>NW_027361878.1:22172500-22727500 GCF_039654945.1 Dendrobates tinctorius
TGGCGAGAAACACAGTCTCACTGAGAAAAAGGTGGAATCGAACTCACATAGGAGTGATAGAATAAATTCAGAGGTGAAGGCATTTACTTTGAGCTACTGAGCTGGAGGGATGGACTCTTGAAGAGCACAGATTGCCAACGTTGAATCATAGTTAAAATACTTTTTTATTAATAAATATTAAAAAAATTTTTTTATATATATATTAAAAGTGGAAATGTGCCTGTCAAGTTATTTGGAAGTATATTATACCACAAAAATAAATTTTCTTAAATGAAAAGGGGAGAGAATATAATTGAAACAAACTAATAATTAAGAAATGGGGAGTTAGAACACTGAAGCATACACCAAATGAGGCTCTGGTCCAGAATATAAAAAACAGTTATAAAATGAGTTTATAGGATCCTGAATTAAACTGACGAGAGAGATGCTTAAAAAAAAAAAAAAACCTTTTAAAATGTGAAAGCGCAAACAGCTTCTCCGTGCTGCCAAGAAGCAACTTCAAAGTCAGAGGACATCCTGAGCTGAGGAAACTTCTATACGAAGATCCCTAGAACTTCATTTCATCTTGCCACTGATAAGGAGCAGACATAAAGGAGCCGGTTAATGTGGAAATTATATATATATATATAACACATGGAGATATCGAAAAGGTTAATGTGTATGCAGCGTCGGACTGGAACACCTTGGGCCCACCAGAGAAAATCATTCTTGGGGCCCACTATGTAGCTGCATTGAGTTAAATACCAGACCACCAATTATGCGGTAAAACACGATAATATCCGGGTATAATATAAGGTTGTAATGTCTTAATTATGTAGCAGGAGTTGGGTAGCCCCCTCATAGAATATAAAGCAGCCGCCTCACATAGTATAATGCAGCCTCCTCATAGAATATAATGCAGCCATCTCATAGAATATAATACTGCCCCCCTCATAGGGTATAATACTGCCCCCCTCATAGGGTATAATGCACCCCCTCATAGGGTATAATACTGCCCCCCTCATAGGGAATAATGCTGCCCCTCATAGGGAATAATGCTGCCCCCCTCATAGGGAATAATGCTGCCCCCTCATAGGGTATAATACTGCCCCCCTCATAGGGTATAATACTGCCCCCCTCATAGGGTATAATACTGCCCCCCTCATAGGGAATAATGCTGCCCCCTCATAGGGTATAATGCTGCCTCCTCATAGGGTATAATGCTGCCCCCTCATAGGGTATAATACTGCCCCCCTCATAGGGAATAATGCACCCCCTCATAGGGTATAATGCTATATAGATATATAGATATAGAGTTAGATAGATATATATAGAAAGATAGATGTAGAAATAGATAGATATAGAGATAGATAGTAGATAATGGATAGAAAGTAGATAATGGATAGATATAGATAGAAAGATTCATAGAGATAGAGATAGATAGATAGAGATAGATAGAGATAGATATAAAGATAGATATAGAAAGAAATATAGATAGATAGATAGATAGATAGATAGATAGATAGATAGATAGATCGATAGGTAGATAGATATAGAGATAGATAGAAAATAGATAATGGATAGATAGATAGATAGATAGATAGATAGATATAGAGATAGATAGCTATAGATAGAAAGATATAGAGATAGATATATAGATAGAGATACATAATAGATAGAGATAGATAATAGATAGAGATATACAGATATAATAATAATAATATAGACATATATAGATAGATATAGAGATAAATATATAAAGATAGATGGCTATAAATAAAAATAGATATAGAGATATATATAGAGATAGATAGATATAGAGATAATAGATATAGAGATAGATAGATAGATATAGAGATAGATAAAGAGATAATAGCTAGATATAGAGATATGTATAGAGATAGATAGATATAGAGTTAGAAAGATAGACAGATATAGAGAGAGATATAGAGATAGATAGAGATAGCTAGATAGATAGATGGATAGATAGATATAGATAATAGAGATAATAGATAGATATAGAGATAGATAGAGATAGATGGAGAGATCAATAGATAGAAAGCTAAAGAGAGAGAGATAGAGATAGAGATAAATAGATAATGGGATATAGAGATAGATACAGAGATATAGTGTTAGATAGAAAGATAGATATAGAGATAGATAGATAGATATAGAGATAATATATAGATAGATATAGAGATAATATATAGATAGCTATAGAGAGAGAGATATAGAGATAGATATAGAGATAGATAGGTAGATAGATATAGAGATAATAGATAGATATAGAGATAGATAGATATAGATATAAAGATAGATAGAGATAGAGAGAGCGGTAGATTGAGAGAGAGATAGATATAGAGAGAGATAGATACAGAGATCGATAAAGAGATAGAGAGATAGATATAGATATAGATAATAGATAGAGATAGATAAAGATAGATAATAAATATAGAGATAACAGATAGATATAGAGATAGAGTAAGATAGAAAGATATAGAGATAGGTAGATATAGATAATAGAGATAGCTAGATAGATAGACATAATAGATAGATATAGATAGATATAGATAATAGATAGAGATAAATAGATAGATAGATAAAGATAGATAGATAGATATAGAGATAGATATAGAGATAGAAAGATAGATAGATATACAGAGAGATAGATATAGAGATAGAGATAAATAGATAGATAGATATAGAGAGAGATATAGAGAGAAATAGATATAGATATAGAGATAATAGATATATATAGAGAGAGATAGATATAGATATAGAGAGAGATAGATACAGAGAAAAGATATAGAGATAAATAGATAGAGAAAGATAGATAGATATATAGATATAGAGATAGAAAGATATAGAGATAGAGCGATAGATAGATATACAGAGAGATAGATATAGAGATAGATAGATAGATAGATAGATAGCTATAGAGAGATATAGAGATAGAGCGATAGATAGCGAGAGATATAGATATAGAGATAGATAGATACAGAGAAAAGATATAGAGATAGATAACGGATAGATAAATAGATAGATAGGTATAGAGATAGATAGATATAGATATTAGATAGAGATATATATAGATAAAGATAGATAGATATAGAAGGTAGCTAGATAGATAATAAATATAGAGATAATAGATATAGAGATAGATAGAGTAAGATAGATAGATATAGAGATAGATAGACATAATAGAAAGATATAGAGATAGATAGATAGATAGATAGATAGATATAGAGATAGATAGATGTAGAGATAGAAAGATAGATATAAAGATAGAGCGATAGATAGATAGAGATAGAAATAGATAGATATAGATAATAGATAGAGATAGATATAGAGATAGATAGATATAGATAATAGATAGAGATAGAAAGATAGATAGATATAAGAGAGATAGAGAGATATATAGAGAGAGATAGATAGATAGAGACAGATAGAGAGAGTGAGAGAGATATAAAAAAAAAAAACAAAACACAATACTCACCTCTCCTCCTCGCTCCCACGCTGATCCCGGCTTCAGTGTCAGGAGCTGCCCCCTCTGCCAGACACACAGCGGGTGCACGATGTAGTGACGTCATCGCGCACTGGCTGTGAGCCAGGAGCAGAGAGGACTGAGGGCGGCGCCGGCCCTGATGCAGAGCGGCTTACTGGGCTGGGGGCGGGGCCTCTGGGGGTGTGGAGACCTGAAATGATATTCACTGCTTCGCAGTGAATATTCATTTCTCTTTAGCAGCGGGGACAGGGGCTCCTGCCTCCTGACACCCGCTGCTACTCCGCTGGCATGGGCCCCCATAGCAGCTGCATGGTGTGCGACACACCACTGGCTGGGGGCCCCTGGAGCAGCGGGGGCCCTAGGCAACTGCTGGCCCTGTATGCCAGCAGGTGCCAGGGCCCACCAGATGCCAGGGCCCACCGGAGAATCCTCTGCCTTTGACACAGTTGACCACTGCCTACTGCTACAGATTCTTTCTTCCCTTGGCATCAAAGACCTCACCCTATCCTGGATTTCCTCATACCTTTCTGACTGCACATTCGGCGTTTCCCACTCCCACACTACCTCCTCATCCCGCCCCCTCTCTGTTGGGAGTCCCCCAAGGCTCTGTCCTGGGGTCCCTACTTTTTTCCATCTATACTCTTGGCCTAGGACAACTCATAAAGTCCCATGGCTTCCAGTGCCACCTGTATGCAGATGACACTCAGATCTACCTCTCTGGCTCAGATGTCACCTCTCTGCTATCCAGAATCCCGGAGTATCTATCAGCCATATCCTCCTTTTTCACCTCTCGCTTCCTAAAACTCAACGTAGACAAAACGGAACTCATTATCTTTCCTCCATCTCACGTATCTTCCCTACCCGATCTATCTATTATGGTAAACGGCATCACGCTCTCTCCAGCACGTGAAATCCGCTGCCTCGGAGTAACTCTCGACCTGTCCTTCAAACCACACATCCAATCTCTTGCCACCTCCTGTGGCCTCCAACTCAAAAATATTTCCAGAATCCGTCCCTTCCTCAGTCTTCAATCTACAAAAACTCTTGTACATCATGTCCCGCCTTGACTACTGCAACACTCTCCTCTGTGGCCTCCCTGCTAACTCTCTTGCACCACTCCAGTCTGTCCTCAATTCTGCTGCCCGACTAATCCACCTCTCTCCTCGCTACTCCCATCTCCCCCTCTGCAAATCCCTCCATTTGCTCCCAATTCCCCAACGAATCCAGTTCAAACTACTAACACTGACCTACAAAGCCATCCACAACCTTTCCCCTCCCTATATCTCTGAACTAATCTCCCAATATCTTCCCTCACGTAATCTTCGATCCTCCCAAGACCTCCTACTCTCCTCCACACTTATTAGTTCCTCACACAACCGCCTCCAAGACTTCTCCCGAATATCCCCTATCCTCTGGAATTCCATGCCTCAACACGTCCGATTATCCACCACCCTCGGATCCTTCAAACAGAACCTGAAAACCCATCTTTTCAGGAAAGCTTACAGCCTGCAATGACCATTCTGCCGCCTCACCACCGCCTGAGCTGCCGCCTCATCTCCACCAGAGCCGCTGCACCCCCGACCTTCTATCTCTTCCCCACTATCCCGTAGAATGTAAGTCCGCAAGGACAGGGTCCCCTCCCCTCTGTACCAGTGTGTCATTGTAAATTTGTTTTCTCTTAACGATATCTATAACTTTGTATGTAACCCCCCCCTCTCATGTACAGCACCATGGAATTAATGGCGCTATATAAATAAGTAAATAATAATAATAAATAATATGCAAATTAAACGCTAAGTGCTCTGGGCCTCACAGATAACTTCCCGAGCCTTAGCCCTTATAGCTTGATCGATAGCTCGCTGTATGATTCCTTTGCCTGGCGCCAGAAGTTACAAAAGCAGTGAGTTATCAATCAAGCTAAAGAGGGCGGAGTTTCGCAGGGACAACCTCAGGAGTCAACAGTTGCTTAAGTGCTCTGTCACACCCGCAGCACTTAATGCTTAATTTGCATATGCATTAAAATGCTAATTGATTGGTAATAAAAAATACATAGAATATATAAAGGTGTTGATGGATTTACATATCAAAAACCTGCTTGCCCATATCCAGTATCCAGTTAGGGAGGGGGCATGATCTTAATGACAAATCTCCTTTAACACATAAATATAAGAGTATGTAACATATATGTAATGACTACATAGGGTGTTGCATTGTGACATGCCATGTACTACATTTCCAAAAGTGTTGGATTTTCATTCACTGGTTGCAAGTCACACATGACTCACTTGCCATAGACGGACACCACTAAGACCAATGTACTTCAATTGGGCCGTGCAGATTGTTTTCATAGACCAAAAAAAACCCCATCAAATTTATTCCATGTATCACATGAGACTCTCCAATTCAAGTCCATACATGAACTATGAATGTCAGATGTGTGAAACCAGCCTTAGCTTTCACGGTACGTTTTCACCCCCAGATGAAGCTTGATGGTGAAACGTCAAGATTTGAGTCGGTAGTTGCATGTGAGGTTTTTATAGGCGTGGATGGAAATTATTTCTGATCCCACCCATATCACAACCACTAAAAAAATAAAAATTGAATAGAAAGGAGCCCAGCTCAACAGACAGGTTATTTTTTATTTAGGTAAAATTCACGCAAAGGACATCTGGTAAGATGATAGTGAATAAATTGGCGATAATGTAGAGCTGGCATTACTAAAAAGAATATAAAACCCAGCTCACCATGTGAAGGTATTGCACTTTTCCCAGGTATAGACTGTGCTTGTGCTTCACACTTCATCATAGGCAACAAGAGAAATCTTGGCATAAAATCAATGGAGTTCTTATTCTTTTAAAAGGCGCAGAGTGAGAACTGGTTGACAAAAGGTAGTGGAGCGAACCTGTGACACTCAACCATGATGGATTTACAAGAAAAACTTTAAAGTTGTTTATCATACTGGAAATCTACGAATGTTTTTCTTATGTCTTTTTTTTTTTTTTTAAAGAAAAGCCATAAACCAAACACCATGTACCGCTACAACAAATTACCCCAAAGTCCGGCACGGCAGTGTTATCCTCTTGCTGTGTGGATGCTTCTGTGGCGCAGGTCCTGGGAGGTTATGAAGGCAAAAGAGAAAAAAATTCTATAAAAATACCGAGAAATCCTGTAAAAGAAAAACATAACAAAAACAAGTATGAAGCCAGAAGTGCACAAAAAAGGATAACTACGAAGTACAATGTTAATGTCCTGGAGTGACCAAATCAGAATCCAGACCTCAATCATTTTGAGAATTTGTGGCTTGAGTTAATAATAACTCTTTGGCCACAGCGCCCACGCAACTCGGCAGAAAATGATATGCAAAATTTTGGTGACCATACACTGTATATGATATGATTTAAGGTTTTCCAGAAGAACATTGCACAGAGCATTATCCTATCACATAGAAAAGGAGAGGATTTTACTGCCATTGCGGGATCGGGAGCGTCAGGACGGCTGACTATTGTCTCTGCAGTGGTTGATGTATCACCAATGTTGCGCTGCCTGGTCTTGCCTTAATGGAGTTTTAGAATTTAATTAGAAAAAATGAGCAGGGGCAAACTGTGATAAAATAATGGAAAAATCAGAACTAGGTGCACTGGTGTACTCTGCTCACGAGGGATCTGTAGCTATTCACTGTTCTTGTGCCATTTACCACTGAGGCCAGTGATCGGCTGCAGAGGTCACATAACTAGTCCACATTAGCAGACTAATATTAAAGCACCATTCCAGTGTTTTGTTTTTTTATTTCAACGTTGGAGTGGTGCCACTAATGTAAGCTCCCAGATCCTAGTGTTATACTCACCAGTCTTGAGCTCTTCCCAGTGCCGTTCCAGTCTTGTGCCACCAACTGACTTATCGGAAGTCAGAGGTATCGGTCACAAGCTCTGAATGGAAGTCTATGGCATCCTCGTTCCAGCTCTGAAAGACTTACCGTACATTGATTTGTGACTTTGAGCAACACTAGAGTGATTGCGCTAATCACAAACTGCTGAAGACTGACCGGAGGGACCCCTATAAAAGATGAAGATTTTTGCCATCCGTGTGCCATCCATATGTCCGTTTTTCCACCCGTGTTCCATCTGAATGTCTGTTTATTTCCATCTGTATGTCCGTTTCTTCCATCCATGTGCCATCCGTATGTCCGTGTTGCCATCTGTGTGCCATCCGAATGTCGGCTTTTTCATCCAAGAGATATCTGTATGTCCGTTTTTCCATCTGTGTGCCTTCCTTAAGTTTGTTTTTCCCATCCATGTGCCATCCGTGTATCTGTTTTTTTCCATCCATGTGACATCTGTATGTCCGTGTTGCCATCCATTTGCCATCTGTATGTCCATTTCTCCCATCCATGTACCATCCGTATATCCGTTTCTTGCATCCATGTTCCATCCGTATGTCTGTTTTTTTTATCCATGTGCCATCCATATGTCTGGTTTTTTATCCATGTGCCATCCATATGTCTGTTTCACCCATCTATGTGCCATCCGTTTGTCCGCTTTTTCATCCGTGTACCATCCGTTCGTGCTCTGTTTTCATACATTTAAAAATGGAAAATATCAAATGCAGTTTCCTAAGTTAATACTGCAAATGTATCTGTAAAAAAACGGATGCCACGGATGTTCTGTGTGGGATCCCATTTTTTTTTACTTACCCATAGACTTGAATGTTTGCTTCTCATTCTCATCCAACACTCGAAAGAGAATATTGCATGTTGCAAATAATCATAACGAGAGAAAAATCGGCCATCTGAACAGCCCTACTGAATAATAATAATAATATAATCTTTATTTATATGGCGCCAACATATTCCTCTGCGCTTTACAGTTTAACAGTTTCAAAACACAAGTCATAAGTAACAACGTTATCAATACAATAACTAAAGCAAAATAAGACGACCCTCCTCGTGAGAGCTTACATTCTACAATGAGGTGAGGGAGATACAAAGTACAGGTGTGTATTTACAATGGTGTATTTACAATGATGGTCCAGCCATCTTGAGGGAGTGAGGGATGGATGGAGATAGTGAATGGGCTACACATGCACACTTACACATAGAATGACTGTGATTAGTGAACGTGATAGGCCGCTTTGAACAAATGTGGTTTGAGGGAGCGCCTGAAACTATGCAAATTGTGGATATTCCTGATTTCTTGGGATAGAGCATTCCAAAGAATTGGAGCAGCACGGGAGAAGTCTTGGAGTCCGGAGTGTGAGGTACGGATTATTGCAGAGGTTAGTCAAAAGTCGTTTGCAGAGCGCAGCGGTCGGTTAGGCCGATGGACAGAAATGAGGGAGGAGATATAGGGGGGTGCTGCACTGTGGAGAGCTTTGTGGCTGAGAACAAGTACTTTGAATTGGATCCTATAATGAATGGGCAGCCAATGTAAGGACTGGCGAAGAGCGGACGTGTCCGAGTAGCGATTAGTCAGATAGATGACCCTGGCTGCTGCATTAAGTATGAACTGGAGAGGGGATAGTCGAGTGACGAGGAGGCCAATTAATAGAGCGTTGCAGTAATCCAGGCGGGAGTGGATCAATGCTACAGTGAGGGTTTTTGTTGCTTCCATGGTGAGAAAAGGGCGGATTCTAGAGATGTTCTTTAGGTGTAAGCGGCAAGAGCGGGCAAGAGATTGTATGTGGGATGTGAAGGAGAGATTGGTGTCAAACATAACACCCAGACAGCACACCTGCTGCCGGGGTGTTATTGTGGTACCACCCACGGAGAGGGAAATGTCAGATTTAGGGAGGTTAGTAGACGGCGGGAGCAGAAGAAGTTCAGTTTTGGAGAGGTTGAGTTTCAGATAGAGAGCGGACATGATGTTGGAGACTGCAGACAGTCACTGGCGTTCTATAGTACAGCGGGGGTAAGGTCGGGGGAAGACATATATAGTTGTGTGTCATCAGAATAAAGATGGTACTGAAAGCCAATTCTGCTGATGGTCTGTCCAATTGGGGCCGTGTAGAGAGAGAAAAGAAGGGGGCCAAGGACTGAGCCCTGAGATTCCCTGACAGCAAGAGGAAGAGGAGATGACGTGGAGCCAGAGAACAAAACACTGAAGGAGCAGTCAGAGAGATAGGAAGAGAACCAGGAGAGAGCAGTGTCCTTAATGCCTAGTGACTGGAGCCTAAAGAGTAGGAGATGGTGGTCAACAGTGTCGAAAGCTGCAGATAGGTCAAGAAGAATGAGCAGAGAGTGGTCACCGTTACGTTTTGCTGTTTCGCTCCAAAAGTTTAGAGATGAAGGGGAGATTGGAGACTGGTCTGTAGTTGCTTGTGCAGGATGGGTCGAGAGCAGGTTTCTTTAGTAATGGAGTAACAATTGCGTGTTTGAAGGATGATGGGAAAATGCCCGAGGAGAGGGAGAGATTAAATATAGTAGTTAGGTGGGTTGTGACGACTGGAGAGAGAGACTGGAGGAGATGTGAGGGAATGGGGTCGGTAGTGCATGTAGTCAGACGAGAAGAAGAGAGGAGTCTGGAGACTTCTTCTGTGATGGGATCATATGTGGAAAGTGAGCCAGGGGAGATGCAGAAAGGGAAGGGAGTCACAGCACTTGGTGGTTGGGAGCAGATTTCCTGACGGATATTATCTATTTTTTCTGTAAAGTGGGAGGCCAGGTCATCAGCACAAATGTCTGTGATAGGGGCTTGTGCTTTTGGCCTGAGGAGGGAGTGAAAAGTGTCAAAAAGTTTCTTGGGGTTGTTAGCTAGTGAGGAGATCAGGGTGGTGAAGTAGGTCTGTTTGGCGAGGTGAAGGGCAGCATTATAGGTTCTTAACATAAATTTGAAGTGGATGAAGTCTTCTGGTGTGCGGGTTTTTCTCCATAGTCATTATATGTGTGGTAGGTAGGAGTGAGCTGTCGTGGGTGAGGATTTGTGAGCGTGAAGGAGAGAATGTTGTGGTCAGAGAGTGGAAGCGGTGAGTTATTTAGGTGGGAGATTGAACAGAGCTGGACGAAGACCAGATCAAGGGTGTTACCGTCCTTGTGTGTCTCAGAGGTTGAAAGCTGCAAGAGGCCTAGAGAGGTGGTTAGTGATAGAAGCTGGGATGCAGATGTGGAAGTAGTTCTGTTAATGGAGATGTTGAAGTCTCCCAGGATAAGGGTTGGAAGTTCTGAGGTCATGAAGTGCAGCAGCCAGGCTGAAAAGTGGTCAAGGAAGTGGGTGGGTGAGCATGGGGGCCGGTATATGACCGCTACTCTGAGGGAGAGGGGACGGAAGAGCCTGATGGTGTGGACCTGAAAAGAAGGGAATGAGAGTGATGGAACTGGGGGGGATGACCTGGAAGGTGAATTGTGGGGACAGGAGTATGCCGACTCCACCACCATGTCTGTTTGTGGGTGTCGGGGAATGAGAGAATTGTAAGCCACCATAGGAAATGGCAGCAGGAGAGACAGTGTCAGAATCCTGAATCCAGGTTTCAGTGAGGGCCAACAGATTAAGAGAGTTGTTCAGAAAGTAGTTGTGCAGGAAAGGAAGCTTGTTACAAACAGACCGTGGATTCCAGAGGGCACAATTAAAAGATGGAGATGAGGGAGTGCAAGTAATATTAATAAGATTATTATGGTTTCGATATGAGGTAGGGTAGGGGGTTGAGGTTGGGGGATGGTGGACCAGGGTTGGGGGAGATGTCACCTGCAATCAGTAGGAGTAAGAACATAAAGAGCAAATAGTTGTAGGAATAGTAAGCAGTTTTTTTCTGCGCTGTGTTTGGGCAAGATGGGCTGAGGTCTCTCAGGAAGGTGAGGAGTGCATGGGAGCTGTACATGGGAGAGGGAAGTATAGAGGGGCTGATGTGTATGAGTCGTGATGGAGGGGGGATGGGGTGGTGAATGTGGATGGCAAGACAACACAGGAGGATAGAGATAAAGCACATGGATAAAGGAGAGAGCAAAGTGTGGGTTACCTGACTCCTGCCCTGAATAACTGCCATGTATAACTGCCGTTTTCTTGATGCTTAGCTTCTGTGATGCTTTGCTTATGGGATGCTTGCGTGCTGCACCCCACACTGCGTCTGCACCCCACACTGCGTGCTTCCCCTTAGGAACTACTACATATATAGGCCACACTATAGGGTCAGGAGAGAGGGATTGTGGGAGCTGGTTGGGTATAATTTGGCAGCTGGGGCAAGCACACCAGGGGGTGGTTAGATGATCAAAGGCACTAGACCAGGCTGCATCAATATGCTATAGCACTTTCCACCTGATGAGATCTAGAGAGGCCCCAGTCACGGATCTAAAGGAGTAAGTATTACATACAGTGCAACAAATGATTATACCAAAGCTTTAGCAGGCACATTAAAATATGCAGCCGGGTCAGTGTGCTATCCAGTGAATAATTGGACAGCGCCTGTCACATCTATACGCTCGTCTGCGCGAGCCCTTAGTCACTCCTCCATTAGCAATCTCATACTGTAGGTGATCTGCTCAAAAATTGCCACAAAAACAAAGGTACAACAAAGTGGCTACCAGCTGACTGTGTAATCCGGGTGTTTGTGCAGGGGGTCATGTCAGCACATCCACAATTAATAGCATCTGTCTGACATCTGCGTCCACACTTGTTGTTAGTGGATGATCCTTTGTGGTTTAAGATAAAAGCATTCAACACTCGGAGAACCTACGTGTGAATCTGTTTTTTTGCTTTAATGATGCACAAAGGATCCTTCCATACCTCAATTATAGTGAACACAGAGGAGATCTTAGGAAGATGTGAAGCGCCGCGCGTCTTATGTTCTTCATAAACACAGATATGGAAGAGATACGCGAGACGTTAAGAAACAAAAACATCTTTAGAACATCGACTGCAAACCCTGACTGGTAGGAATACCTGTAAGACACTCAATGGGTGGAATATACGGCAAATGTCAAAGAACCAGCGCCTCTTCCACCATAAGGCTACGGTCACACGGCCGTCCTTCTCTCGTCTGAGAAAGTCAGGCTGATTGTGCGAATTGCACTCTGATCTGAGTGTGATGCGATTTTCTCAAAAATCCAATTTTCTATAATATGGCGTAAAATAACTAGGACTCTGTTCACATGTCCAGTTGCTATCCATTGTAAAAAAAAAAAAGCTGAATCCTTGACAAACTGAGCAAAAATGGCTGCAAAATAGAAAACGTGCTATGATCTGTTTCCCATAGAATCCGAAGTTAATAAAAAAATTGATTAGTTTGCTAACCTTTTTTTTGGGGGGGGGGATGAGCATAAAAAGTTGTTTTTGATCTGGAAAAAAAAATAGCAGCAGGAAAGGAGTCAATAAGACACTTTATGACATTCCCTTCCTATTCATAGGAATGGGTCCGGTACTGGAACTTTTTATTTCTGGTGTTATCATCCCAAAATGGATGGAAAATGAAAAAATAACTACTGGACATGAACAAATAACAGAAGAAAAACTCCTTTTTTTGGCTAAAACAATTAGCGTTTTAATGCAGATACGTATATAAAAGTATGCTACATAGTCAGAAACATATACAATATAATTACCAGCACACACATACTGTATATGGCAAAAAATCTGCAACTGCCCATAATATAATGCACCTCACCTGGTCACCAGTGATTCATAATATACAGTGATACATTATTGCATTTGTATCAAACTGTATGAGCAAGTTGCAATATTTTATTGGAGCCAAATGTATCAGTGTTTTATTCCATTCATTACACCATTTTTATCACCTATGCCAAAAACTTAAAGAAGCAGTCCAAGCAAAGTTGTATCCCCTTAATATATTGCAGTCATATTGTACAGCACTGTGCACTTACAATTGCTCATTTTGCCTTTCTACCCAGATAGTTCTCTTTTCTTTTTGCTATGTAGAAACAGGAAGTCTCTTGTCCCTGCATTTATCATTCCCCTCTTCAGCTCCAGGTACTTCCTCCCCCCCACCAGGGACTTATGCAACAATTCATGACTCACGCAGGGAAAATTGACCTACTGTTTCTATATAGAGGTTAGAAGGATTCAGCTTGTCACATGATGTTATAGACCTAATGGAAAAGAGAAGAATTAACTGGGTAGAAAGGCAAAATGAGTAATTGGAAGTACACAGTGCTGTATAATATGATGACTGCAATATACTAAGAGGATAAAACATTTTGATGGGAGGAGGGATACTTTAATAAAAATGATAAAATTGGTTATGGTTAACTTTTTGGTGTGAAGTATGACATATTTCTGAATATATTTGTACATAAAAGTAACAAAAAACATCACATGTTCCAGGCTGTTCAAAGGTATAGTACAAATACAGGTACGTTGAAACCATTTTTAACATGCATAAAAAAGAAAAGAATTTACACAAAATTCTACACTACTGTGTAACAATTGACACAATGGTCTCCTGTTTTTTTCCCCCAACAATGGGAAGTTTACCAATTAACTGCATAAAAGTTACAATTTGCACAAAATTTTGCATTGACGTGCGAAATTTGGCAGATTGGTTCTCCTGCTCTAATTAGCACAGGTGTAAATTGCACCGAATGTATCATTAAGGTGTGACATTTGATAAATAACGGCGCCGTTGAAGTGAGTAAATTGCGATTTTTAATGTGTATTTAAGGGGTTGTCTACAACTCTGACAATCCATTCTTATTTCCTATAGTTCATCTTGTAAATGTTTCACATTTCGTAGGTGGAATGTTGAATTTTGCTAAAACGGCAACAAACTGTAGGTGTATTTGTTCCATGCCTTTTTGAAGACAACTATTATTTGTCTAGAACAGGGGTGGGGAACCTCAGGCCCCAGGGCCATTTACGGCCCTCGATGACCTTTTATCAGGCCCCCGAGCAGATTCTCAGGACCTGCATTCTTGGGCAGGGAGCTGTATTTTGTTTGCCACAAGCTCATTAATTTCTTCTTGCTCTGTTAGCACATACACGCAGTGTTCACTACTGAACATTGAAGGGCATGCAAGATTAAGTCATGAAACCAGTGCCAGAGTCAGAGTCAGGATGTACTTTGTGGGCGGAGTTTGTACGGCCCCCGAAGGATGGTATAAATATCCAAATGGCCCTTGGCAAAAGAAAGATTCCACACCCCTGGTCTAGAATATGCAACTTTTTTACAACTTTTATGTAGAAATGCAATCACAAATCGCACCACTTTTCTCTACATTTTAAGTTTTAGTGCAGATATGAAAAACCGATGCGGTAAATAGAGTAAAACATTGGTAATATTGGCTGAGGCTTCTGCTGCGGCTATGGATGAGGACGGCGCACGTCGTATGAGTGGGGGAAGGTGAGTAGAATCAGTTAATTTTTTTTTATATTTGTTGGAGAAAAGCCACAGAATAGGGACCTTAGTACTGGAAGAAGCCCAGGATGGGGGACATTATACCTGGATGGGGGACTTATATTACTAGAAGGGGACCAGGATGGGGGACATATATTACTAGAAGGGGACCAGGATGGGGGACATATTGTTAGGGTCGGTGGAACGCACCAGATATAAATAATAGAAGGTGTGTTCGCCGCCCTGGGTCCACCGTGCGGTAGATGATAAGACCGCTGCTGGACAATGGTAGATACACCACTAGGTGAAGTACTGCACTCGGGTTAACGTCACCCGAACGCTAAGAGCGGCTCTGTTCAGACACAGAGTCGCTTCACAGTAAATAACACAAAGGCGCGCGCTGGCCCTGTTAGCCTCACAGGATAACCAGCGGGTGGCGTTGCAACCGCAACCGACTATGGACGCTGCTACCGCAGCGCGGCAATAACTACAGCCACTAGACGACGGCGCCGGGAGGCCGGACACCGCCGGACGCTAGTGTGCAGTGCAGGAAGCACAGTGGCGCTTGGCTTGCCACTAATGGGAGCTGACTATCACCAACACTCTATACAAATAGAAAGAAATGGAACAGCATCCGTATCCAGGTGAAAAATTCTGTAGTTTTATTCTGCCATCATCAGATACAACGTTTCGACCCCTATGAGGCCTTTATCAAGTAAATGACCCTTCCAATCCACTAAATAAAATTTTTTGCCACAGACAAACCTGCGCCCTACGATGGCATTAACCTCAAACTCGTCAGATGATGTCTGACGACCCAGCCGATGACTCAGAAACTGGGCCATGTGAACTGGTTTGAGGAGGGACACATGAAACACGTCCGAAATGGCTAAATGTGGAGGAAGAGCCAGGCGATAGACCACCGAGCTAATTCACTCGATGACCTTGAAAGGTCCAACGTAACGCGGCGCGAACTTGGGGGACTCGACCCGCAGATTGATATTTCGGGTGGAGAGCCACACCATGTCGCCAGGGGAGTAGCTTGGAGCGGGTCGCCGATGCGTGTCGGCGGACGCCCTCATCCTTTCCTTAGAAGCACGGATAGCATACTGAGTGCGATCCCAAATGTCCTCCACTGCCCAGTCTGCCACCCTGGAGTCAGTGGAGGACACTGGCATCGGGACAGGGACACGTGGATGTTGGCCGTAGTTTAGGAGAAAGGGCGTCTGAACAGTGGAATCAGTCACCGCATTGTTTAGGGCAAATTCGGCCCATGGTAGCAAGGATGCCCAGTCATCCTGTCTGGCAGAAACAAAATGCCGTAGGTAGGTGACCAAGGTCTGATTGGCTCTCTCGACCAATCCGTTCGTCTCGGGATGGTAAGCGGAGGACCTGAGCACGTGACCTCTGCTCTCCAGTTAGAGGTCAAGTTGCGGGCATGCCCAGTTGCACGGCACGAGGACTTAGCCTCTGAAGCTGTTCCCTGCTGAGCAGGTTGCGCTACCATTGCTGCACCAGAGGTGGCAGCAACATCCAGGCTCACAAAACAAGTCTGAGCAGCACACCTGGCTCGCCGTGATTGATGAGCAGGGCCCTGAGCGGTCGGAGCGGAATGGGAGACCGCTGAATGTACGGCTCTGGATTCCTGCTGTGCAGAGCCAGAAATCCGACGCCTAACACATATATTACTAGAAGGGGACCAGGATGGGGGGGTATTATAACAGGAAGGGGGACATATATTACTAGAAGGGGACCAGGATGGGGGGCATTATACCTGGATGGAGGACATTATACCGTGATGGGGGATATATATTACTAGAAGGGGACCAGGATGGGGGGCATTATACCTGGATGGAGGACATTATACCGTGATGGGGGATATATATTACTAGAAGGGGACCAGGATAGGGACAAATATTACTAGAAGGGGACCAGGATGGGGGACATTATACCTGGATGGGGGACATATGTTACTAGAAGGCGACCAGGATGGGGGACATATATTAATAGAAGGGGACCAGGATGGGGGCATTATACATGGATGGGGGACATATATTTACTTGAAGGGGACCAGGATGGGGGGCATTATGCCTGGATGGATGGGGGACATATATTACTAGAAGGGGACCAAGATGGGGGGCATTATACCTGGATGGATGGGGGACATATATTACTAGAAGGCGACAAGGATGGGGGACATTATACCTGGATGGGGGACATACAGGGGTTGGACAAAATAATGGAAACACCTAACGTTTTGGCATCATAATCTTCAGACATGTTATAAACATGCAAACCGTGACATATGGTAATGTTTTGTAGTTGATTATTTGTGTTATGTGATATGTGTATGTAAGTTAACTGTTTGCTTTGCAGAATTGTAAGAACCTGATACCAATGGCAGACCTCTTGGATTTTCAATGAGGCCAAATTGTTGGTGCTCGTATGGCAGGCGCTAGTGTAACAGAAAGTGCCCGAATGCTTGGCGTGTCAAGAGGTACTGTCTCCAAAGTAATGACTGCGTTTGAAAGGGAAGGAAAAACGTCCGCAGCAAAGCACAGGTCCGGCCGAAAGTCGAAGTTGACTGAGAGAGACCGTCGGACTCTAAAGCGAATTGTGAGAGAGGATCGCAAGACCACGGCTCCGAAAATCACTGCTGAGCTCAATGAACACCTACAGAACCCAGTTTCCACGAAAACTGTTCATCGGGAGCTGCACAAATCTGGATTCCACGGAAGAGCTGCAATTCGAAAACTGCTGCTCTCAATGACAAATGTTTCCAAGCGTTTAGAGTGGTGTAGAAACCTCCAGAATTGGTCCCTCGAGCAGTGGAAACGTGATATTCTCAGACGAATCATCGTTTACCCTATTTCTGACCTCCGGCCGAGTGTATGTTTGGAGACAGCCGAAAGAAGCATTCCATCCAGACTGCCTTCTCCCAACCGTAAAACATGGCGGAGGTTCTGTGATAATAATAATCTTTATTTATATAGCGCCAACATATTCCGCAGCGCTTTACAGTTTAACAGTTTCAAAACACAAGTCATAAGTAACAACGCTAACAATACAATAATTAAAGCAAAATAAGACGAAATAAGACGACCCTGCTCGTGAGAGCGTATAATCTACAATGAGGTGAGGGAGATACAGAGTACAGGTGTGTATTTACAGTGGTGTATTTACAATGAAGGTCCAGCCATCTTGCAGGAGTGAAGGATGGATGGAGATAGTGAATGGGCTACGCACGCACACTTACACAGAGAATGACTTTGATTAGTGAATGTGATAGGCCGCTCTGAACAGGTGTGTTTTGAGGGAGCGCCTAAAACTATGCAAATTGTGGATAGTCCTGATTTCTTGGGGTAGAGCATTCCAGAGGATAGGAGCAGCACGGGAGAAGTCTTGGAGTCGGGAGTGGGAGGTACGGATTAGTGCAGAGGTTAGTCGAAAGTCGTTTGCAGAGCGCAGCGATCGGCTAGGCCGATAGACAGAAATGAGAGAAGAGATGTAAGGGGGTGCCGCACTGTGGAGAGCTTTGTGGGTGAGAACAAGTACTTTGAATTGGATCCTATAATGAATGGGCAGCCAATGTAAGGACTGGCGAAGAGCGGACGCGTCCGAGTACCGATTACCCAGATGGACGATCCTGGCTGCTGCATTGAGTATGGACTGGAGAGGGGATAGTCGAGTGACGGGGAGGCCAATTAATAGAGCGCTGCAGTAATCCAGGCGAGAGTGGATCAATGCAACAGTGAGGGTTTTTGTTGTTTCCATAGTGAGAAAAGGGCGGATTCTAGAGATGTTCTTTAGGTGTAAGCGGCAAGAGCGGGCAAGGGATTGTATATGGGATGTAAAGGAGAGATTGGTGTCAAACATAACACCCAGACAGCGCACCTGCTGCCGGGGCGTTATTGTGGTACCACCCACGGAGAAGGAAATGTCAGATTTAGGGAGGTTAGTAGACGGCGGGAGCAGAAGAAGTTCAGTTTTGGAGAGGTTGAGTTTCAGATAGAGAGCGGACATGATATTGGAGACTGCGGACAGACAGTCACTGGCGTTCTGTAGTACAGCGGGGGTAAGGTCAGGGGAAGACGTGTATAGTTGTGTGTCATCAGCATAAAGATGGTACTGAAAGCCAAATCTGCTGATGGTCTGTCCAATTGGGGCCGTGTAGAGAGAGAAAAGAAGGGGGCCAAGGACTGAGCCCTGAGGTACCCCGACAGCAAGAGGAAGAGGAGATGACGTGGAGCCAGAGAACAAAACACTGAAGGAGCGGTCAGAGAGATAGGAAGAGAACCAGGAGAGTGCAGTGTCCTTAATGCCTAGTGACTGGAGCCTAGAGAGTAGGAGATGGTGGTCAACAGTATCGAAAGCTGCAGATAGGTCAAGAAGAATGAGCAGAGAGTGGTCACCGTTACGTTTTGCTGTCAGAAGGTCATTGGTCACTTTGATGAGTGCAGTTTCAGTCGAATGTAGGGGGCGGAAGCCGGACTGTGAAGGGTCTAGAAGGGAGTGAATGGAGAGGTAACGGGTAAGGCGGGAGTAAACTAGGCGTTCCAAAAGTTTAGAGATGAAGGGGAGATTGGAGACTGGTCTGTAGTTGTTTGTGCAGGATGGGTCAAGAGCGGGTTTCTTTAGTAGTGGAGTAACGATGGCGTGTTTGAAGGAGGATGGGAAAATGCCAGAGGAGAGGGAGAGATTAAAGATTGTAGTTAGGTGGGTTGTGACGACTGGAGAGAGAGACTGGAGGAGATGTGAGGGAATGGGGTCGGTAGTGCATGTAGTCGGACGAGAAGAAGAGAGGAGTCTGGAGACTTCTTCTTCTGTTATGGGATCAAATGTGGAGAGTGAGCCAGGGGAGATGTAGGAAGGGATGGGAGTCACAGCACTTGGTGGTTGGGAGCAGATTTCTTGACGGATATTATCTATTTTTTCT
Organism: Dendrobates tinctorius; assembly: GCF_039654945.1. NCBI lineage: Eukaryota > Metazoa > Chordata > Amphibia > Anura > Dendrobatidae > Dendrobates > Dendrobates tinctorius. The sequence goes on from NW_027361878.1 coordinate 22,192,195, forward strand.
GTAAAGTGGGAGGCCAGGTCATCAGCACAAATGTCTGTGATAGGGGCTTGTGCTTTTGGCCTGAGGAGGGAGTGAAAAGTGTCAAAAAGTTTCTTGGGGTTGTTGGCTAGTGAGGAGATCAGGGTGGTGAAGTAGGTCTGTTTGGCAAGGTGAAGGGCAGCGTTATAGGTTCTTAACATAAATTTGAAGTGGATGAAGTCTTCTGGTGTGCGGGTTTTTCTCCATAGGCGTTCAGCACTCCTGGAGCATCGCTGGAGAAGTTGAGTTTGCGATGTGAGCCAGGGCTCTTTTACTCTGTGTTTGGAGGTTCTGAGGGTGAGGGGAGCTACTTGGTCAAGGGTGCTTCTAAGAGTGTCATTGTAGTGATGAACAGCCAGATTAGGACAGGAAAGAGAGGAGATTGGGGACAGAGATGATTGTAGGGAATCTGAAAGTGTCTGAGGGTTAATAGCTTGTAGATTTCTGACTGTGTGGTAGGTAGGAATGAGCTGGGGTGGACGAGGATTTGTGAGCGTGAAGGAGAGAATGTTGTGGTCAGAGAGTGGAAGCGGTGAGTTGTTTAGGTGGGAGATTGAACAGAGCCGGCAGAAGACCAGATCAAGGGTGTTACCGTCCTTATGTGTCTCAGAGGTTGAAAGCTGTGAGAGGCCTAGAAAGGTGGTTAGTGATAGAAGCTGGGATGCAGATGTGGAATTAGGGCTGTTAATGGGGATGTTGAAGTCTCCCAGGATGAGGGTTGGTAGTTCTGAGGACATGAAGTATGGCAGCCAGGCTGAAAAGTGGTCAAGGAAGAGGGTGGGTGAGCCTGTGATGATCTGTGATGATCTGTGATGATCTGGGGTGCTATTTCGTGGAGATCCGCCAGGCCAATGATATCCCTTCATGGAAGAATTAACAGCCGCGATTATTTAGGCATTTTGGGCGACCAAGTGCATCCTATGGTTCACGCACTGTTCCCGGAGGAGAACGCCATCTTTCAGGATGATAATGCACTAATTCATACAGCTAGAATCATTAAAGCATGGGACGAGGAACATTATAGTGAAGTTGAGCATCTCATCTGGCCCCCACAATCCCCAGATCTCAACATTATTGAGCATTTATGGTAGATTTTAGAGATTCAAGTTAGACGTCAATTTCCGCCGCCATCGTCGCTCAAAGAACTTGAGGGTGCTTTAACTGAAGAATGGGCTACAATTCCTTTTGGAACAATTCACACCTTGTATGAATCCATAACTCAGAGAATTGAGCCTGTAATCGCCGCAAAAGGTGGACCTACACCATATTAAACTAACTTTTGTTGACGTTTCCAGGAGGGGACCAGGATGGGGGACATTATACCGGAATGGGGGACATTACCAGAAGGGGACCAGGATGGGGGACATATATTACTAGAAAGGGACCAAGATGGGGGACATTATACAAGAATGGGGGACATATAATACTAGAAGGGGACCAGGATGGGGGACATTATACCTGAATGGGGGACATGATACCTGGATGAGGGACATATATTACTAGAAGGGGACCAGGATATGGGACATTATACCTGAATGGGGGACATTATACCTGGTTGGGGGACATATATTACTAGAAGAGGACCAGAATGGGGGCATTATACCTGGATGAGGGACATTATACCATGAAGGGGGACATATATTACTAGAAAGGGACCAAGATGGGGGACATTATACCAGAATGGGGGACATATAATACTAGAAGGGGACCAGGATGGGGGACATTATACCTGAATGGGGGACATGATACCTGGATGAGGGACATATATTACTAGAAGAGGACCAGAATGGGGGCATTATACCTGGATGAGGGACATTATACCAGGATGGGGGACATATATTTTTAGAAGGGGACCAGGATGGGGGACATTATACCTGGATGGATGGGGGACATATATTACTAGAATGGGACCAGGCTAGGGGACATATGTTACTAGTAGGGAGCAGGCTAGGGGACATATATTACTAGAAGGGGAGCAAGATGGGGGGCATTATAACTGGATGAGGGACATATATTTTCTAGAAGGGGACCAGGATGGGGGACATTATACCTGGATGGATGGGGGACATATATTACTAGAAGGGGACCAGGATGGGGGACATTATTCCTGGATGGGGAACATATATTACTAGAAGGGGACCAGGATTGGGGACATTATACCAGGATGGGGGACATATATACCAGCATTGGGGACATTATACCAGGATGGGGGACATATATTAATAGAAGGGGACCAAGATGGGGGACATTATACCAGGATTGGGGACATTATTTCCAGGATGGGGGACATAATACCTGGATGGGGGACATATATTACTAGAAGGGGACCAGGATTGGGGATATTATACCAGGATGGGGGACATATATTACTAGAAGGGGACCAGGCTAGGGGACATATATTACTAGGAGGGGAGCATTATACCTGGATGAGGGACATATATTTTTAGAAGGGGACCAGGATGGAGGACATTATACCTGGATGGATGGGGGACATATATTACTAGAAGGGGACCAGGATGGGGAACATTATACCTGGATGAGGGACATATATTACTAGAAGGGGACCAGGATGGGGGACATTATACATGGATGAGGGACATATATTACTAGAAGGGGACCAGGATGGGGGACATTATACCTGGATGAGGGACATATATTACTAGAAGGGGACCAAGATGGGGGACATTATACCTGGATGAGGGACATATATTACTAGAAGGGGACCAGGATTGTGGACATTATACCAGGATGGGGGGGACATATATACCAGGATGGGAGACATTATATCAGGATGGGGGACATTATACCAGGTTTGGGGACATTATACCAGGATGGGGGACATTATACCAGGATGGGGGACATATATTACTAGAAGGGGACCCAGATTGGGGACATTATACCAGGATGGGGGACATATATACCAGGATGGGAGACATTATACCAGAATTGGGGACATTATACCAGGATTGGGGGCATATATTACTAGAAGGGGACCAGGATGGGGGACATGATACCTGGATGGGGGACATATATTACTAGAAGGGGAGCAGGATTGGGGACATTATTCTTGGATGGGGGACATATATACCAGGATTGGGGACATTATACCAGGATGGGGGACATTATACCAGAATGGGGGACATATACCAGGATGAGGGTCATTATACCAGGATTGGGGACATATATTACTAGAAGGGGACCAAGATGGGGGACATTATACCAGGATGGGGGACATGATACCTGGATGGGGACATATATTACTACAAGGGGACCAGGATTGGGGACATTATTCTTGGATGGGGGACATATATACCAGGATTGGGGACATTATACCAGGATGGGGGACATTATACCTGGATGAGGGACATATATTACTAGAAGGGGACCAGGATGGTGGACATTATACCTGGATGGGGGACATATATTACTAGAAGGGGCCCAGGATGGATGACATTATACCATGATAGGGGATATATATTACTAGAAGGGGACCAGGATGGGGGACATTATACCTGGATGGGGGACATATATTACTAAAAGGGGACCAGGATGGGGGTCATTATACCTGGATGGGGGACATATATTACTAGAAGGGAACCAGGATGGGGGTCATTATACCTGGATGGGGGACATATATTGCTAGAAGGGGACCAGGCTAAGGGACATATATTACCAGAAGGGGAGCAAGATGGGGGGCATTATACCTGGATGAGGGACATTATACCAGGATGGGGAACATATATTACTAGAAGGGGACCAGGCTAGGGGACATATATTACCAGAAGGGGAGCAAGATAGGGGCATTATACCTGGATGAGGGACATATATTTTTAGAAGGGGACCAGGATGGGGGACATTATACCTGGATGGATGGGGGACATATATTACTAGAAGGGGACCAGGATGGGGGACATTATACCATGATGGGGGACATATATTACTAGAAGGGGCCCAGGATGGGGGACATTATACCTGGATGAGGGACATATATTACTATTAGGGGACCAGGATGGGGGACATATATTACTAGAAGGGGACCAGGATTGGAGACATTATACCAAGATTGGGGACATCATACCAGGATGGGGGACATATATTACTAGAAGGGGACCAAGATGGGGGGCATTATACCTGGATGAGAGACATATATTACTAGAAGGGGACCAGGATGGGGGACATTACACCTGGATGAGGGATATATTACTAGAAGGGGCCCAGGATGAAGGACATTATACCATGATGGGGGACATATATTACTAGAAGGGGACCAGGATGGGGGACATTATACTTGGATGGGGGACATATATTACTAGAAGAGGACCAGGATGGGGGTCATTATATCTGGATGGGGGACATATATTACTAGAAGGTGACCAGGATGGGGGACATTACACCTGGATGAGGGATATATTACTAGAAGGGGCCCAGGATGAAGGACATTATACCATGATGGGGGACATATATTACTAGAAGGGGACCAGGATGGGGGACATTATACTTGGATGGGGGACATATATTACTAGAAGAGGACCAGGATGGGGGTCATTATATCTGGATGGGGGACATATATTACTAGAAGGTGACCAGGATGGGGGACATTATACCTGGATGGGGGACATATATTACTAGATCGGGACCAGGAAGGGGGACATTATACGGAGGGGGAGGCATTATACCTGTAAGAGGTCCAGGATGGAGAACATTATACTAGGAAAGGGAGATACTATAACAGTAAGGGGTAAAGGATGGGGGACATTATACCAGGAAAGGGAGATATTATACCATGAAGAAGTCCAGGATGGAAGACATTATACCAGGAAAAGGCTCAGGGTAGAGGACATTATACCTGGAAAGGGCCCAGGATAGAGGACATTATACCTGGAAGGGGCCCAGGATTGGGAACATTATTACAGTATGGGGAACATTGTTACATGAGAGAGTGAACACGTACAGCATGTCTTCACAGGTTTCCATCTGATAAACATGCAGGTGGGGCCCAGGTTCAAATTTTGCATCAGAGTCCCATTAGATTCTAGGTATGTCACTGGCCTTGCGTCTAAAATGTATTTGGGTCTATAGCAATAGACCCTCTAATAGTTTTAATGCCCAAACACTTCCAGATTATATTAATATACAATATCCACTTATCAGCAATCTCTAGTGTTACATATCCGTGCTGATGATGTCTAACTGGTGAAGGTGTCTATCAACTTGTTGTTCGGTGCCAGTAAAATCCTGAGGTGTTATCTCACGGGTCTGACATGTAAGTGGAATTTGCGGAAGTGCCGTCTGACTCTGGAGTGTTCGGCTCTCTGACACCTTGCATTGTACGATGTGATGCACTTTTCCAGATGTTGTGTGTATTGCATATATTATATCTGGTGATTATGAGAATTTACCGCTTCGGCGTTTCTGATGGATGACACACTCGCTGGACAGAAAACACTCTCCCGTTATTATCTAAATTGTTCTGAAGCGTTCCCATCTTAAGTAAATAAATCATGAAATAATAGTAAATAGAGAGAATGTAAGACAATAATGAAATGATTAATATAAAATAAATATTTTGAAAGTATAAATAATATTCCTCCCAGGAACACACAGATCGACTCATAGAAACAGTGATGCTGAGAGTATAAAAGTTTTTTTACGGTGTTTTCGCTTGTTTTTTTAATGCTTTTTTTTCTATTTTTTTTTTGCTGCAGTCAAATTTTACAGGGATTCTGTCAGCGTAAACTGACAGTATAAACTATGCACATCCGCTATAAAAATCACACCTGAAATTGCTGCAGAAACTGAAGTTTAACTAAATATGTTAGTTAAGGTGCTCAATGCCACCCTGGGGTGTTAAAGGTGCTCAGTCCAAGGTTCCACTCTTACATTTTGCATGTCCATCCTCCATCACTGGTGATTGACAGGAAGGGTGGAGCGAGACAGAAGATGACCCTTGTGCAAGAACAGTATAAGGGCCAATAGCTCATCACAATGCACCTGCTTTGGAGGTAGTGGCCCCCTTCTCTTGTGTGCCCCTATGACGCTGCACAGGTTGCACCAGTACTATGTCCACCCCTGATTGTCAGCGCTTTGCTTTCCTCGAGTGTGCACGGTCTGCAGAGAAAGCTCGAACTGTCAATCACCAGTGAAGGAGGCAGGACAAGTAAAACCAGTGGGCGGAACGGTGCACTGAGCAGCTTGGCCACACCAAGGGTGCACCGAACAACTTGCTCACACCAAGGGTGCACTGAGTACACTAATTAGCATATTTGATTAAACTTCAAATTGTGGAGAACAGACAGTGATAAGACCATTAAAAGGTTTGATTTTTTTTTTATAAGTGGCTATATCCCACACAACTGTGCTAAAGGTACTGTCACACTTAGCGATGCACCAGCGATCCCGACCAGCGATATGACCCGGTCAGGATCGCTGGTGCATCGCTAAGTGGTCGCTAGTGAGCTGCCACACAGGCAGATCTCACCAGCGACATCTCAGGGGTCGGGGGTCGCTACTTACCTGTCAGTCGAGGCGATCCTGACGTCCTCCCGCCCGAGTCCATGCGTCGCTCGTCTCCACAGCAGGAAGCTGACGACGAGAAACGGTCCAGGACGTTCTCGCGCGATCAGCGATAACCAGCGGGGAAGCCGGTCGGAGGTAAGTATCACACATAGCGATATCGCTAGCAATATCGCTGCTGCATCACAAAAACCAGTGACGTTATAGCGATATTGCTAGCGATATCGCTTAGTGTGACAGGCCCTTTACTTTATACTCTCAGTTTGGGTTGACATAATCCCTTTAAGTGGAAGTCAGTAGGGAAACAAAAGAAGCACGTCAAACAGTAAGGATTTTTATGGTGTATTTTAATTTTTTCAATGCATTTTTGGGAGATCATTCCCTTTTTTCTATTGGAAGTCTAATAGTGTGGGTGTCACCAATAGGCTGTAAGCCGGCATGGTGCACCACATGTGACTGACACCTTAATAGCTACTGTATGTGCAAGCACTGTACTAAGTGGCCGCCCCTCTCATTTTTTATAGGTGTGTTTATCAGTCTATTGCAGTTTTGCACTAGGGTTTCTGCATGAGGTTCGGAATCTGGGTGTCTGCCCTTTTATTAGTGGGTATTATTATTATAGTGCCATTTATTCCATGGTATGGCCTTTTTCTGTAATGTTTTACTAAAATACCTAGAATCACCTTTTGCCCTGTAGTTAATTTTCCGTAAAATATACAAATCTGAAAAAAAAATAGTATTGGTATGTAGTCACACCTATTAACAACAGTTGTCACCAACTTTGTTTAGTAACTCATATAACTTTATATCAGAGCATTGCTAAATGCAAGGAGCAACAATCTGCACAAGAGAAAGCAAGTGATAAGGAATGTAAAATATGTGATCCATCTCGGGGTATGATGGGAATGTAATTGCTATTTTATATGACCTCACCGTTTATATTTACTATACACTTGAAGGTCATACAAATTGTGAGGACACTTAGTTATGTACAGACGTGGCCGAAAGGTATGAGCCTGATGTTAATTTCGGTTTTCACTAAGATTGCTGCTTCAGTGTTTTTAGATCTTAATAAGATGTTTCTCCGGTTACTGACATACAATTATAAACATTTTATTTTTTTTCATTTTTAATGACAGATGCATCAAGTTTATGCAAATACTATTTACAGTGTTGACTCCTATCTTCAAGACTTTTGCCCTTCTCCCTGGTAGTTGGCCAAATTCTGACTGACGACCCATTCTTCTCTGTATTCTCTGTATGATTTCAATGCACTTTTGCTTTTTACTTATTTAATTATAGCAGGTTTTTTTCATTTTGTCTTTTGTAGGTTTTGTCTAATCAATGCTTGGAATTTATCACAATTTCCATGATTTTGTTTGTCCTTCCGATTTTTTAGGTTGTTAATGGGATTGAGATCCAGGGAGTTTTCCTGGTTATGGACACAAAACGTCAATGTTTTCTTCACCGAGCCACTTAGTTATCACTTTTACCTTGTGACATGGGTTCCATCTTGCTGGAAAAAGCTATGTTCATCACCAAATTACTCCAGGATTGTTGGGAGATGTTGCTCTTGGAGGACTTTTAGAACCCATTCTTTATTCATGGCAGTGTTCTTAGGCAAAATTATGAGTGAGTCCACTACATGGATAAGAAGCCCCCACACATGAAAGGTCTCAGGATGCTTTAGTGTGGGCATAACACAGGACTCATAGTAGCACTCAGCTTCAGACCTTCAGACAATCATAACGCAAACTATCTGAAGAGGGATTCATCAGAGAAAATAACTGTCCCCCAGTCCTCTGCAGTCCAATCCCTGTACTTTCTGCAAAATGTCAGTCTGTCCTTGATAATTTTCTTGGAGAAAAGTGGTTTCATTGCTGTCGGTCTTGACACCAGGCGAGGGCCTCACTTTGCATGCAGATGCACTTACTGCTGCCTGCTGCCGTTTTTGAGCAAGCTCTGCACTGGGTTGTTTTACAAACTGTGTTTAAGTACAAGAGTACCTAGAAAACACATGTCATAGTCTGTCTGGTCCACAGGGTAGTATATTTAGTCCATGACGACAGGCAGGGCCCACAACGCCAGGCAGGCCTCCTAACTGGCATTGCACTTTCAACTGTATTGGCATCCTGGCTGCCAATACATTTGAAAGCAATGATGGAGGAATGAACATCAGCTGATGTTTTCTCCACCGTCACTCTTCCTCTTTGTCTTAATGTCTCAGCACAGCTGGCACGATGATGTAATTATAACCTGCCTGCTGTGCCGAACAGTGCAGAGGATCAGAAGATGCGCTGCAGAGAGTAGATCAGTTGGGAAGTATTTTGGTTTTATTCATGTGGGGTCATTATACTCTATGGAAAGCAATGCAGGGCTCATTATACTGCATGAAGGACTATGTGGGCTCAATTATACTGTATGAAGGCCTATGTGGTGTCCATTATACTGTATGGATGACTATGCGGTGTCCATTATACTGTATGGGTGACTATGTGGGGGCCATTATACTGTATGGAGGACTATGTGGGGGCCACTATACTGTATGGAGGACCGTGTGGGGATTGCAGTTGAGGAATCATACTGTGATGGGGTTACCATTAGAGTTGAGCGAAACGGGTCGGTCAAATTCATAAGTCGCCGACTTTCGCTGAAGTCAGGTTTTATGAAACCCGACCATAGCGTGAGGTCGGCCATGAGGTCAGCGACCAGAGTGCCAAAGTCGCATTTCAAATGATGCTTCCAGCGCCCTTTTTCAGCCAATGATGGAGGACGCACACTGTGGGCAACGCGATGACATGGGCATCGGTCACCACCATCTTTGAGAATGGCATGCAAGTGATTGGCTGGCTTTGTGTGGCGTCACAGGGGCTATAAAAGGGTGTGCTCGCCGACCGCCATCTTACTTCTGCCGATCTTAGCATTAGGGAGAGGTTGCAGCTGCTGATTCTGAATAAGGAGAGCATTAGGCAGGGAAGAGGAACAAAAAAACTGCTTCTGCTGGTAGCGATTTCCACTGTACAACACAACACTTAGTGTGCAGTGACAGGGGAGGCTATATTTTTGTGCATCAGCTCTGTTGGTTATTAGGGTGCCTTATAAGGCTCCCTGATAGCTGCATTGCTGTTTGCACACTGCTGTGCAAACTGCTTTTTTAAAAGCAAAAATACTTTTCTTCCTCTTTTCTGCACAGTTACCAAGCGTTCATTTTTCCACACTTTTGTGTGCAGCAGTCCTGCTTATTAGGCTGCCTGCTGCCATACTTGGACTGAGAGCATCATTGTCAGCCTCCTAAAATCTCTAGGGAGCTTCCAATTCTCCCCAATACTATATACACACCTTGTGCCTGGTCATACACCTGCCTATTTCAGCCTGTTAAATTGAGGTGTAATCTATAGTGGGCCTGAGATAATAGTTCAACCTCCTAAAATCTCTAGGGAGCTTCCAATTCTCCCCAATACTATATACACCTTGTACCTTGTTTTACAGTACCATATAGCTGGTGGTATTTTGGGTACATTTTTCCAAAAATGAGGAAGTATGGTGGAAAAGGCGTGGAAGTGGGCGGGGGTTGCCAGCTGGTACTGATGGTGGTGGTGGTGCATCTGCTGGTAGTGGCAAAAGCACAATAGCACCTAAGGCAGGAGGTATTGAGCCTGCATCATCGTCTGGCTCCACAAGGCCTCGAAGGCTCCCTTTTCTGGGAGTAGGGAAACCGCCTTTAAAGCCGGGGCTTCAGGAACAAGTTTTGGCTTACATTGCTGACACAGCCTCCAGCTCTATTGCCTCCTCTTCTGAAGTTTCAAAAAATAAAAGCACTGAGTCGTCAGTGGAGGCTCCTGATCAGGAACAACACCTTTCCTTGTGTCCTTCGCCCCTACCAAAAGTGAAGGATGCGGCAGGCCACACTACAGATTACTCCATGGAGCTCTTTTCACATACCATGCCTGGATTATCAAGTCAAATCGTGAATTCCCCAGTCTAAGATGAATCTGACATGGAGTGCACTGATGCACAGCCACTGCTAGATTTTTCTGCTGGTATATTCACTCAGAGCACTACATTGTCCTCGCAGTGTACTGAGCCAGAAGCTGACCCTGATGAAACTCAGGTGCCCCTTTCCGCATACTATACCACCTTACACGGTGACACAGAGGAAGGTGCACATGAAATTGAAGAGGAGGTGATGGATGACCCAGTTGTTGACCCAGATTGGCATCCATTGGGGGAAGAGGGTGCCGCTGCCAATAGCTCAGAAGAGGAGGAGGAGGATCCGCAGCAGGCATCGACATCGCAACAGCTGTTATCTGGCAGGCCCGTAGCAGTCCAAAAACGGTTTACAAAAACCAAAAGAGTTGCAGGACAGCTTGGCCAGACGGTCAAATTAGCACAGCGTGCAAGGCCTCAAAATGTCTTCCATAGTAGGAAGAGTGCAGTGTGGCACTTTTTTTAACAAAATCCTAATGATCAGGCAAAGGTTATCTTTAAGAAGTGCGCAAAGACCTTTAGCCGAGGGAAAAATCTGAGAAATTTGAATACCAGTTGCATGCTTAGACATTTAACCACCATGCACTTGCAAGCGTGGACGGACTACCAAACCTCACGTACCACATGTGCACCTGCTCCGAATGAAGGTGGTCAGCAACGCTACATCGCTTCCCCCACTGTAAGCTCACCGGTTAGCACACCACCAGTAGCAAATGTTGAGGTGTCGTTGCAAGGCCAAAGCAGTCAGGGAATCACAATGTTATTGCTACGAAAGACTGAATCTAGGCCATCAGCAACACCACCAACACATCACCAACTCTCAGTCCGCCATGTCCACCGCTAGTTCCACCATATGCAGCTCTCAAGTCTAGCTCACCCTACCAGAGACTCTGAGTAGGACAAGAAAGTACTCATCCTCTCATCCGCATACACTGTGTTTGAACACCCACATTGACAAACTAATCTCGTTAGAGATGATGCCCTACCAGTTGGTTGAAAGCGAAGCTTGCCACGAGCTCATGGCCTACGCAGTACCACGCTATGACCTACCCAGTCGGCACTTCTTTTCTCGAAAGGCCATCCCAGCCCTCCACCTGCATGTGAAAGACTGCATTGTCCATGCACTCAAGCAATCAGTGAGTGGAAAGGTGCACCTAGCAACAGATGCATGGTCCAGTAGGCATGGCCAGGGCCGTTACGCGTCCATCACTGCGCACTGGGTTAATGTGGTGGATGAAGGGTCCACAGGGGACAGCGGCGGTGGGACAGTGCTGCCTAGCTCACGGTATAGGAAACAGTTGGCTGTAGGCGTTCGAACCTCCTCCTCCTCCAGAAGCGAAAGCTCGTCCACAGAGCGCAGTCGCACGAGCACTCCATCCTCAGCTGCCAGTGTTGCACACGAGGTGTCCCACTATCGAACAGCTAGTGGTAAGCGTCAGCAGGCTGTGTTGAAGATGATGTGTTTGGGCGACAACAGACAAACCGCGGAGGTACTGGCCGACTACTTGCAGCGACAAACTGAGTCATGGCTGGGCAGTCTACATCTTGAGGCAGGCAAGGCAGTTAGTGATAACGGCTGGAATTTTGTGGCAGCCATAGCCCTTTCAAAACTGAAACACATACCTTGCCTGGCTCACACCTTGAACCTAGTGGTGCAGTGCTTCCGCAATAATTGTCCGTAGTTAACAGCCCTGCTCCATAAGGTGCGGAAACTGTGCTTGCACATCCGCCGGTCGCCCGTACACTCCAGTCGTATGCAGAAGCTGCAGTGATTGCTCCACCTTCCCAAGCACCGCCTAATTATCGACATTGCAACAAGGTGGAACTCCACCCTGCACATGGTTCAGAGGCTGTGCGAACAGAGGCAGGCTGTAATGCATTTGTGGGAGGATACACGGGCAGGCAGTTTGAGGGCAGGCATGGAGTTGTCTGGTGTGCAGTGGTCGAAGCTGAAAGACCTCTGTAAAGTCCTTCAGTGTTTTGAGGAATGCGCACGGCTGGTAAGTGCAGACGACGCCATCATAAGCATGAGCATCCCACTTATGCGTCTGCTCATGCAAACTTTGACGCACATTAAGGAGCAGGCGTCTGAAGCCGAGGAGGAAGAGGAGGAGGGAAGCCTTGATGACAGTCAGCCATTGTCTGCTCAGGGAACTCTCCTGGACGAGGTGGAGGAAGAAGAGGAGGAGGAGGAGGATGATGGGGATGATTATTTAGGGGAGGAGGATGCTTCTCAGGGGGCAAGAGAAAATGTTGACGTGGCACGGTCAGGTACAGGGTTTGTGCGTGACTGGAGGGATGTGGATTTGCCAGAAAGTGCTCCTCCACCCGCACTCGCAGTGCATCATTGACACCTGGAACATTGGCCCACATGTGATTATGCCTTGCAGATCCTAAAAAGGGATCCACGCATTGCCAAAATGATGAACGATGACGACTACTGGTTGGCCAGCATCCTGGATCCACGCTATAAAGGCAAATTCCAAAACATCATGCCACAGGAGAACCTAGAGCTAATATTGGCTAACAAACAAGCAACTCTGGTAAACCGTTTGTTTGAGGCATTCCCAGCACACAGCGGCGGTGATGGTTCTCCCACAAGCCGTAGGGAGCAACATGGAAGAGGTGTTCGTTGTGCACACAGCCCTAGTGGAGTTGGTTTCATGACCATGTTGTGGACTGATTTTTCAAGTACCGCTCACACGAATGGTAATACTGCATCGATTGAAAGTGACAGGAGACAGCAGTTGTCAACTATGGTTACAAACTACTTCTCGTCCCATATCGATGTTCTCCCTCACAGGTCATTCCCCTTTGACTATTGGGCCTGTAAACTGGACACCTGGCCTGAAATGGCACAATATGCCTTACAGGAGCTCGCTTGCCCTGCTGCTAGTGTGCTATCCGAAAGAGTCTTCAGTGCTGCTGGATCAATCCTGACAGAAAAAAGGACCCGTCTGTCGACCCAAAATGTTGATGATCTAACCTTCATTAAAATGAACAATGCATGGGTTTCAAAGGATTTTGTCCCACCTTCCCCTGCTGACACGTAGGTTGCCAGAAAAATGGCTCGCTTTTGTCCTCCTCTTCCTCGGACTTCTCCAATTCCTCCATTTGCAGCTGCTGAATGTCCAACATCAACATATGCCATTTTTTCAACCTCCCTAACTGGGCTGCCTCCCCCCCAGGGCCGGGGTCACCACCTGGCGCACGCACCCGTGCGAGTGCCGTTGCCCTGCACAGGTGGGTGGGCCCACGCTTGGGCGACGACACTGGTACAGGGTCCCTCATAGTACAATCAAGTGTCTCTGATGGTGGGGGTGCACACCCACTGTCAGACACCCCGGCGTACTATGAGGGGCCCTGTGCCAGTACCGCCGCCCACAAGTGGGCCCCCCTGCTTGCTCAGGGCCCCAGCACTTGCAATACTTACCTCTCCCTGTTCCTCCGCTGTGTAGTCTGGGCTGTTAAATCCTTCACTGGGACTGCCAATACAAATTTGGTGAACTGATAGATGATGGTTAAGACGTAGCTATGCCCTGTCCTGCTGGGCTCTATCTTCAGATGATCAATGGCTTCCATTTGTTATGGACGTCGACTCACAATGACATGCAGTGGTGGTTTATCATCAGCTTTCACGGTTTTCCTACTCACAGACGTGTGACATTCCTGCCCACATTTTTAAATGTGTGCTCTCATGCCAATCCAATAAAATCGCCTACGGCCTGTGGCTTCTGTTTTTTGCACTCCAAAGTTACCTGACAGATCATGATAGGCAGTGAGGACCATGTCTACATCTCTCCCTGTGATCAAAATTTGATGGAGATGAGTAACGGTGATGGGATCCACGGTACTGCGATACAGCAAACCTTTCTTCACAAGAACTGTTTTCGCTGTCTCCACAGACAAAGTAATTGAGGGTCAGCATCGCCTCTGAGAATTCTCCCGGGAGTTTTTCCCGTGATTAGTAATTCCTAAATTTCTGCAATCATTCGACTTTCCGTCTGTACTTGTATCCATCTCGTTTCCTCTTGTGGAGAGTCTGGACTATCTTACTGAGACTGAAATATATATGAAGATTGAAAAATACCCCAACAGTGTATACTGGTGTACGCTTCAAATACATTACCCTTTTTCTACTTTTTAGATTCTTGTCTAATCCATACTGAGGCTGTGAGTGTCTTTGTCGGACTCCGGAAATATACACGGAGATTTTTAATGTTTAAACTATGCTATATATACCTGGTATCCAGTGATACTGTACCCTTTCTCAACTTTCTACAATCTTGTCAAATCCATACTGGGCCTGAGACCGTCTGAGTCTGCCTCCTGATATATAGACATAGATTTTGAATGTGTAAACTATGCTATATATACCTGTTATCCGGTGATACTGTACCCTTTCTCAACTTTGTACAATCACGTCAAATCCATACTGGGCTTGAGACCGTCTGAGTCTGCCTCCTGATATATAGACATAGATTGTCAATGTGTACACTATGCTACATATATACCTGTTATCCGGTGATACTGTACCCTTTCGCAACTTTCTACAATCTTGTCGAATCCATACTGGGCCTGAGACCCTCTGAGTCTGCCTCCTGATATATAGACATAGGTTTTTCATGTGTACACTATGCTACATATATACCTGTTATCCAGTGATAGTGTACCCTTTCTCAACTTTCTACAATCTTGTCGAATCCATACTGGGCCTGAGACCGTCTGAGTCTGCCTCCTGATATATAGACATAGATTTTTATTGTTTAAACTATGCTACATATATACCTGTTATCCGGTGATACTGTACCCTTTCTCAAATTTCTACAATCTTGTCGAATCCATACTGGGCCTGATAACGTCTGAGTCTACCTCCTGATTAGAGATGAGCGGTGTTCGAGTCGACCTGTTCGCCAAGTTCAAATTCGAGCTGTTTTGGGCGGTGTTCGAGCCGTTCGTCGAACTCGAACACTTTGCTTAAAATTCGGCTGTTCGAGGTTCTGTTCGAGAACGGTTTGTTCACCAAAAGCCTAACTTTATTTTCACATTAATAATGGTTTTCAATGTTAATAGACAGTTTCATGGCATAGTAGCAGTGTCTGGTAGCCAGCAGTGTAGTACACCTGTCAAGGAGCTACACCGTGTGTGTTTCTAATAATTTTTTACCGCATCTTGTCCAGAAAATCCTTTTGGGCCTTGTAGCACTGTCTGCTACTCAGCAGAGTAGCCCACCCGTGAACCTAGCTATGCCGCCTGTTTATGAAAGAACCAGTTTTTGACTGCATTTAGCCCAGTTAATACTTTGGGCCTAGTAACTGTGTCTGCTACTCAGCAGAGGAGCCCACCCGTGAACCTAGCTATGCCGCCTGTTTATGTAAGCACTGTCTGCTACTCAGCAGAGTTGACCACCTGTGAACCAAGCTATGCCGCCTGTTTATGTAAGAATTGCGTGCTACTCAGCAGAGGAGCCCAGCTGTTAAGCAAGCTACAGCACCTGTGGTTTGGACACTTAATTTTTTGACATTCTTTCTGGAATTGGTTAGGCCTAATTCCAGAATTCCGGTTGACCTGCACTTACTGGGAAATCCTCGTTCGCGGGGAAGAATTGGAATCCCAGATCCCCATCACTAACGGGGTTCAGCGGGTTATCCGCACCTGTAAGCGACACACGCTGGTCCTTTCAGTGTAGCGCGCATGCAGCCCTGGACATGTAAGGGTATAACAGACCTGTTATTGCTCGATCTCGCGTGCCAGAGCCTCGCGTGTCCCTCTAGTAAGCTGGACGCGGACCGCGGGGGCATGCCGGAGTCTTGTTCGTTAACGGAATTAAGCTGACAAATCGCTAGCACAACTATAAACGGCCATGCACCACCACCCACAGAATCGACAAAGCTTGCAATCTGTCCATCCTTTCCGTGGCTGGCATGGTTGAGGTTGCCCGTGTGGAGTCCAATTAAGCCGCAGGCTCCACTCCTGGTGGTGCCCTTCTGGACATTCCTTTAAGGTTCAGCTTTGCAACCATACTGCCCCCGGAAAACAAACACTTTGCCTTCATGGACGCTGTTCGGAGGGTCGTGGGAATAACGCCGCCCGATCGGCAGTTGGCATAATTTATGGTGGGAAGTCCGACGGTATATGATCGTCTTCAATTTTAGATTTTTTTTTATTTTAGATTTTTATTCCAGCCTTTCTTGACTTTATAAGGGCATGACATGCCTATATCTGTGTCTCCTCCTCCTCCTTTTACTCCTCCACCTCTTTTCTATATGTAGTTGCCCTTTTCCATATGTTATTTGTGTCTTCTGAGCATTTTGTCTGCTTTGGGACACCTTTTAAGGTGTTTTGTAATTGTTTTCTATGTGTTTGTATGTGTTTGTGTTTGCCTGCCATTGTTTTCAATGGGTTCGACGAACATTCGACGAACTTGCCTCCTGTTCGACGAACCGAACCGAACTCGAACACTAGCGGGGTGGCTCAACACTACTCCTGATATATAGACGTGCATTTTTAATGTTTAAACTATGCTATATATACCTGGTATCTGGTGATACTGTACGCTTTCTGCCAGGAAGTCCTCCTCCACCCACCACTCTAAGTGTATCATTGACACCTGGAACATTGGCCCACATGTGTGATTATTTCTTGCGGATCTTCTTTTTATATTGTGGTGTGATCCATCCTGAGCGTGTGAGAGTCTGTGGGTTACTCCTGCAATTTATATGTAGATTTAAAAATTAGCCCAACACTGTATACAGCTCTACGCTTGTGATACATTACCCATTTACTGCTTTTTATATTGTGGTCTAATCCAAACTGACCAAGTGAGAGTCTGTTTCTGACTGTAGAAATAAATACTGAGATTGACAATGACCCCCACACTGTGTACAGCTGTACGCTTCAGATCCATTACCGTTTTACGGCTTTTTATATTATGTTGTAATCCATACTGAGCCTGAGAGCGTCTGTGTCGGCCTCCTGAAATATATACAGAGATTTAGAATGTTTAAACTATACTATATATACCTGCTATGTGATGATACTGTACCCTTTTTTCTACTTTTTATATTCTTGTCTAATCCACACTGAGCCTGTGAGCGTGTCTGTGTGACTCATGAAATATATAGTGGGATTGACAATTATCCTTTGACTCTATAGAGCTGTACGCTTCTGATACAGTACCATATATCTGATGATACTTTGGGTACATTTTATCCAAAATTTGGAAGTATGGTGGAAGAGGCCGCGGACGTGGGCGTGGGGGGGCCAGCTGGTACTGAAGGTGGTGGTGCAACTGCTGGTAGTGGCAAAAGCACAATAGCAGCTCAGGCAGGAGGTGCTGAGCCTGCGTCATGGTCTGGCTCCGGAACGCCTGGAAGGCTAACTTTTCTGGGAGTAGGTTAACCGCTTTTAAAGCCGGAGCATCAGGAACTGGTTTTGGCTTATATTGCCGAAACAGACTCCAGCTAATATGCCCTCCTCTTCTGAAGTTTCAAAAAATGCAAGCACTGAGTCATCAAGTGCTGGCTCCTGGTCAGGAAGAATCCCTTTCCTTGTGTCCTTCACCCCCACCAAAAGTGAATGATGCAGCAGGCCACACTTCACATTAGTCCATGTAGCTCTTTCACACATACCATGCCTGGGTTATCAAGTCAAATCGTGAATTCCCCAGTCCAAGATGAATCTGACATTGTGTGGGTGGCTAGCCAGGGCAGTGGGGTTAATCGGTACCGGGCCGGTGTCTCAGAGGGATGTGTCACGGTGGTGGTGACCCGGTCCGTGGCCCTGGGCGTCCATGCAAAGGGGTGAATAACGTTTATAGGAGAATGATACGTGACGCCACCTATGGTTTCTGATCAGATGGACCAGCGCTGCAGTGTCGCTTCTCTGGGACAGATGTTGTGGTGCAGCTAAGCTGTAGAAGCCCTGCACAGGTAGGGCTGTAGTCGCAGGGCAGATGAAAGAGTTGGTAGATGGTGTGCAGTGCAGGATGTAGCAGAGCCGTGCGCCAGGCGCAGGAGACAGATGACAGACACAGTCGTGCAGTTCCTTTACCTGTACTTGGTAAGTGCCGTCCAGGACCCAGAGTACAGATGGAGGAGTTGGTCAGCCTGGAAGCAAATTAGGAATTCTCTCTCTGCAGATAGGTAGTGTGGCTTCCGTTCTAGTGCTTATCTGAGGTACTCACAATACTGTGTTCACTGAAGCTCCCTGTTGACTCTCTGTTATGAATGAGTCACTGGAGGAGGAAAAAACAAAAATGCAAGCTAAGTCCAGAAAACCAGAGAGGTTGGTAGCTAACGGATTGCAGACCCCTGATCCTATTCACACAACTAACAGTAGCCGTGGAGTGTTCCTACGGTGATCCTAGACACCTCGTCACACCCGGAGAGCTAAATAAGCCTAAAGAAAGGGGAAATCTAAACTCCCCCAGAGCAGACCCCAAAGCAATAGACAGCCCCCAACATGTATTGTCGGTGAAAACAGATGAAAACACAAACACAGACAGAAAGACAGGCAGAGCAAACGATGGGGCCCAACTAACTAGATAGGAAAGGACAGAAAATATGCTAGCTGCAATCCGCAAAAACCCTACCAAAAATGTCCAAACACGTCTGATAAGAAAAACGGCCCTGAAGTCACTAGCCTTCAAAATCCCTATATCAGCACTCCGATATATTCTGAAGACAGAGCAAAAGAGATTTAACCGATCAGGGACAAAATGGAAATTCAGCAAAGCCCCAGCCGGGGCTGGCTGAACACAAAACTAAGCAAATCAGACAAAATCTCATGGAACAACAACAGAGCAAAACTTAGCTGTCAGAAGACAGGAACTGAACTGGAGGCCAGAGCTCAGAGCAGAGAAATCACCAGCAACCTTACAGGGCATCGGCGGCATTATATTCACTCAGAGATTCCGGAGGTCCAATCGCAATCCACCTGTTCAGATGACAGGTTTCTCCCATCCAAATCAGTTTCACCACCTCCTTTCACCAGCAGAGGGAGTTCATCGGACATCAAAAGTGAACGAGAAAATGAGCTCACAACACTCTCTTTTGAAACTTTCTCATATGGCAGGCAGCCGTAGCCTTTTCCTTCTGGCTCACACAGTCGCTGCTGGGGCCTCCGAGCCTTACTTGGGAACAGAGCATTTACAGCTGCTACTTCCTCCGGTTTATGCTTCAGGACCGTCAGTGTCCCTTCAAACTCGGAGACCGGAATCCGGACCATGCGCTCCAGCTAGGAGTGAGCCTTAACTCTGCTCATCCTCCAGCTCCCCTTCCCTTCACAGACTGCCCTAACTTCCCTCCTCCCGACCACAGAGAGCAGCTCCTCAGCAGTCAGGTTCAGAGCTCTCCCTGATGGCCTGGAGTGGAAACTGTGTTGTGTGTTGGTTTAACTGCTGGAGAGATCCTTCGTTGCTCCCAAGAATGACATCACACTCCCTAGGAGGAAGGTAATGCCACTGTGGCGACCGTACTTCTGGGGGCGCCACAAGTGCACTGATGCCCAGCCACTGCTAGATGATTCTGCTGGTACATTGACCCAGACCACTACATTCCCCTCGCACTCTACACAGCCAGAATCTGAGCCTGATGAAACTCAGGTTCCCCTTCCCGCATACTATACCACCTTATACGGTGACAAAGAGGAAGGTGCAGATGAAAGTGCAGATTCCTTGAGCAGGTGGGGGGGGCATACTCATGGGCGACGGCACTGGCACAGGGCCCTTCATAGTACGCAAAAGTGTCTCTGCCGGTGGGAGGGCCCACCCGCCGTCAGACACACCGCTGTACTATGAGGGGCCCTGTGCCAGTGCCGTCGCCAACGAGTGGGCCGCCCCTGCTTGCTCAGGATCACAGCACTTGCAAAGTTGAAATACTTACCTCTCCCTGCTCCACAGCCGTGACGTCTTCCGCGTTTCCTGACAGTGACATTCTGGTCAGAGAGCGCGATGACATCACATCTGTACGCCCTCTGCCTAAACAGTTCAAGTGCAGAAAGATGGAAGATGGGGACGAGGAGGAGTCCAGAGTACAGGGATTCCCTAGCGAGAAGACTTATTTAATTGTTTTAAAGGTTTCGAGCAATTTTTGGGGAGCACTACACTCTGGAGAATGATATATGGGGCCCACCATACACTGGAGCATTCCAAAGGTGGACATCAGACACTGGAGCAGCATTTACATGGCCCATTATGCACTGGAGCATTAGAAATGGGGCCCATTATATATGGAGCATTATTTGGGCCCATAAGACAGTGGAGGTTCATCCATGGGGCCCATCATATACTGGAGCATTATGTGGAGCTCATCATATACTGTATCGAACATTATATGGGACCAATGATTCTGTATGGAGAAATATATGGGCCTCATTACTCTGTGTGGCGCACTATGCGGTGGCCATAATACTGTATGGAGTAATATACTGTCTGTTTTTGAAGCTATTGGAGAATTTAAAATGGACATCAGTCATGTGATGTAAGAAGTGAAGTATTTTTCATTGTACTGTACCGCTATTTCTCTGCCGTATCAGAGGATCATGAATTGTGGCATGTGTTAAAGGAGCCCAGTGACACTCTTTGGCCCTGGGCCCAGGAAAATCTGTAGCCAGCACTACCCCCCCCCACAACTTTAGCCAAATAATCCCCAGTTTTCAATGCCTAACTATTATTATAAAGTAAATTAAGGTTGACAAGCTTAAGTAATAAGAATTGATGTTTTTGGCATTAAAATGGGCAATGCAGGTGTGTTTCCTGTCCTCCACTCCCTGCCGACTTTTCTTCCCCATTGACTTGCATTGGGTTTCGTGTTTCAGTCGGCCTTCGACTTTTCACGATAATCGACCGATTGCGTTCGACCCGACTTTTGTGAAAGTCGGGTTTCATGAAACCTGACTCGACCCGAAAAAAGGCAAAGTCACTCGTCTCTAGTTACCATAGTTTGCAGGGGGGTTACAGTAGGGGTATCATAGAGTACATGTGGAGGAATTCACTGTGGGGGTGTCTTAAAGTGTTTATGGGGGCATTTTTGTTGGCATCTTACTTTATCTCCATTATTCAAGGTTTTTTTATCCTTTGTCATTACTTATGTAAAATTGGCAATATGCTTTTTACTACTCTTACATAACATGTTATTCCAATATGCCAAGATTTATTAATCAAAATGCACTTTGCTCATGGGACAAGTTGGTTTCCATATGAAAAGATTATTGATATATGTCAAAATATTTCCTCAATTAAAGACTTTTTTTTTAACAAATATCAAGGTCGGCCCGCGACTTTGTCCAAGCTTTTAATTTTGTTCCTCTGTGTATTTGAGTTTGACATCCATGATCTAGAAGTGTTGCTTTGAAGCTGTTCTGAAAGTGTAAAGGGGTTAAGTTAATAATGTTCTATATTGTATTTATGCTTTATTTTGCTTACTGGTATTGCTATATGTTACATGTACTACCTCATGCATGATATGGCACTGCTACCCCTTCTGGGTATTACCATTGCTTTGTCTCCATGTTCTTCATTGTATATAGTGTGATAATGTTTACTATGTTTCGTGTACAGTATAGGGAAAGCGTAGTACTCTTGGTTGGACACTAGAGGAAGCACTCTAGTATACAGAACAGTTAGTAGATAGTATAGGGTTAAGTGTAGGAGGGGCTGCCTAGAGTTAAGGTTAGAGCAGAAGGGAAGTTAGTCAGACGGGGCCAGGGTGCCTGAAGTGTCCACATGGGCTATAGGCCCAGGACGGCTCAGCAGTCACGCAACATTTAAGTAGCGACAGCCCACGTTATCCACGTCCGCTGGGCATCATTGCAGTGGGCCAGTACAGTAGAAAGATGATGTGGCGACTCATAGCCTGGGCCGAAGCCTTTAGGGCGGGAGTCGGTTGGAGTGAGGAACAGAAGGAAGTTCAAGCTTTACAGGAAATGGTACAGACGGGCCGGATGCTTTTCCAGAGGCAACCAAACCAGGTGGCGGATGATTTCAGGTCTGGGGGCAAAACAGGCAGAAGGAATTGTTATCATGGTGAGGTTAGGCCAGGAAGAAGCTGGTAACCTGTCTAGGAAGTTCTGGTCAGAACGTGTGCCGTTCAGAAGCATCAGCAAAGTAGGGAAAGCTGAGGAAGCCAGTAAAGTTGAATGTTGTGAATTCAATGATTTGCCAACTGTGGATATAATGTGTGAAGTGTAAGTAAATAAAATGTTCAAGTTATACTAGACTGTGTCTCCATTACTGGGGGTCGCCTGGAAGAAGGGCCGTCGCTGCCTGGGAAGTGCCCGGGGGGACCTGAACCTGGAGATGTAGGTACGCTGAGCAAATAATTAGTTTTCTGTGAGGGAAGGTCGGGACACCGATGCTTCAGTGTCTCTGGTCATGACTACAGTCCTGGCCTCCCCTTACAAAGGCAAAAAGTGGTCAAACAAAATACCAATTTAGGTTTCTCTTTTGTTCATTCACTCTGCATTTTGTTAATTGACAAAATAAATTATTAACCTTTTTAATTTTTTAAAGCATTCTTACCCTCCAGCATATTTTCCTCACCTACATAAAACTTTTGCATAGTAATATAGATTGGACTTATATGAAATCTCATGGACCTCAATGGCAGTCCTACTAAGGCCATATGCTCGTTATCTTAATTGCAAATATTGAGTCATGGCTCTTTGATGTTTTCTTGCTCATCTCAGATTTCACTAATTTCAGTACTGATATCTGGATTTGTATTGTCTAATGTCATTATCAGTGTTCTGCAATAAAGAAAAGCTATGGTGCAAATTCTACTTTCACTCTTGGAAATTATTAAATAGAAGAAGCAAACAAAGGAATCCATCTGTTTAGATTAAAAAATGAGCCAATTTATTAGTACAACTTTCTCCGGCTCTAATTGACACACCTGGACCTGGGTGTTTATAGACTCCCAGTTCCTTACACTTGCCAGTCCTACTCTAACATGAAAACCTCAAAAAGAGGAAAAAATCCTCCAAAAAATTCAGATACGAACCAGACAGGCCTAAATGCATCTGCACTAATCCAGGGTGCAGCGGACCCAAGTAAAATGGCAGCTGCACAGGTGCATAAATACCAAATGAAACAGCCAGCCTACAATCCGGGATTGGCTGTGTGGTACACCAGTGCAGAAGAAATAATCCGCATGTGGCAGTGTTCACACAGGGAATGCAGGGCTTCTGGCTCACAACCTCTTAGTAACACCATATAGGGGCGGCTGCCCAGTGCCAACTTGAATGCATCCCGTGTGAACAAAGGCCACAAGTTTGCAGAACCATTTGGGCCCAACTGCACCCTGAAAGAAATATGAAAAGTGCACAAAAAAACATATCAATATATGTAAGATATTGGTTGATATTAAGGCCTTAATACGGAAGCTGGCAAACTGCGTCAAAGTTCCTTACACATACCAGTCCTACTCTAACATGAAAACATCAAAAAGAGGAAAAAATCCTCCAAAAAATTCAGATACAAACCAGACAGGCCTAAATGCATCTGGACTAATACAGGGTGCAGCGGCCCCAAGTAAAATGGCAGCTGCACAGGTGCATAAATACCAAGAGGTTGTGAACCAGAAGCCCTGCATTCCCTGTGTGAACACTGCCACATGTGGATTATTTCTTCTGCACTGGTGTACCACACTGCCAATCCCTGATTGTAGGCTGGCTGTTTCATTTGGTATTTATGCACCTGTGCAGCTGCCATTTTACTTGGAGCCTCAGCACCCTGTATTAGTGCAGATGCATTTAGGCCTGTCTGGTTTGTATCTGAATTTTTTGGAGGATTTTTTATCTTTTTGAGGCTTTCATGTTTATAGATTCCCAGCCTGATGCTGGGAATCACTGGTGATATTTCCATTTCCCTCTGTTGAGGCTTGGAGATATAGCAGTCGGCTATCAGTGTTGTCTCTCTGAGTCTTCTCAAGATAAGTGGTCCCCCTTGTTTGTCTATCCCATCTGTCTTTAGTTGTAGTGGGGACTGACTACTGTTTACCTCATCCTTCCCTAAGCAGGGCTTATTGACAGGGTCAGGCAGGGATTAATCAACTGCTCGGTGATAGGTGCAGAACCTATATAGGGACACTTAGGGCAGACAGGGTGACTTTAGATCTGCCTAGGGTTCCCCACTCCCCTCTTCCCTAGTGTTGGGCTCCCTTCCCCTCATCCCTTTGTGTTGCACTTATAATGTCACGCACGGTGTGGGTAAGACTAACTAAGGACAGTTCTATGTTCGAAATGCATAAACTTTTGCCTTTTGATGCAACATTTTTTATTTTACCTGGAACATTTTAAGTTTTAGTAATAAAATGGTGGTTTTATATCCAAAAGGCTGGATACCTTTGTTTGCTTTGTCTGCATCTCAAGCCAAGCAGGGGCTTTTCTCTTCCATGCCAAGGATTTTCACAGCCAATCTACAGGAACTGGTAAACTTTGTACCTTGTGTTGGACATATAAACTACAGGCAAACTTTAGAAAGTCAAGCATGACAATGTGCTTTTCACTACAATCTGTACCTATTAGTTTTTTAGTGATACAGTGGGGGGAATTTACTAAGACTATACTATTTTTTTTTTCAGAAAGAGAAAGTAGAAGTATATGTTATTAGAGAAAAATGCCTCCTTCCACACTTAGGCCGGAGTCACACTGGCGAGGAATACGGCCGAGAGGCGCAAAAAGCACGCATTAGACACGGACAAATGATTTTCTATGGGGTCCCTCGCACCAGGCGTATATTTCTCATCCGTATCCTATGCTCCGTGCCAATCGCAGCATGCTGCGATTGTCAGCGTACTACGCCCGTAGTACACCAATGCAAGTCTATGGGTGCGCAAAAATACGGATTACACACGGACCACACGTGTGACCTGCGAGCAATACGCAGGTCTTTTGGCTGGTGACAGGAAATGGGCCAATCCATCATCAGGAAGCGTAGACATGCAAATGAGCTCAAAAAGTGCTCCAGACATCCAGGAAGTACGCCTCCACGGAGTACAGCAGCAGCATGGCGTCCACATACATTAATGTTGAGATGCTAATTGTCCTGGTGCAGGAGCGTCCCGAAATATGGGACCCACGCGATGCAAATTATGCTAACCGGACAAGAAAGGAGGCGTCATGGAGGCGCATCTGTCGCCAGATGTACCATGACTTTGGTGACAGACCACGTGATGAGCAGCATAAAATTCGTAAGTGCAACCATAAGAACATCATTAACCTTAGCGCGCGCAAAAAAATGATTCTACAATCAGCACCCCCCTTCCTGTGCATGTACTTTTAGCCTCATGAGGCCGTTACATTTGGATGTGACACGTGGCTTCACACAGCCATAATTTGGGGTTAGGCCACAAGCTCCTCATCCTCCTAGCCAAAAAAATTAGTTTAAGTGTAGCTAATGAGACCCTGTGTATCTGCCCAATTACATATGCCACCATGGGTAGAACGCACACCCCAGAAGGCCCCATGCCTAGACTACTGTTAGAAAATGTGACCTCTCCAATATGTGATTTTGACAATCTTTCCTGTCACATTGCAGTGGAAGATGTGATGAAACGCTGGCGAAGCATCCGGAACCAGTTCCGCCTGGAACGCCAGCAGCGGTCCAGGAGTGGGGTGCTGGATATGTCAAAAGAAAGTACATATACTATGACCGGCTCTCCTTCCTCGCCCAAATTCTGGATCTCAGACCGTAAGTACATACCTCACACCACATTACACAAATACATTACACAAATACTTTACAGGGACAAAAATATTGATGTATTTTTGCCTCTGTTCTATTTCATAACAGAACTCAATCCAACCTTACGGATCGAGGAACGGCCTCAGAGGCAGAGCCCATTATAGATCCTGTAGGGGATGAGGTGGCTGGCCCATCTTCTCCCCCTACAAGAAGGATGGCTGAAGATGAGGCATCACAAGACAACACAATGGCTGGCCTACACACAACACCACCAGGACGGTCTGCTGCTGCCACCTCACCCATCCTGGAAGAGCCGGGCAACTTGAGCAGCAGCCCAACTGCCCAGATCAGGTTCTCCCCACAGGCTGCTCTTACATCACGGCGAACAAGAAGGCGGCGCCAGGTCACTATTCAAGAGAGCAGGACCAATGTGGACACAGGGGTGCTCAATTATTTGTCTAGAGTAACTACAGATGATGGGGAGGAGGCCTATGCACGTTGCCTCACCCTTTATCTCCGTGCCCTTACCCGTGAGGTCCGGCTCCGTATTAGGGGATGTATTCAGATCCTGCTTGATGCAAGCACCCCCCCCAATACCCCATATGAGGTTTTTGAATTTCTGGAGAGGTGGCAGCTCTCACCACGAAATTGAATGCGCATGAGACCATCCACACAGATGCTTGCTCAAGCAGGGTCCGAACAGCCCCTAATACGTGGGCCAACACCTCAACCCCTTCCTCCCCCTACCCAACCTTCTATTCCGCAGCCCCAAATGTCTTCCTCAAGCCAACCCCATCAATATGGCCACTTGTACCCACCCAGTGTTGGAGGCTGGTCCCAACCTGGTTGGGGACGATCTGGCTATCTTGGTGGGTATGAGCCACGGTCCTACCAGAGCCAACAAGAAGCCGCTCACCATCATCATTACTCTGGCCAGTATCCCCAACAGTCCCAGGAGGCAGGACAATTCCAGCATCATGGGCAACAGTATGGCCCCACACAGGGCGATGTTGGCCACAATGTCCAGCAGCACCCACAGGCTGTTCTTCCATGTTCCCCTTCCCCAACCTATGAGGATTTATGATTCTGATGGGTGGAGATGTCCAGTGAGTTTTAACTGGTGCTCCTAATAGAAAGGAAAAAACAGGTGTTCTCCATCACCAACATTTAGAACATAATTTAACATTCACATTTTTAAACAATGTTTTCCAAACATATGAAACAATCCATCATGACAGGCAACGCTACCTCACGCCTTTCAGACAGATATTACATGTGTGTAGAAAAGAGAATATTTAAACGCGCTATACTGTAAAATGATAGGATGAAAATACACTACTCACTTGCTAACGCCTAGGAAAGGCGTGCTGGCCTTAGTGAAGTAGTCACCTTTTTTGCTAGCAATCTCTAGTAAAAAAATTCAAGGCGACCAGCATTCAGAATATCACGCTCTCTCTATGTCTTAACAAGTGAGTTTTGTATTTTCATCCTTTCCAGTATAGCATGCTTAAATATTCTCTGTTCTACAGACAGGTAATATCTGTGTGAAAGCTGTGAGGTAGCCTTGCCTGTCATGGTGGAATCTTTCTATGATTGGATAACATCATGAGGAAATGTGAGTGTTATCTTGTTGCCTTTATGTTGGTGATGGAGCTCACCTTTTGTTGGCAAATCTAGTTTAATCTAGTCATGCAGCAATGTTGTTATTGCCTAATGTTTGTTGCTGTTTTGTTATGTAATGTTAATTTTACAAAAAGTTAAAGAAGGCACAAAGGGTCATTTTGCCCATTGCCAAACTTTTCTTATGGCAATATTATGCTTGCCTTTAAGCAAAACAAAAAAAAAAAAGGCAAAACTAAAAATTTGTCTACTCTAGTTAACGTCTCTGTGTGATTTTTCACAATCCCTCACAACATGCTAACAGACACAAACCAATGCAATGAAACACTCATAGAATCATAAGGGCTTGAGTAATATATATTTAGACACAATTAAAGAAACAAATTATAACATAGACACAGCATACTCTTGCCAAGAAGTTGCCCCCTCAGGTGAGATAAAGTAATTAGTGAAAATATCACGCACTTTGAGGCCAGAGAGCGGTCTACGTTGAGGGTTCATAGGTGGTCTCACCCTGCGCACATTGTCCGGCCTACGCACAACACCATCAGAGGAGGAACAATCATGTATCCTGGTGAAGTTATGCAGAACAACACAGGCTTTCACAACTTCATTCACATTTTGCTCACTCAACTGAATGGCAGACTGGAGTACCCGCCATTTGGCACAAAGAATCCCAAAGGAACACTCCACCAGTCGCCTAGCACGTGATAGGCGCAAGTTGAAAATTCTGCGCCTGTGGTCAAGGTTGCGCCAGGGATATGGCCTCATGACATTGCGCGATAACTGAAAGGCCTCATCTGCCACAAGGACATAAGGGACTGATTGTTCGGGGGAGCCTGGTAGCTGGCGTGGTGGTGGTAGATCCAACTGGTTGGTGCGTAGCCGCCGACCCATTATGGAAGTATTGAAGACTCTAGAGTCTCCCGTCCTTCCATAGGCCCCAATGTCAACAATTATAAACTTGTATTGAGGGTCTACCAGAGCCAACAATACAACAGAAAAGTATTGTTTATAATTGAAGAATTGGGAGCCAGAGTTCGGCGGCTTACGCACCCTGATATGTTTGCCATCCAGGGCCTCAATACAATTTGGAAACTGGCAGTCCTCTTCAAAGTCCCTTGATATCCTTAACCAGTCTTCCATCCTGGGCTCGGGTAGGACCACTTGATGGAGTCTTGTCCAGATTTCTGCACATGTAGTCCTCACTATGCCTGAAATGGTGGACTTTCCAATGAGAAACTCATGGTGGAGGGCGGCATAAGACAGGCCAGTGGACAGGAAGCTGTAGAACAACAGAAATAGTAAAGTTTAGAATATCTAAAGTAAAAAAAATCAGTTACATGCCGACCAAACTTGGTAGGAATTGAGAGAGAACAACACACACATATTTGGTGGCACAATGACTAAGTCATATGCAGGACATATTAGATGTAACATTCTGGTGTGTCAGTTGAAACATATTTGGAGTAAGATGAGGGCATTAAACTTTGTCCAAGAAGGCCAAAAAACATAAATTAGCACACACATTATGAACATAGAGAATGTGGTTGTGTAGTACATACCGTATTGTGAGTAGAAGTCGCTCCTCTGCAGATATGGCTTTGCGCATCCTTGTATCCTGAAAGGTGATCCCAGGGCGCACTGTCTCCAAGAGGCGATCAAATGTGGAAATGCTCATGCGACAGTACTGGTAAAATTTCTCCGGATGCTCCCGCAGAGAAGAATAGAGGCGGTGAAAATGACCTCTTGTGAGTCGTTGCCTCAAAAGTGGATGGACCCACATGCGTCTCCTCCTCCGCGGATCCACTATCACTTGGTCTGGTTGCCCAAAGCGCCGTGACAAAAGCCAGGTAAAGAGAACCTGCTCAGTTGTATTGAATCTCAGACCCTCTGCCATGTTGCACAAAGAACACCAACACACCTCGTGAAAGCAAGGTGACAAATGGACAGAATGTAGGCAGCCACCTGTTTGAGTGTCTAAATAGGGTGCAGGCTAATGATTTAAATTGTTTGCAGGCCTCAAAACCGTTAAATGTCCATTTTGCAAGGCTGCGAGAAAATCTCGCCATACGGATTGCATACGGATGCCACACGGATTACATACGGATGCAGAAATGCGCAAAATACGCGACCTCACCTTGCTTACGGATGACCTACGGAGCACTATTTAGGGGTCATTCATCCGTATTACGCATGTAAACTACGGACTGTATTTTGCGCAGGTTAGTGTGACTCCAGCCTTATCGGCCACTTTTTGCTTCCTGCACCGATTATTCAATCTCAAAAACTGCTCACATCTGTCTACAAATCTGTCTGCATTGAGGGACCAAAGTACTTCTACTGCCTACAGAAATCCATGGAGGGTGGAGAAGCTGGAAAAAAGCACACTTCTTAATTTTGGTGCATCTTTTGGCTGTGTGTCCAAAAAAATTAAATGTGATTTGCGCCATCATTTTCAGCAGTTTCTAGCGTTGCCTTTTTATTATGTATACATATTGTGATACAATAACTGGCAGAGCTATTACTAGAGGGAATAATGGCTTTCTGTATGAGGACGTCATGTTTTCATCTTTGCAGTTCTTGAGGTAAGAGCCCGGTTTCCTCAGTATTGTTTGCAAGCAGGTGCCAGACTTCCCCGCTCACAGCTGTGCACAGGGCCACGCTGGCCGTCCTGTGACATTACCACGCGGAGGATATGGAGGAAGTTGACGCACGAGTCGACAATGCAAAAAAAAAAAAAAAAAGGAAAAATGACAAATTGTGTTTTTTCGTTCATTTGTAACAACTTGTTTACGTCAAATCCGAGTTCAACGCAGCTGCTCCATTACGACACTCGGGGAGGAAGCCTTCTCCAGCTATTCAAACATCCCAAGAATGCCAGGTAGACCTTAATACCACCCAACAATACATGTGACGCCACATTCTGCACACGGGGAGACTTCGGTGCCAAGTCCTTTTCTTCGAGCTGATCCCGGTCATGTCTTCCCATGTTCTGGTCAGGTTGCGTTGTTGAAGCTCTACTATATGTATCCGGTTCCTTTTATGATTCTGTAACTCTCAGATGTTACTATCATATTCCTCTACAAGTAATAGCAAATTACCTCTGTTGACACTGGTATGAATGCTGGCGCGGCGTATAAAGGAATTAATCCATGCGTTACATTTGTGATATATTATCATTATGGTTTAGGTATTTACACCCCAGTCCAAGTCTTCTGTCCACACTGGGAGTGCCGGAGTGCTCCGCACAATGCGTATATAAAGCTGGCTGTGCGTGATGTTCTCAATGCCAAGTCACAGAGAGAGATTGCTTTCATCTTTCCCGAAAAATATGGATGGCCAACAGCTGTGAACTGAGCACGTAAAAGGACCATGGCGGCCCCATAAATTCACTTATGCAACGCTCACAAGTCTTATCTACCACCATACTTAAAGGGAGACCATGTCCGGGACTAAGGTTTTCTTCTTTTTTCATAAGGCTATGTGCATGCAACATGTTTTAGGTGCCGGCGAGTTTTCCCAGGTGAAGCCGCTTCTGGAACACACTGGCGGATGTTTTTCTGCAGCGACCTTGCTGGCTGTTTTACAGTCATACTTGCAACGGCTCCTCTACCTGTGTCTTCCCACTGAAAGCTGCCGGAAGAAGTCACAGGTCACTTCTTTTAACTGCTTTTCCTACACTTTATTTCTTTTGAACCCTTACTGTGTGTAGGAACTGAGCACTCCCACTTCCAGAGCAGTGCTCCTGCTTCCAGAGCAGTTCTTCCGCTTCCAGAGCAACGTTCCTGCTTCCAGAGCAGTTCTCCCACTTCTAGAGCAACGCACTCGCTTCCAAAGCAGTTCTCCCGCTTCCAGTGGAGGGCTCCCACTTCCAGAGCAGCGCTCCCGCTTCCAGAGCAGTTCTCCCGATACCAGAGCAGTTCTCCCGCTTCCAGAGCAGTTCTCCCGATTCCAGAGCAGCGCTCCCACTTCCAGAGTAGCGCTCCCACTTCCAGAGTAGCGCTCCAACTTCCAGAGTAGCGCTCCCACTTCCAGAGTAGAGCTTCTGCTTCCAGAACAGTGCATGTGATGTGTTTTGAGTGATTGGTGGGGGTCTCAGGATTTGTGCAGAGAGTTTCTTGCTCTGTCACATCACATATTAGAAAAAGAAGTGTAATATATGGACACCTGCAAGTTTGTTTCAATACATGCATGTATGGGCTAAAAAATATTTTTGTAGTTGGGCTCTATTGTAAATTTTTGCACCATTTGCCTCCCATAGCCTTTATGTTGCACTGGCTGCAGAACGAGTTCACTAAGAATTTGTCAGTCACACCAACTTTTTTTGATTTATCGTATTTATTGATGGCGCGCAAGGTTCATGAATTTGGGGAAAAATAAAAAATATGCTCTTTATTTTAGTCTTTTTTTTCACTTTTCAAACCAAAAAGTCACATGGTCTGATGAGATGTTGCAAAATTTGCCCCATCCAAATTTCAGACATAAAATCAGGGGTAGGGGTGGGGTCTCACAAGCATGTTGGAGGCTGCTGAGTTCGAGTCAGGGAACCTAGATTTTTTATTAAATAAAAACCCATTTGCAAAAATTATTTTAAACTTATGCGTAATTAAATTAAAAATACAGGCACAATTTGCGTAAGAAAATCTGGAGTATGTCTTGCACTCCAATTATTAAAGGGACTCTGTCAGAAGGTTTCAGAATCTGAGAGCAGCATGATGTAGGGACAGACATCCTGGTTCCATTGATGTATCACTTACCTGATTAATTGGTGTATCTTTGATAGAATCTCTGATTTGTTTGATGTAGATGTAGCAAAGCTAAGGCCTATTTCACACATCCGTTTTTTGGCGTCCGCCAAAGTGTGAAAAAACGGATCCGTTTCCGTTTTGCCACAAGCGGATGCTAACGGATCCGTTTTTTTCCCATAGACTTGCATTAGTGGCTAAAGCGGATCCGTTTTTTTTTGCAAAACGGCGGATTTTGACGGACGTCTAAAAACGGATGTGTGATCCAGGCCTTAGACTTCTTAGCTGTGCATAACCCCACCCACACCCCTGATTGGCAGCTTTGTGTGTACACTGCCAATCAGAGGTGGGGGCAGGGTTACACAGATTAGCCTGACTGGCTTGCACAAATCATGTAATCCGATAATGATAATCTCCTGATAAGAAAACACTGATAATATTGAAATTACAGACCTCAGCGAAGCAAGTGACCCATCCTTGGAATCAGGGTCTCAGCTCCTACATTATGCTGCTCTCAGATTAAATAGCAAAACCTGCTGATAGATTCAATTTAATAAGTGATTTCTGAATTTAATGGGACACTGTCTAAATTAAAAGGGGTGTGGGTTACTGCAACACATTTTTGCCACAAAGCAAGCCAACTAATAGATAGTGGGAACATAGATAAAAGTGTCGAAAAATGCACCAAATTTAACATCCAGCATGAGCCCCTGGAATAAATTTGCTGCATTTTTAGACAGTCTAGTCTAAAAATTAGGAGTGGCCTTTCTATTCAGAAGCCTCCACTAGGCTGAGCACCCTTTACAGGTTTAAACATCATGGGTAAAGGAAGAAACCCTGTAAATGTGGAGCACAGACCAACAATTCTTGCAAAACTTTCTACTTGACTCCCAGACAAAATCGGGTCTAATTTTTAGACTAGACGGTCTAAAAATTAACCAAATTTATCCAAGTGGCTCATGATGGATGATAAATTTGGTGCATCTTTAGATACTTTTCCCATCATCTATCGGTTGACTTGCTTTGTGTCAAAAATTTGTTGTAAATCAGTAACCCTTTTTAGTTTAGACACCGTCCTATTGATGATTATGAAACACGTAGGAAAAGAAAGATCGCATATTGATTGGATGTAATGATATTGATAATTGCTGTTTTTGGAATAAAGTTTTTGAATCATTTTAACCAAAGAAATGGCTGGATCATCTTCCATTGTTAAAGAGAGCACAAGCCATAGAGATACATGACCAGCGGAAATACTGGCAGGGAGGGTCACTGCTGCCAGATCTAAACTGTGGCTGTCACTTCTCTCCTTCGTTGGACAAGAGAAGTGATTAATATATCTTTCAGAATATATTACGGTTCTGGATTTTGAAACCACGAAAATGATAGATTAAAAGGTACATAAAAAAAACCTCACAAAACTGTAAAAACCTAGTGATAAAACATTGTGCTATGATGGGATGCTATACTAGCTGAAAACTCGGACCAGCCAATTTTACTGCTACTGTTTTGATGAAGGTTTTCATAATAATGAATCTTTATTTACTACGGAGCGGCCATATAAAAGGCTGTTAAATCGAGTATTTCTTTTAACAAAGTGTCTGTTTACTATACGATTTCCTGATTAGTTCCCCCTGATGAAAACTTAAGATGGGATCCCAAGAGAATCCTATCCGTCAGAGCAAAGCATGCAAATGCAAGTCATGTGTAATAATTATGTTCGGCGCGATGGCAGCGACAATTAAAAATTACACAAGTTCAGTGAAGCAAATCTAAAACCTCATTATCATTAAATTGGGTAGCTGGTCTAGAAAGCGATTACTCAGCACAGAGCGGGACAACGCTGCCCTTTAGATCTTCGATGCAAATTTTGCGTGTGCCCTATGTGTCTGGAAATGTGAACGAGGGTCGTCGGCTAAATATAAATCACATTTATTTCGATCATATCTAGTAGCTGTTTGACACAAAACAATGAAAAAGAAAAAAAAAAATTGTCGGAGATGATGTAGACATAGTTAAAAGGATGATCCAGCACTTGTCGGAAGAGTCTCACGCATTTCGAAACCCAATGCCTGGGTTTTAGATTAAGAACTCATGAGTTGGGGTCTGAAACGCGCGAAACATGTTTTTCGTCTTTTTTGAAAATGCAACGACGGATTACTATTAACTATTTTGAATAAACATAAATGTTCTTATGTGGGTCATCTGATGAGCGCTGGATCAGCCTTTCTTTCTATAATTCCTGCCCTGCCTCCGGGCACACAGCGTGGATATTGGAGTTGGGCTCAACCTTTCTTTTTATAGCTCTATAGCGCTATTTTCTAGTTCTATGGTTTGACAAAGACAATCCCTTTTTATTTGTTCTATTACAGGGAACCTGTCAGCAGGTTTATGTTACGTAATCTGAAATCAGCATGATGTTGGGGCTGAGACCCTGATTCCAGCAATGTATCACTTACTGGGCTGTTTTGATAAAATCTCTGTTTTCTCTGCCGTAGATGTAGCCATGGTCGGAATGCTGAGCTGTGAGTGACCCCGCCCACATCACTGATTGGTGTACATTGTCAGCAGGCAGCCAATCAGTGGTGGGGGTGTGGTTACATAGATTAGCTGGACTACCTGGCACAAGAAACCTAGTCCTTTGGTGATAATCTCCTGGTGATAAAACACTGATTGTATTGAAACTACAGCAAGCAGCCCAGTAAGTCATACATTGCTGGAATCCGACTCTGTTCCCCTACATTACAGTATGTTGCTCTCGGATTGCATGGCACAACCTTTTGACGTATATTCTTTAAGGAGACAGTATGATATATTTAGATTGGGAGCCGCATCGGGGACAGCAATGATAATGTGTGCAAACTGTAAAGCGCTGCGGAATATGTTAGCGCTATATAAAAATAAAGATTATTATTTATATATGGGAGTCGCCTGCTTAGAACCCATCTCTACGAGACAGAGCAGAAATTTTTTTTTTAATTTTTGCAGATCAAAATGAATTGCAGTCCTCTACTGTACGATGTCTTGGCACAGTACTGTAGTATAGAAATCTAATATATAAAGCTCAATGTGTGTATGTATGTATGTGTGTATGTCCGGGATTGGCATCCGTACCGTCGCAGCTACAGCCACAAAATTTGGCACAGTCACACGTCTGGGCCCCGAGAGTGTCCTAGGCTATGTTGTGAGGCAAAATTTTAACCCCGCACGTTCCAATTCACCAAACAATTTTGCCCCTATCTACATAATGGGGAAAAAGTGTGCGCGTCAAGCCCCGCCCCTTATTATGATGTCATAATGGTTGACTATGGGATGGAGGATGTGTGATGGGTATATGGGCACTGGACTATGGGATGGAGGATATGTATGATGGGTATATGGGCACGGGACTATGGGATGGAGGATGTGTGATGGGTATATGGGCACGGGACTATGGGATGGAGGATGTGTGATGGGTATATGGACACTCGACTATGGGATGGAGGATATGTATGATGGGTATATGGGCACGGGACTATGGGATGGAGGATATGTATGATGGGTATATAGGCACGGGACTATGGGATGGAGGATGTGTGATGGGTATATGGGCACTGGACTATGGGATGGAGGATATGTATGACGGGTATATGGGCACGGGACTATGGGATGGAGGATATGTATGATGGGTATATAGGCACGGGACTATGGGATGGAGGATGTGTGATGGGTATATGGGCACGGGACTATGGGATGGAGGATGTGTGATGGGTATATGGGCACTCGACTATGGGATGGAGGATATGTATGATGGATATATGGGCACGGGAATATGGGATAGAGGATAATTATAATTTGCTATTACTAACTACAGTTAGTTACTATGCCCGGGCAGCGCCGGGCTCTTCAGCTAGTATATATATTTTTTATATTATCATCGATGGAGTTGTGAGAGTGCCGTTTTCAATAGGGTGAGCGGTAGTATTCATTGATATCACTTTGATATATATACGCTGTTTTGATCACTTTCATTTTTTTTGCATTTTTTAGGTAAGTGCATCACTCAAAAAATAACATTTCTGGCATTTTGATTTTTTTTTGCTTTCTCACATTTAACATATGGGATAAATAATTTTATATTTTGATAGGTCAGACTTTTGCAGATATGGTGACACCATGATATTTATTTTCTTCATCGAGAAAGGTGATGATTCAAACTTTTATGGGGTTTTTTTTTCTGCTTTCTTATTTTTATATGCAAATAGTATCTTCAGGAAAAAAAAATGACTTGAACTCTAGCGCCCCCTATTGGATGCAGCAATCCTAAAAGTCAATATCGACCTTTTAACCCCTTTCCAAAATAGGGAGTAATAGTACGCCGATGTCGGACTTCCTCCCTTTGATGTGGGCTCTGGCGCTGAGCCCACATCTTTTCCAGCACATGTCAGCTGTTTTGAACAGCTGACATGTGCCTCTAACAGCCGCGGGTGGAATTACGATTCACTCGCAGCTGTTAACTAGTTAAATGTCAATCTCTGACAGCGGCGTTTAACGCTCGCTTCCAGCAATCGCGCCAGAGATCCCGCCCATTGGTGATCCACGCACATAAGGAAAAAATTCAAAAAATTCAAAAACACATTTGAAAGGTAGACTCACCAAAACCCTGACTGATGCACTAGCAGGATGCAGCAGACCTCCATTGATAAAGGGTTTGGGCAGCACAGGTGCAACCCACTGATGAAGACAGCCAGTAACCCAACAAAGGAGGGGTTGGCTGCCTAGTGTGAAAAATGCACACAGATAAGGCTTGCATAGGACATCAGTCACACAGATAAGTGTGGTGCAAGGTGTCTCCCCCCCATTCGCCCCATGCAAAATAAGACAATTAAAACAATAAAAAAAAAATCACATACACATATTTGGTATCGTAACGCTCAGAATCTCCCAATCAATATAAAAATAGAATTAATCTGATTGCTAAACGTCGTAAAAAGAAAGAAAGTAAAAACGCCAGATTACATTGTTTTGGTCGTTGCAACATTGCATTAAAATGCAATAACAGGTGATCAAAAGATTGTATCTACACTATAATGGTATCAATAAATAAAAACTTCAGATCTGCATGCAAAAAAATAAGCCCTCACCCAACCCCCGATCACGAAAAATGGAGACACTACGGGCATCGGAAAATGACACCATTTTTTTTGCAAACTTTGGATTTTTTTTTCACCATTTAAATAAAAAATAACTTAGACATGTTTGGTATCTATAAACTCATAATGAGTTGGAGAATCGTAATGGCAGGTCAGTTTTAGCATTTGGTGAACATAGTAAAAAAAATACCCAAAAAACAACTGTGGGATTGCACTTTTTTTTTGCAATTTCACCGCACTTGAAATTTTTTTTTCTGTTTTTCAGTATACAATAGATTATTAGTGATGAGCGAGTATACTTGTGACTCGAGATTTCCCGAGCATGCTCGGGTGACCTCCAAGTATTTGGATGTGCTCGGAGATTTAATTTCTGTCACTGCGGCTGCGAGATAGCCTTAATACATACATGTGGGGATTTCCTAACAAATAGACAATCGCCACAAGTATTCAGGCTGGCTAGCAGCTGTAAATCCTGCAGCTATGGCGACAGAAACAATCTCCGAGCCCATCCAACTACTCAGAGATCACCCGAGCATGCTCGAGAAAACCCGAGTAACGGGGACACTCGCTCATCACCATCATCACTGGATGGTGTCATTCAAAAGTACAACGCGTCTCTCAAAAAACAAGCCCTCACATGGCCATTTTGACCAAAAAATAAAAAAGTTATGGCTCTTGGAGGAAGGGGAGCAAAAATTGAAAATGCAAAACCAAAAATACTTCTGGTCATTAAGGGGTTAATGAACTTTGATTCATGACTTAGGATAAAAAGCCAAAACAAATACGCTACTTGCAGATATGTATTTTGGGTGTTTGCCTCTCACTAGTACAAAGCCGGAGGTCTGATTTGGCTAGATGAGAGGCCTCTGATAAGTGATCAAGGGGGAATGTCTCTCCTTGTTCAGAGTGCTTCTGAAGAGGATATTTGCATATTTAAATTCCCAGAAGAGCATTGCATGGCCTATAAGTCTCCTTACGCCGTCTTGGTACTCTGCATAAGAAGAAACATTCTTCCTTAATTCTCCTATTAGAGGCCTCTCACCCAGCCATATCAGACCTCCTGCTTTGCACGAATGAGGAGCAAACCTGTCTAAAAATTTAGTTTATGGTTTAGCTATTTATACGGAGTCACGTGGCAAGGCCCGTGAAAGAGTCAATATTGACTTTTAGGATCGCTAAGCTCAATAGAGATAGAGATCTAGTCCTCTTCCTCTATGAAGAGCATATTTGCATATTCATTTTTGGAGGAGCATTATAAGGCCTATAAGTCTCTTTACACTGGATCTTCTTCTGTGAAGAGCATATTACATGTTCGGAGGAGCATTATAAGGCCTATAAGTCTCTTTACACCTGATTGGCATTCTCTACAAGAAGAAACGTTCCCTTTTAAACACCTTATTTTAAGAACTTTTTTTTTTTTTACTACATTTTTATTTGAGTACCCCTGCAGAACCTGAACCTACGATTGATGACTTGTTCTATATATTAAAATACTTCAGTATTGCAGTATAGAGTCAAATTTACAATCTCCCAAGCCAAACCCCTGGCTGTATAAAGGTTGCAGTGGCAGGACCTTAAGAAGGCTCCCAGCGACTGTAGCAACCCATCAGCAACCTGCAATCACAGCGCGGGGGTGGAAACAGGTAACAAAATCAGTGTGCCAACGGAATTGGACCACTTAATTGCCGCTGTCAAAAATTGACACTTAAGTGGAGAAAGTATACACTATGGAAGAGACCTGTCGATTACCTCTAGCGGCGCTAGGAAAAGCCGTTCAAGGGTAGAACTGGACTAGTCTGGATTGGCCACGAGCTGCGCAAAATTTTCCTTAACCTCCAGGCTCGGCTAATGATAAACTGGGCTGGCGAGACCTCACTCCTGTGCTCAGAATTTCAAGAAATTCGTCAGTTTCTGTCGCCGGCCAGAGAGCACTGACCTGGACTGGGATTGTGCACAGAGATAGGCTCATCTCGCTCAAGTCGTAAAAACATAAAGTCACAAAAAAGGCTGTGTGTGTACTGAGTCTAATATCTCCCAGGAAAATTTTGTTGCAAAAAATGCAGCGTGAAGCCTCATAAAAAACTATTTAAGGGTGTGTGCACACGTTGCGGATTCTGCTGCGGAATTTTCTGTACGGATTTTGCAAAATCCGCAGGTCAAAAGACCTGCGTTTTATCTGCAAATTAGCCTGCGGTTTGACACCTCTACAATGGAGCTGGTGTGAAGCCGCTGCGGATTCCGCACAAAGAATTGACATGCTGCGGTTTTGAAACTGCAGCAAATCCGCGCGGAAAAATCTGCACCGTGTGCACTGCGGTTTTTGTTTTCCATTGAAAATAATGGTACTGTACACCGCAGCAAAAACTACTGCGGATCCGCAGGGCCAAAACCGCTGCGGATCCGCAGCAGAGTCCGCAGCGTGTGCACACACCCTAAGAGTTATCCTGTGATCTGGGTCGATCATGGAGCAAAGTCGATAACAAATGAAGCAGTCTGTAAGTTTATATTCTTTAATACACAGTATACACACTTGTCACACATAGGATCAGATACATGAAGAGAAAAAAAATGACAATTCGTTCACCGTCTCCGAGCACCGTTTTTTCTCTTATTTTCCAGCCTCATCTTTCAGGTTTCGTCCATACAATTGCCTGAGCCTTTCTTCATGTTTTTGCTGTAGGATCTCCTGCTGAAGGTTAAATCCATTCATCCTGTACAAAAGAATAACATGAACTATTCCTAGTATTTACACTACAAGTCTTGTGTCCTCAACATAAGACACATTAATAGGGCTGGAGTTAAGACGGGTCACGTTAATAAGACAACGAGGGCTTATGCACGCTGCGGAGGTCTGCACACGAAGCCTGCACTACATGGACTCGTTAGTATGATACTGTACAGTACTAGGAGAGTTTATAATAATGGGAATAACCATAATTTACCTCCTTTATTTACCTCGCGGGTAATAACGGTCAACCAAAAGACTGATTGGCAACAGCTACAGTCATGGCCGAAAGTGTTAGCATCCTTGAGATTATTCCAGGAAATGATTGCAATTACACGTTTTGTTATACACACACGTCTATTTCCTTTGTGTGTATTGGAACAACACAAAAGAACAGAGAAAAAAAAAAAAGAAAATTGGACATAATTTCACACAAAACCCCCAAAATGGTCCGGACAAAATTGTTGGCACCCTCAACTTAATATTTGGCTGCACACCCTTTGGAATAAATAACTGCAATCACTTCCTATAACCATCAACAAGCTTCTTACACCTCTCACCTGGAATTTTGGAGCACTCTTCATTTGAAAACCGCTCCAGGTCTCTCATATCTGAAGGCGCCTTCTCCCAACAGCAATTTTAAGATCTCTCTACAGGTGTTCAATGGGATTTAGATCCGGACTCATTGCTGCCACTTCAGAACTTTCCAGTGTTTTGTTTCCATCCATTTCTGGGTGCTTCTTGAAGTATGTTTGGGGTAAATGTCATGCTGGAAACCCATCTTTCTGACACTGGGCACTACATTCTGACCAAAATCCGTTGGTAATCTTCAGGCTTCATGATGCCTTGCATACAGTCAAGGAACCCAGTGCTAAAGGCAGAAAAACAATCCCAAAACATCTTTAAACCTCCACCATACTTGACTGTAGGTACTGCTTTCTTTTCTTTGTTGGCCTCACTCCATTTTCGGTAAACAGTAGAGTGATGTGCTTTATCAAAAAGCTCAGTCTCATTTGTCTAGAATATGATTTCCCAGAACAATTTTGGCTTACTCACGTACATTTTGGCAAACTGCAGTCTAGCTTTTTTATGTCTCTGTGTCAGCAGTGGGGTCCTCCTGGGTATCCTGCTGTTGTGTTTCATTTCATTAAAATGTTGATGGAT
Organism: Dendrobates tinctorius; assembly: GCF_039654945.1. Taxonomy (NCBI): domain Eukaryota; kingdom Metazoa; phylum Chordata; class Amphibia; order Anura; family Dendrobatidae; genus Dendrobates; species Dendrobates tinctorius. Next base: position 22,233,787 of record NW_027361878.1, read on the forward strand.
AGTTCGCGTTGGCACTGATGCACCCTGAGCTTGAATTTCTTTGGAACTTGATTGGGGCTGCTTATCCACCATTCGGACTATGCTGCGTTGCAACCTTTCATCAATTTTCTCTGTCGTCCACATCCAGGGAAATTAGCTACAGTGCCATGGGTTGTAAACTTCTTGAGTATGTTGTGCACCATAAACAAAGGAACATCAAGATCTCTGGAGTTGGACTGGTAAACTTATGATTGTTGATATTTTTAAACAATTTGGTTCTCAAGTCCTCAGACAGTTCTCTTCTCCTCTTTCTGTTCTCCATACTTAGTGTGGCACACAGGCACACAATACAAAGATTGAGCCAACTTCTCCCCTTTTTACCTGGTTTTAGGTGTGATTTTCATACTGCGCACACCTGTTACTTGCCACAGGTTAGTTTGACGAGCATAGTTGTTTACCCACTATTTTGGAAAGATACCAACAATTTTGTCCAGCTCATTTTTGGGGTTTTGTGTGAAATTATGTCCAATTTGTATTGTTTCCTGTGTTTTTTTGTGTTGTTCCAATAGCCACAAAGGAAATAAACATGTGTACAACAAAACATGTATAATGGCAATAATTTTCTGGAAAATATGCATGTGTATTCTGGTCTTTAAGAAAGCCCTTCAATTTTTGAAGGTTAATATATCTTACAACATGATTAGACATGTAAAAAAGTTATAATAGACTGCAATTTCCCTTTCCGGTTTCTTCTCTAGTGCGCTCCAGAACAGTACAGACAAGGTGTTAATGCAAAATAAAAGTAAAAAAAGTAGGATAATTTGACACCTTGCTGTTTCTTGAAACATTCATCCACTCCTTCATTTTATAGAACATTCAAAAACTAAAAAAAAAATATAAATGTAAAAGTCACAAGAATACCTATGTGTGCTGTGTGTGCACTCACCTGGCATTCTCTTTCCTTTCATTGTAAAATTTCAAAATTTTCATCTGTTGTTCGTCCAGTTCCTTATTCCGAACATCTCTAAATGCTCTATAACAAGGCAAACATCAAGGTTTAGGCCAAAGAAGTCACATAAAAGGCTTAGATCAGAGTATGACTATGTTACACAACCGAGTGCTGTCCATGGAAAAAAAAAACTTACTGCATTCAGATCAATGCTATCCATCAATAGGGTAGTTCAGATGGCTTTTTTTTCCCAACACCTGATCTATTGAAACATATCCCGCTTTCAATTGACTACCCTAACCATATGCCACTATTCAATTTTAAAGGGGTTGTCCGGGCTTTTCACATAATCTCAGTACATATCTGGGCTGCAGAATTATGACAATAAGTAATTTACTTTCTGTCACTAGTTTGCACGGTTTTCTAGATATTCTGAACAGAACGTCCAAGGGGGGGTGTTATGGCATTGAAATGAGAACTAGTCGTAACCTCCTACTCTACTCCGAACATGCCCTCTATAGCAACAACCCCATCCTCCATAGCTACAGGCCCTCCCCGTCCACATGAAGAAGCCTATCCCTCATCATACCGTAACAAATCCTCCCCTCTAGCAGCCTCAGTGCAGAGAGCAGACCACCCAGCTGCTCCTCCCCCAGACACATGCTGAACAGTGATCTATGGAAAGTGAAACCAGTGAGGAGGGAAAATCATCCTGTATTCTGGGCATTCCATGATTACAATACATAACTCATTATCAGTAATACCTTCCCTCACTGTCCCAGGCTGCTGGCAGCAGTGAGAACAGACTGTGTGATGGCCAGTGATGGGGGTCTGCAGCTTCTAATCTGCACAGGGGATGGCAGTTACTGATGTAATCTGTTGTGTGACAAAGCCTCTGCTGTGTGAATGAGACAGCTCTGTGTCACTGATGTCTTCACACAGCAGCAGATTTGGTGCAGTGTATGTGTGAGCACTGTGTCTCTAATGACACAAATACTGATGGGAGCAGCCTGTCCCAGAATAAAGGACGATTTTCCCGCCTCACTAGTTTCACTTTCCATAGATCACTGTTCAGCGTGTGTCTGGGGGAGGAGCAGCTGCTCTCTGCAGTGAGGCTGCTAGAGGGGGAGGATTTGTTACTGTGTGATAAGGGCTTCTTCATGTGGACGAGGAGGGCCTGTAGCTATGGAGGGTGGGGTTGTTGCTATAGAGGGCATGTTTGGAGTAGAGTAGGAGGTTACGACCAGTTCTCATTTCAATGCCATAACACCCCCCCCTGGACGTTCTGTTCAGAATATCTAGAAAACCGTGCAAACTAGTGACAGAAAGTAAAGTACTTATTGGCATAATTCTGCAGCCCAGATATGTACTGAGATTATGTGAAAAGCCCGGACAACCCCTTTAATCCTTTTGGGACCCGGCCACCCTACATTTCTTCCTCCCTTTCTTCCGTGAGCCATACATATTTTTTTTAGTTTTTTCTCTCAATATGAGGTATAGTTTAGAATTACATCATTAATTTTACCTTATAATGAAATGGTGAAAATAAAAATGCAAGTTTTTCATTGATTTTTTGGGTGGGTTTGATTGTTGAAATGTTCATTGAGCGGTAAAAAAAAAAAAAAATGACCTGCCAATATGATTCTCCAGGTCAGTATGCGTGATCCCAAACTTGTATAGCGTTTGTGAAAAACCAGGAAGGGTAATAATTTTTAGACACACTGATCAAATTTAGGCCAAATATTTTTGGCAAATTCTGGATTAAATTGGCAACTGCTCACAGGAGGAAATGATTTAATTTTTGGACTTTTTTTTTCAGACTTGCTTTTAAACCACTAGGCTTGATAAATCTGACTCTTTGGGCAGATTCATTAAAGGGGTTATCCGGGAATAGTTTTTTTTTTTAACAATGTGCATAAGAACTTACAAGCAGGAGGCTTCTACCTTCCTGTTGTGCCTTGCGCCTCTCTCTGCCGGCACAAAGTGGTCACAGACCACTTCTTCCGGAGTCTCAACGGCTTCTGTTGACGTCACGTCGACAAAGCGGTGACTTCTATTTCTCTGCTCTGATGGGGCATGACTGCCAACATCATGCTGACTGACAGACGGTTCCCTGCTGCATAACTGTGGGGATCCGGCTGTCAATCAGTATGAGGTCCTCATTCACGCCCCATCAACAGAGCAGCCTGGAAGAAGAAGAGCTGCTCTGTTGACATGACGCAGCTGAATTGTCAGCAGGAGGGATTGGTGATTGCATGGTGTCGGGTAGAACAGGGCGGTAGTTGCCTCTGCTAGCAAACTACATGCCTGGTTTTTTTTTGTTTTTTTTTTTTACCATGGGCCTAAAAAACTAAGTCCTGGACAACTTCTTTCTGACTGGCACTTTGATGGGCGTGCAGTCGTAAGATACACCTAATATAGTAAGAGTCACCCACAGCCTAATGAATTTGGCGCATCTTACCACTGGTGTCCGCCTCCGTGCAACTCGCTAGAAGTGTTACTCCAGTTAGTATATTTCTGTCATAACTTTTGAAGAATTTGTCGGATGAGCTTCAACATGCCCGGTCTCGCCCACCTGGGTAGATATGGACTGATGTGAAAACGTCAAAAGTCTCAAAGTTTTTGTGCAACTTCCGAGTTGCACGAAACTTTAGCAACCTTTCAAAGTGTTTTAAGTCAGAAATCTGTCAAAACACCATTATGTTTAAGACACATTACTAGTTTTGGACACCAAATTTATCCTCCATCTCGAGCCTCGGTCATAAATTTTGCACATTTTAAGACTGCCTGGTCTGCTTCAGTTTTGCTGGACGGCGTGCACTTTAATGCAACGACCTGTACAATGGCAACGTATATGTACGGCGCTTATTGGGTCAAATGAAACTTAAAGTGATGAAAGGTAATTACCTAAAAAGCTCAAAATGTACAAAAACACTTAGGCCTCCAACTAAGAAGCAATAAAAAACTATCGCGATATTGCTCCTTCTGCGTTCTTCTGTAGGTTCTTCCCAATTTCCTTTTGGAGGAAATTCGGACCAGTACCGTGCGTGGTCTTGTGATGTGGACCTGATTAGGGAATAAGCACAATCATAAGTAAAAAGTGAAAAATCTAAACAAAATGAAAGAGAAAAAGTAACTGATATGGGGAAAGTTAGTTTGGTTTGACATCAACGTTAATGACTTTTTTGTGAGTTTTGTGTATACGACGTTGCATTCCTCCCCCACTCCGGCCCTTATACATTAGTATCAACCAAAGAATGTTCTGATATCACGGATTTTTGGAGAGAAGAGTGGAACGTAACATGAAGAAAGGGAAAGTTGCTACAGAAAGAAGGCCGAGAACAAGGATGGAGACGTGTGAAGGTGTTCTGCAAGAAAGGAGCCCTGAGTTTCGGTGGTCACCTGGTATATGGTCCCTGCTCTGTCTGATATGATTGTTTCCAGTTGTTTGTTGTACCGGAAGGTTTATATTGGCTGCGGCCTCGTAAATTCCAATTTTCTCTCTGTATTGCGTCCAAGACATCATCATACTGTGTGCGGGAAGCGTGCTTGCTTAACACTCTGTAGGCCTCATTCAGACGCACAAACTGGGAATGCAGAAGAGGGTTTGTGGGGTCGCTGTCGGGATGGCACTGAAAAACATGGGCAAATGTTTGCACATAAATGCGAGATATTTACTTAAGTCTAGTATTAAAGTGGTTTTCCAAACCCCCAATATGCAGTATGTTTTAAAGATACAAAATGAGCCTTACACACCATCCTCAGGTCCAGTGCCGAGTCTTTGCAGCTGCTGCTATTGTCTGCGGCGCTGTCGTCACATCAACAGCTCTGCAGCCAATCAGTGAGCTCAGTGGTGCCACCAACTTGGGCAGAGCCGCTGAGCTACATGAAAGCTGATCGGCGCAAGTGATTGGAGCTTGCTCTGATTGCTGCTATTTAACTCCTTAAATGCCACTGTCAATCACTGATAGTGGTACTTTTGTCATGCCATCCTGATGGCATGACCATTCGGATGCCCATCGCCCACCACCGGCAAGGTGACTGTGGGAAGCCGATGGGTTGCCATCGCAGCCGGGGGGGCCATCTTGGTACTCCTGTGAGGTCTAGTCTAGTCACAGCAGTGCTCTGTCCTATATATTGCAATACAGAAATATTTTTTGGTAAAAAAAAAAATAAATAAATAAATCACAGGTTCAAGTCCCCTACTGGGAATAAAAAAATTAAGTGTAATGTAAAAAAAAAGTTTTACAAATATTAAAATAAATACAATTTTTAATCACCCCACTTTTCCCTAGTTAATATTTAAAAAAACAACTTCAGTATTGCCAGTGTAGTCCACTAAAATCAGATCCCTCATAATATAAAACTATTGAAATCATACAATAAACGTTGTAAAGAAAAAAAAATAAAAAGTGGCAAAATTGCCATTTTATTGAGTCACCTCACCTCCCCCAAAAATGCAGTAAAAAGTGATCAAAACATCATATTTACCCCCAAATAGTGCAATGAAAAACTACAGCATAAAACTAGACCTTATACAGGTCCACTGATATAAAAATAAAAAAAAAAAAACTATGGGTCTCTGAAAATGAACAATTTTTATTTATTTATAAAATACTGAATTTTTTTAAGTTACTAAATCAATAAAAAAAACCCTACAATCTTATAAGTTTATTCTTGTCGTAATTGTACTGACCTGGAGAATCATGTAGCCCAATCCATAAAAACAAAACCCAAAAGGCATTGTTTGAAATGATAATTTTTGCACTATTTTGCAGCTCTTGGAACAAAAAAATCCCATTTTTTAGGGCAAATGATATTAGTCAAAACTAAAACTAGACAATAAAAAATCCTGGCTTCTAGAAGAAGAGATGGAAAAATATAAAATCCAAAAATAAAAATTGGCTGCGTCCTTAAGGGGTTAAGTAAATGTCCTACTTAGTGCATGCTCAGCTGTTTTTTTTTTTTTTTTTAGGGGGGGGGGTGAATTTCTAGGACTCCTGGATGTTCTTAGTAAATTGATCAAAACCTATGACAAGGGATGCTTATAGAGACGCAGAATTCTTTCTGGAGGAATGATGAGGGATGTGTATAAACTAATGGAGGAACAAGTTATCGGGATTCGCTTATCACTAGAGACCTTGGTGACATGATAAGGATGTACCAGCCTCAGCCATTTCATTAACTCCTTCAATGCTTCAATGTTTCGGTCACTACCGCAGTGTCTAAGGTTTAACGTTTCTCCTTGTGGAGAGTGACAAACCAAGCTTGGCATGCCAGAGTGAGGAGACTTATAAGCCATGCATGTTCCTCTAAAAGTAATCGCTTTGGAAGTTTTTCTGCACTCTCTGGAGTTATGACACGAGCTGTAGTAGATAAATAGATAAAATTGCAGGTTTATTGCAATGCTCCTCTGGGAAATTAAATATGCAAACTGTCTCTTCTGAGAGGACAAGGACTAGAACTCTAGCTCTACCGATTGTAAGCAGCGATTCTAAAAGTCAAATATCGACCCTTCAATAAGCCTTGCACTGTCACTTAAGATAAAAGCCAAAACCAGAATCTTAATTTTCAGACACAGTGTTTTGGGGTGTTGCCCCTCATCAGTGCAAAGTATGAGATCTGATTTGGCTGGGTGAGAAGCATAAGACTGGGATTTAAGTGATAACGTTTCTCCTTGTGGAGCGTGACATCGCTGATACCAATAGGTGACGCTAGCGTTCAAGTCAATGTATATTTAATTTCCCAGAGGAGCATGAATGGCTTTTAAGTTTCCTCACGCTGACATTCCATGCTCTCCGCAAGGAAAAATGTTACCTCTTAGGCTCTGGACCGTGGTCTCTCATCCAGCCAAATCAGGTCTCATACTTTGCACTGAGGAGAGGCAATACCCCAAAACAATGCGTCTACACATTAAAATTCTGGTTTGGCTTTTAGCATAAGTCACATTGCAAGGATCGTTAATGGGTCAATATTGACTTTTAGGATCGCTCCTTCCAATAGGTGGCACTAGAGTTCAGGTCCTCTTACTCTCTGAAGAGAAAATTTGTATGTTCGCTACAGATAGAAGCAGATGTAGAAAACTCAAATTGAAGTATTGGCGGCCTTTCCATTATGCAGAACTGACTTAAGGGGCATTTACACTGCAAGATAATCGAGATCAAGCATTGTTAAAGGCAATTATCGCAGGTCAGATGATCTGGCAGTCAGGACAGATATTGAAATTGCAATATTTCATGGACGAGTGAAACTAGTCGTAAAGGGAAGAAAATGACCGATTGTTAGTGTTACATTAATTTTTTAAACATTTTTTTCATTTATTTTTCTTATGCATATCACAATTTGTATTAAAATGTATTTCGACTCCTTGTTGCTTCAGGAAACAACACATGTATAAAGCCACAATTACGGTAAGAGACAATGACCCTATCTTTTGTACTGGAGCATCTAATAAGCATGTGCAAAGGGCAGTGTAAAGGGAGGAGCAGGGAGTCATTGTAATCCTGCCTCTGCTGATAATGAGACTGCTGAAAGCTCTTCCTGAAAGGAAAGTGAGTAACAGTCTAAAAAAGTCCTAGTGGCCAGTGAGAAAAATACAAGATTACTATTTTTTTTAATAAAGAAAAAAATATTTTTTTTAAGTCAATTTGATATAAAAAAAAAATAGGTAATTTTCTGATGATAGCTTCCCTTAAAAGACATCTCTCCAGTCTCATTCACAGCCAGTACTTATCTGCGCCTTAAAAATAATGAAGATGATGACGCCTTACACTAAGTACTGGCCATCATTTTTCTCCTTTCTAGTTTCATACAATGGTGACATCATGGCCGTAAATAAAACTAACCTTCTTTGACAAAGCGAAAAAGGCATTCTTGATTTCCTCACTTGTGGCTTTTCTCCCAACACCTAGGACTTGGTAATGATCCTTTAAATTTGACCTTAAAAAGTATATAACATAAAACAATTAAAAAAAAAAATGAACACTAGCCGTTAGGCGTATATACATGTAATATTAATATTATACACGCTACTCAACTCAAGAAGGAAGAATCGTGGAATTATGGAAATCATGGATGGAGACAAGTTAGTGATCTCTAAATGCTGGAAAAATGAGGGATCGTCACACCGGTCCCACTCCCGTGATTATGGTGTGAGGTGGCATAATGTACGGTAGTCAGACCCCTCCAGTCTTCATTCCAGGTGCACTAACAGGTCGCCGTTAGATTGTTTGGTCGTAGAACCAGTGGTGCGACCGTTTCTCCAAAGTGTCCCGGGAACCATTTTTCTACATGACAACGCTAATCCACAAGTTGCTCGTATTCCTGAGAGCAACCTGCGTGGCCTAAACCTGCTACCATGGCCATGGATGTCTCTTTATCATTACAGGGTGAAGCATTTCATGGGGTTCTCCACTACAGAGCAATCAATGGCCCCAGAGTGATGCACAGATTAAATTATATATACTCACCGCCTGGACTGGAGCCGCTCCTCCATTCTTAGTCCCATGTCCCCAACTGTTCACCTGACATAAATAATGTCACATGACCGCTGAAGCAAATCAGCAACTCAACTCCCAGATCGTCTGCAGGCGTCACATTTACATCTTAGTGGGAAAAAAATACTTTTCTTCTGCTCATATGTAGTTGTGAAAACTGCAGCTGATCAGCTACTACTGATTGGCTGCAGCAATGTCACACTGTGAAGGTCTTCGGTAAAGAAGGGTGGCCTCAAACTGTCCCTGGAACTGGAATCCTAACTATCCCATTCCCGAGGGTACTGTTGAAGGTAGAGAGGCCCGAGTCTCCGACCTTACTATGCTCCTGTTAAACCCTGATCTACCCCTCCCCCACCACATGAGGTCTAGGACAGAAATATAAGGTAAACAAGACACAGACAAAATCGGGATAACAGAAAGCAACAAACATGCAAACACTCGCCAAAGGTAGAGCGATATATAGGGAAGGATAGGAATACACCAACCAAATGGGAATAAGACAATGAGGAAAGCAGTCACCCAAAAAGAGCATGCAACAATCTACAGCAGCAACAATGATCTCCTATTCAGCACAGCGTCTCCAAAGAGCTAGGAAGCAAACCTTTCACTGGCAAGGCAGAGAGGGTTTGGCCAGGTTTTATAGGGAGAGGTAATGACCAGATCAGTAGCAGCTGAAAATACAGCTGCAACTTCCTGACCAGCATACAAAGGGTTGTTAACCTCTTCAGCACCAAAGGAAACCAAATCCATTTAATATGGGACACAAACACCCAGGCTAAATGGAAGATATGGGATTCACAATATGCAGTGACTGTCTAACCCCAGATCTCCCAGGAGGACGTGACACATTCGTGACAGGTGGTCATATGATATTGTTTATATCAGGAGACTGTTAGGGCACATAAGACTGAGATTGGAGGAGTGGCACTGGTCTGGGAGGTAATTATAGATTTCTTTTTAAATTTATGCAACATTCTGGAGCCATTAATAATGGATATGTCTCACTCCTCTTAATGAAAACTGACTGCTCTATTGTACAACTGGGGGCACGGATAAGGCAGAAAAACAACACTATACAAGCATATATGATGCTACTCCCTGGTCGATGGGACGCAAGGTTGTATCCCATCTTTTGTAGCCAATCACTGCAGCTGCCATAAAGCAAGCACAGCCAGCTGCACTGTCTGTAAAGAAAATGCAGGAAGGATGCTTCTCCAATATGGCCGCCCCCTGGAAAGAGCTAAACCATAGGAAATAAATATCCAAAAGGAATTTGAGTTCTAGAACTAACATTAAATGTTTGAAACATTTGTCTTAAGGATTATTAAATGCAAATTGGTCACTAAAGTTGTATTTGTCTGTTTGATATTCAGCCCCTTTAAATCCCGAAATCTACAACTTGTGCGTTCATCTTTGGTCATCTCTGTCACCATTGATTGAATGTTATAGTCTTGTTATATTTTATGATTAATACATGATGTAGGATACAGAATAAGTGATTTACGCAGAACTGGCCAAGTCTGCTCTAGATAAATAGATAATGGTGGGTAGAAACATGGGGCATCTACGAGTTGGCTTCTTAGCGGAAATGTAATATATATACAGTATATATATATATATATATATATATATATATGTATATATCACTCAGGAGACCTGGCGGAGACCTTTGAAGGAATTCCCAGAATTTATTAAGTGCTGATCCTCCCACATGTATTTACAAAGGGCATCCCCCTCTGCATCCTCCATTATCTATTGTTGACACCAATCATGATGGGGATGGCCGGAGCAAAACCTCTACGATCTAGAGTTAGGTTCCGGATAACCCACACGAGGTAGGGCATTTTGGTGATTTTTTTTGGCCCTATGAGTGACATCTTTGGGATGAGCCAACTGGCAGAGGAAGTAGTAGGGTCTTAGGGTTTAAGTCTGTAATGACAAGGTGGCTCAGACACGGCTTGCGCAATCGAAAGAAGGTCTAGGTGGGATCTGATCAATTGTTCTAAAGGCGGCAAGGTGCAGCAACACATCGCAATGGTATCAAGTGACGCTGGGGTCATGAGTTCAGTTCCAATATTACAAGCATCTGGAAGACTTTACGTCCTCGGCGTTCATTGCCTGTGGTAGGTCAGTTTCTCCGCAGAGTTCAAAAAACACAGGTAATAGGGTATTTTCTAGGCAGTATAATTAACCTCAATGTGTGTGGTAAGGAAATTCAATTATGTGTCAGCAAATGAACACAATTCTCTATGATGGCTGCAAACGATGGAATGACCGGTAGCTTAGTCTTGGTCTTGTGTTGATATACTGGTACAATAGTCAGGGGTTTTCTGCAGCCGGGATCACATTCCAGCCACTGCTTTTATTTGTTCCAGAAGGTGCAACACTCTTCCTGATCTGTTTGTGCGCCAACAGACCCCACTAACTCATAATGGGGTCTGTCAGGTGCCGCCCAGGAGTCTGATGCAGACATGATCCTATGCCCTCATTCAGACAAGAGTGTAAGAAAAAAACGGAGCCATGGTCAGCAACATGCTGGATCTGATCTTCATTCATTGCCCATTTTTACCATCAGTGCGACATCCGTTTTGCTTGTATGAAAAAAAAAAAATCTAACCTTTTTCTGCCCATTAAAATAAAAACCACAAGGATAATATAGAGATGGCATCTGAGTCCTAGCCCTTTATTAACAGACTCATGCCCCCAGTTTTTTTTTTCTTTTGCAGACAATCTTCCCCCAAAAAAACGGACATGTGAGCAGCCACATATAATGGGTATGTGTTGTATCATTGAAAAACACAGATACCTGAAAAACGAACGTAGGAATAAGAATGAAAAGAGTTTTCATTTTTATTTCATAAATCAATAGTATGTGTGAAAATAAGAAACTTCACACTATATCTTATCAGAGAAATCTGCTTCTTTCTCCTGCTGGACTGATCTTTCATTCTTGAAATTCTCAATTCTTGGGTGACATCTGTCTTCAGCGAGTACAGATTTTTCCATTACGGAGATAGGAGATGACAGTTGGTGCTCATAAAGTTCTATGGAGAACCATATCTGTGGTTTTAGGAGAACTTGCAGCACAGTGTTTGTGTCTGCCTCTATCAGACGCAACAGAAAACCACAAAAATCCACAACAGAAACCAGTGTAATGTAAGTGGTTGTCCACGTTTGGAGACAATTTTTGTTCACTTAATTTTTGTCTGAAAATCAGTTTCATTAAACTTTAGCACCGTTTGCCTTTTATTACCTCTGTGTTGCACTGTCCTATGCTGGTTGCAGAATGAGTTATCTGAGAATCTGTCAGTGAGCTCATTCCGATGGTCCAATCAATAAATTTCCAACTCTCTCATATCTGTGTTTTATTGAGCACCACCTCTCAGCTCATTTATCCAATTGCAAAAATAACTTTAGTCCAAATTACTTATATTCAGGATTAGGCCATAATTAAAAGAAAAAAAAAAAAAGGTTGTTATTGAAGGAGAACTCCCCTACGACATCAGTATTTATTAGGCGCTACATGGCCACTTGGCAATTTAATGTCTCATTTATGTTACAGGTTATAGGAAAGCTTTTCGTAGCGTCATACCGCAATATCACAAGGAACATTACTGAAGAGGTTAAACATAGGAATAAATTGAGAATGTTCAGAGCAGGGTGCAAATAGCACCCATAACTATATACTATACAGAAGCCTGGGGGTTGTCACAAACGCTCCCCATTATTAGCCCTATGGCCCAGGACACATATACCACCTCACCGTGAATACGTTCCAGCACAGCGATGAGTCTGCAGCATACATAGTTGTCGTCCTTCTTTACACAAACCGCGCCATGACATCATGGGTCATGTTAAATCCCTGTGAGTTGAGAGACAATGGGGTAAGTGTTAAATGAGAACTCACGTTCCATTAAATTACTCTAAAATATGGCTATTATTCTAACACATCAGCCACTACAGGGGCCTACTGCTAGGGGCTGTCAGTTATAGTTTATTCTAGCTCTGGTTTACTACTGCTTCACCTAATTGATTCCTGTTTTGCCCTCAGCCAGTTTACTGGTGATTCTTCTGACTCACGACTTTGTCTCTTGTCTAGCCTCCAGGATCTGACCCAGCAAATTGACCAATCCTGCCATCCTGCTCCACCGGTCAGCTGCTACTTCACGGACTCAAATCAGGGCTCGTGTGTAAGACCACCTCAATGTACAGGGATTTAAAGGTGAAGGCAAGGGCTTGCTGACGATTCTCCTGACTCATGATTTAGTCTCGTCTAGCCCGTTCTGACCCGGCGGCATCAACATTTCTGCCATCCTTCTCTACCGGCCAGCTGCTACTTCAAGGACTCAAATCAGGACCATGTGTATGTCCACATCCTTGTACAGGGGTTAAAAGGTGAAGGTAAAGGCTTACTGACTATCCTCCTGACTCTGTCTCTTGTCAATCCTCTGCGTTCTGACCCGGCAGCATGACCATTCCTGCCATCCTTCTCCACCAGCCAGTTGCTATTTCAAGGACTTAAATCAGGGCCCATGTGTACGTCCACACACTTGTACAGGGGTTAAAAGGTGAAGGTAAGGGCTTACTGACAATTCTCCTGACTCATGATTTTGTCTCTTGTCAATCCTCTGGGTTCTGACCCGGTAACCTGACAATTTCTGCCAGCCTGCTCCAACAGTCAGCTGCTACTCCAACAACTCAGGGCCCATGTGTAATTTCACACCCACTGCACAGGGGTTAAAAGATGAATTTATAGATTTCCCTGGGACCTGATAGTCAGAGGGGCTGGCTAAAGCTGACAAACTATGGAAGCCAAAATACAGTTGTGTACTGGCTCATCTGTATGAAGCCTTATACTGCAGTGATTTGACTGTAGACAAAACTCATACTTCATGCAATAAAGACTGTGGGGGAAAGTTGCATGTGACCCCTCTGAACAATAATCAAAAATGGATCGTTTTTTTCTTTTTTTACAATGGTAGTCAAGTGGTTGCGTTGGGTCATGTGCTGCAACATTGGTTTAAATGCAATATAGCAATATTACACAAAGATCATCATGCCACGCTACAGATCACCCTAAAACTGGGTTCACAGAGCAGAAAATGTGTGTTCAGTGGGAGAACCTGAAATCCCAGGAACAAGTTGTATTGATAAAGTGTCAGAAACATGTAACGTGTGGGAGCTGGGGAGCAATAGGGTCTTATCCCACAGTAAACAATTATTTTAAATGGGGTTTGATAACCTGATAAAGTTGTGTGTCACACATTTTAGAAGTGATCAGCTACCAGAGATCCATAGGTCGCCAGACTAGATACAAGTGGTGAAGAAAAAGTTGTGGATTATTCCCTGCTGCTAGAGGAAAGACAGGATCCAGAATACAAGGAGTTGTTTTTTTGTGGTTTTATTATCAAAGCATTTCAAAGCATAACACACATCATCTTCAGGATAAACCACATATAGTGGTTTGCCAAAGTATTCACCCCCTTTGTATTTTTTGTGTTATGCTTCCTCACAACCTGGAATTTCAGGTGTTTTTTTAAGGGTTTGCATCAGTTCATGTAAAGAACATGCCTACAACTGTGAACATTTGGTTTTCTTTTTATGTGAAGCAAAAAACAAATAGGACAAAGTAACTGAAAATTTCACTGTGCACAACTATTCACCCCCCTAAAGTCAGTACTTTGTAGATCCTCCTTTTGAAGCAATTACAGCTGCAAGTCACTTTGGATAAGTCTCTATGAGCTTTCCACATCTTACCACTGAGATTTTTGCCAATTCTTAAGAGAAAACTGCTCCAGCTCCTTCAAGTTAGATGGTTTCCTCTGGTGAACATCAATCTTCAAGTCTGACCACAGATTCTGAATTAGATAAAGGTCTTGGATTTAACTAGACCAAATCAAATCACATTTACACGTTTCCCCTTACACCACTCGAGCGTTGCTTTAGGCCTGTTTCACACTTCCGTTTTTTCAAATACGTCAAAATCCGTTGTTTTCCTTAAAAAAACGGATCCGCCATTTTTTGCAGGATCCTTTTTTTTGTCCCATAGACTTCCATTACGGTTACCGCGGATCCGTCAAAAAAACGGATCCGTTTTTTAAAAACGGATCCGTTGGCATCCGTTTCCGTCAAAAAACGGAAACGGATCCGTTTGGCGGACACAAAAACGGAAGTGTGAAACAGGCTTTAGCAATATGCATTGTGTCATTGTTGTGATTCAGAGTGGTCAAGGAGTCCAAGGTCAGAAGCCAGCAAGGGTAAGTCATAAACAAAAGGAAGAGACAGAAGAGTAGTCAGGTAAGGTTCCGAGGTCAGAGTTCCGGGAGGATAATGGATCAGAGCTGAAGGGGTTAAACAGGTGGATGGTCAGAACGAAGTCCAAGGTCAGGCAACAGATCAAGCATATAGAACTCAAGGCACAGGGAAGCACAAACCTCACAAGATGAATGTATGTCTGGCAGTGGTCTGGGCAATTACCGGGATAGTGAACACTTGGGAGACAGCCAACGCCTCCCAGTCACCGATTGGATAGTCAAGCTGTCAATCAACACACAGATCAGCATGCCCCTGTACCAGATTGGATGGCTGAGCTGTCATTAACTGCATTCCAGACACCTTGAGGGGTGGAACCGTGACAATTGTCTTGTTGAAAGGTGAACCTCTGTCCCAGTCTTAAAACAATGACAGACTGAAATAGGTTTTGCTCAAAAATATCCCTGTATTTCACACCATCCATCTTCTCCTCGACCTGCACCATTTTCCCTGTCCCTGCTGCCGAAAAACATCCTCACATCATGATGCTTCCACCGCGTTTCACTGTGGGGATGGTGTTCTTGGGGTGATGACCTGTGTTGGTTTGACACCAGACATAGTGTTTACCTTGGTGGCCAAAAAGTTCAATTTTGGTCTCATGTGACAACAGCTCCTTCCTCCGCACATTTGAGGAGTGTCCCACATGTCTTTTGGCAAACTCAAAACAAGCCTTATAATTTGGGTGTTTGGATAATGTTGTTTAGTGAGTGGTGCTGTTGTTGTGGTGATGTTTGGTCAGTGCTACCTCTTGCTTAATAATGTTGCAGCCTCTGTGGCCTTTCAGAAAAGGTAAAGTGTATATACTGACAGACCATGGGACACTTAGATTGCACACAGGTGGACATCCTGTCACTAAACACGTGACTTATGAAGGTAATTGCTTGCACCAGGCGGATCACACACGAATCAGATTACAAAAATATTTAAAACACAGGTTGTAATATAACAAAAATAGGTAAAAAGCCAAAGGGGTGTATACTTTTGCAAGCCACTGTATGGCTACGTTGACAGAGAAAACAGCTTTAAAGGAATTAAATTGAAAAAAAGGCACCGAGGAGACACGTGACATGACAGAGGTCACCTCTCAACCATTCTGATGAAAAAACGATGATACTTATCCCAGTTTAAAAACTAGCCATATATTAGAGGATTTTGCACAAAGCAAAAAAAACAAATGTAATATATCAATTTAAAACAGTGTTGTTTTTTTAATAAATTATTTTTAATGTATAAAGAAAAATGGAAAAATAGAGAAAAAAAATGGAATCGAATAAACTAATGGAGTCGAACTGGTGATTGTATTTGGAATAAAGTGTCAATGAGTCGGTGCTGTTAAGTGAGCCATGGAGAATGGATGTAAAAATGTCTTCTAAAGTAGACTACAATTATACAAAGGGACGTGAATGAATGAATATAATAGTAAAATAAATTATGTAAGCGATGGAGATTTTTTAAAAATGACATGCAACTTGTTTAAATACCAAACTGTAAATGGGATTCGTACCAGTGTTTGTGAGGACATATGTGGTTTTGTCCTTAAGAAGAAGTTTGTTATACTCCGAAACGCGTCGATGATAAAACTGCAAAAATATAGCTCCTTGAATTCTGGATTTTATCATTCCTTCAGCCGGGTGGAATAATCCACAATTTTTCTTTCATCAAGAATATGTGATGTACAGATGACAGTCCACGATGTGTAATCAATGGAGTTTTGTACTAATTGTGTTTCGCATTAACGAGATTGATCATGTGATTTTCGGTCAGTATCAGGTCACGGTTGGGCTTCCACATTGGACGCAGCATGTAATTATCACTCTCTACCCGTCATCGCTATAGTTCTAATGCAAATACCCGTGTAATCGCCTACTAATGGCAGGGAATATTTTGGCCTTCACTTCGGTGTATGGTAAACTTTGTGGGCAGGCAATTAGATATGCCGCTGCTGTGAGGAATCCTGTTTGTGCCATTATCCGGTTTTCTACTCAGACATAAATGATCAAACGCCGGGAGAGGAGAGGCCGTCCGCTGGTGGAGATGCCAATGTAAACCACATACATGAAAACTAGTGCAGCTGAGCTACAAATAACAAACTAGCACACAGCACAACCAAGCATCAGGACTTTATATACATAAAGCTAAGTGGTGTTTCCCTGTTTGTGTTTTTCCTTAGTGTGTATTAGTACAGCGGTGGGGCCAGTGCCTGCGCCACCCAACTCCCTAGCAAGGGATAGGTGTAGGGTGTGCTTGGGTGACAGGTTCCTGATCGACGCCCCGGTGCGGAACCGGCATAGGGAACGTTAGGAGCGTTAGGGACGATGACTCAGGGGAGTGCAGGAGATCTCCATGGCCCATTTCCCTATTGCAGGGCCCACCGTTGTAACTGTTTCCCCTTTCCCAGTGTCTTGTTGTTGTAGTACCGGCCGACTGGCCATGTCACACAGGACAGTATCACGTGCCGCGTCTTATAGTTTCAGTTACCGGCCTGCGGGTCGCGTCACACAGGACGGGTCATCGTGACACTCAGCTCCATTTGTTGTCTACAGGATTGCTGGAGAAAGCCAAGTACAGTGCTTCGCTAACTCCGTCAGTCCCATAGGGAACGAATGGGGTGGAGGTGTGTATGCTCGGCCTCCGCTTCTTTCGGATGTGGCACTGCAGAGCCCCATTCTCAACATAGGTAGGGGTCCCAGTTCTTCTGAAGTTATCACATATATTTAGGATGGGGGATAATTTCCAAACTTGGTGCAACCCCTTTAACCCCTTACTGCCACTGGACGGAATAGTACTTCCAATGGCAGTACCCCCGCTTTGATGAGGGCTCCAGCGTTTTCAACAGCTGACATGTGCCCACAATAGGCACAGGTGGAATCGCGATCCACCCACGCCTATTAACAAATGCTGACAGCGGGATTTAACCAGCGCTTCCAGGCCGCCGGGCTGGAAATACGTGCATTGCTGACCCCCGTCACGTGATCAGGGGGGTCAGCGATGCATTGCCATAACAACCTGAGGTCTCTTCGAGACCTCTATGGTTGTTGATGAGGCATTGCTATGAGCGCCACCTGGTGGTTGGCGCTCATAGCAATGCTGTAATTCTGCTACATATAGGCGATCTGCTCATCACCTATACAGTTTGTAGCAGAGCCGATAAAGTAGTGGATGCTTCTAGCCTCCGATGGAGGCTATTGAAGCATTCCAAAATTACAAAAAAAAAAAAAATTCTAAAAAATATGCAAAAAATAAAATATAAAAGTTTAAATCACCCCCCTTTCGCCCCATTCAAAATAAAACAAATAACACATACACATATTAGGTATTGCCGCGTTCAGAATTGCCCAATCAATAAAAAGAAAAAATAAAGGATTAACCCGATCGCTAAATGGCGCAGCGGGAAAAAAAAGAAAATCGAAAAGCCAGATTTACGTTTTTTTTTGGTCGCCGTGACATTGCATTAAAATGCAATAATGGGTGATCAAAAGATCGTATGGGCACATAAATGGTATCCTTAAAAACTTCAGCTCGGCACGCAAAAAATAAGCCCTCACCCAACCCCAGATCACGAAAAATGGAGACGCTATGGGTATCGGAAATGGCGCATTTTTTTTTTTGCAAACTTTGGAATTTTTTTTCACCACTTAGATAAAAAAATAACCTAGACATGTTTGGTGTCTGTGAACTCGTAATGACCTGGAGAATCATAATGGCAGGTCAGTTTTAGCATTTAGTGAACCTAGCAAAAAGCCAAACAAAACAAGTGTGGGATTGCACTTTTTTTGCTATTTCACTGCACTTGGAATTTTTTTTCCCGTTTTCAAGTACACGACATGGTAAAACCAATGGTGTCGTTCGAAAGTGCAACTCATACTGCAAAAAATAAGCCCTCACACGACCATATTAACAGAAAAATAAAAAAAAGTTATGGATCTGGGAAGAAGGGGAGTGAAAAACTATAAGATATGCCATCATTTAAATGGCTTATTAGATGTTGCACACTAAGGGTGTCTGCACACGTCGTGGATTCTGCTGCGGATCCGCAGCGGATTTGGCCCTGCGGATCCGCAACAGATCCGCAGGCATTGTACAGTACAATGCTAATCAATGGGATTTCAAAACCGCTGTGCACATGCTGAGGATTTTTCCGCGCAGATTTGATGCGGTTTTGAATCCGCAGCATGTCAATTCTTTCTACGGATTCTGCAGCGATTTGACACCTATTCCATTGTCCAGGTGTCAATCCGCAGGCAAATCCACAGGTCACTTTACCTGCGGTTTTACCTGCAAATCCGCGCGGAAAAATCTGCAGATGATTATGCACTGTGTGCACTGACCCTTACACATCAGGAGATGAAGGAGTTCGGTCAGCACAAACCTGCATATGCTTGTGTCCTAATCTAATGGATAAGACAGGTGCATGATACCTGTCGATCAAGCACACATCCTACAATTAATGTGCCGACAATTAAGGGATTTGTCCCCTGGTACCCCACTGATCCTGATTATGAAGGGTTTCAGCGTTACCTTCCTCAGTTTTACTTCTGCAGTGTCGCCAGTAGAAACTGGGGACAAAGCGCTGAATCTGCACTGTAGCCCTTTCATTTTTAGGATTGGTGGGGTTTCCAGAGGTTAAGTTAAGCAATAATTCATTGATGGCTTATTCTAGGGATATGCCATCACATACTCAGTTGGAATAACCCTTTAAACTCTTTGGGGGTGTAAGCAAAGCCAGATAGGACTGGGTTAAATCCTAGCACTGCAAGTCTTGATTAGATGCACCTAGCTAGCTTTGGCTAAGAACCAGGAAATTGATTCACCTTGTGCCAGTCGACTGGATGTTGAACAGAGTGCAGTGTGTTGAATCTGGTGAGTGACCAGCCAAAATGTGAGCTGTAGCTGGGAGAGAGACAAGCCAGAGTCTCTCTCTGAATGGAGCCTGCAAGTGTCAGCTAGGAAAGCTGAGCAGTCTGCGTGATGGAGTGGCATAGAACCATATGGTAGCTGCAGCCTGTTCAGTGTGAACTGTGTATGGATTTGAACGCTTTTTGGTCAAGGAACTCAGTGTGAAGGAGATACCGAAACTGGTAGGACACTACCTCTTCTGTGTGTAAAGTTTGCTCAGGGACAAAGGACTGTAATCTGTCCGGAGTAGCCCATACTGACATATATGTGCCTGCTGAATAAACTTTATTTGCAGTGATACCTTTGTGCCCAGAAGAGGTCAATTTTGAGACTAAACTGCATTGTCTTTGTGAACGCTACCTAATTCCATTCTGAGAGCGTGAATCCCTACGAGGTCCTTCTGACAATCACTCCCAATAGTTATTTATTGGATGTTGTATATAGTGACCTATTTTTCTGCCTAAAAGCTATCCAGCAAAAAAAAAAAAAAAATCCCCCTTCATAAGTTTCTGTAGTGTATGTATTGGACGCATAACCTGAAGATCTGATTCTCAGTGTAAAATCTGTCTCCCCAGGTCCACATGTGCCATTTATAACACTTTGCTGGGCCCCTCACACACCTGGATTTGGGGCACAACTACCTCCTCTGTACCCCCTATAGATACACCCCAGCTGACTGGAAAAAGCTTATGTGGATTAGGCTTCAAACAACATCTGGATAAAATTCAAAGGATTTTTAGCAATGATTATGATAAAAAATATGTGGAAATGAATAACATGTA
The DNA here is from genome assembly GCF_039654945.1 of Dendrobates tinctorius. Lineage (NCBI taxonomy): Eukaryota > Metazoa > Chordata > Amphibia > Anura > Dendrobatidae > Dendrobates > Dendrobates tinctorius. The sequence goes on from NW_027361878.1 coordinate 22,254,201, forward strand.
TCACCGAATATGGAAAGTTCCACCAAAGCAGTGAAAGTCTGCGGCGCACAACATTTTTTTTCCACAAATTTAGGACCCGATTAATCAAACAGCTCCCACCCGAAATCTGCAGAACTGTCTGAAACTTAAAGGGAATCTGTCACCCTATTTTTTCGACTATCAGCTGCCGGCACCGCCATCAGGGGCTTATCTACAGCATTCTGTAATGCTGTAGATAAGCCCCCGATGTAACCTGAAAGAGTAGAAAAATTAGTTAGATTATACTCACCGGGGGGCGGTTCTGGTCCAGTCCGGGTCCGATGGGTGTCAGAGTCCAGTCCGGTGCCTCCCTTCTTCGAACGGTGACGTCTTCTTCTTTCATTCCCGTCACGGCTCCTGCGCAGGCGCACTGCTCTGCCCTGTTGAGGGCAGAGCAGAGTCCTGCAGTGCGCAGGCGGCGGGAGAGGTCCGGCGCCTGCGCACTGCAGTTTTCTGCTCTGCCCTCAACAGGGCAGAGCTGTGCGCCTGCGCAGGAGCCACAACAGGCAGCAAAGAAGAAGACGTCACCTGTTATGAATGAGTCACCGTAGGAGGCAAAAACAGAAATACTAGCTAAGTCCAGAAAACCAGAGAAGTTGGCAGCTATCGGATTGCAGACCCCTGAACCTATCATCAACAACTAGCAGTAGCCGTGGGGGGTTCCTACGGTGCCCTAGACCCCTCGATCACAGCCGGAGAACTACATAGCCTAAAGACAGAAAGGGAAATCTAAACTGCCCCAGAGCAGACCCCAAAGCAATAGGCAGCCCCCAACATATAATGACGGTGAAGCAAGATGAAAAAACATTCACACAGATAGAAAGATAGGCTGAGCAAATGATGGGGCCCAAGCTAACTAAATAGGACAGGATAGGAAAGCTGCTGTCTGCAATCCGCCAAAAACTCTATCAAAACAAGGGCCAACAGGCTGATAGGGAAAAAGGCCCTGAAGACGCTAGGCTTCAAAAAGACTATATCAGCATTCAGGTATTTTCTGAAGACAGAGCAAAAAGGAATTCAACTCACCCCAGCAGGGAATGGCAGAAATTCAGAAAAACAAGGCAAAACAAAACAAAACACAAATGCAAAAAGCAGTGCAGAAAACTTAGCTTTTGAGGAGCAGGAATCAGACTGGTCTCCTAGAATCCCTCAAAGAGATCATCAGCAAGGCAGAAGGGCGTCGGCTGCCTTATATCCAGTCAGCAATTCCCGTCACCCAGTCATCATCATCATACCCAGGTGCTTGGTAATCAGCCTCACTACCTTCCTTCACCAGATGAGGGAGTTCATCAGACCTCAATGGTGAAGGGGAAAATGAACTCACAACAGTACCTCCCCCTTGAGGAGGGGTCACCGAACCCTCATCCACGCCACCAGGGCGATCAGGGTGAGCCCGATGAAAGGCACGCACCAATCTTTTGGCATGAATATCAGAGGCAGAGACCCAGGAATTATCCTCCTGACCATAACCCTTCCACTTAACCAAATACTGGAGTCTCCGTCTAGCCAGACGGGAATCCAGTATCTTCTCTACCTCATATTCCATGTTACCTTCAACCAATACAGGGTCCGGAGGTGCCCCCCCAGGAACTACTGGTTCAACAAACCTCTTCAACAAGGACTTATGAAACACATTATGGATTTTAAATGTGACAGGAAGAGCCAAACGAAAAGAGACCGGATTAATAATCTCCAAAATCTTGTAAGGTCCAATAAATCTAGGCTTAAACTTAGGAGAAGCCACCTTCATAGCGATATTTTTTGATGATAACCAAACCATATCACCAACCTTTTACTGGGGACCAATGGTCCTATGTCGGTTGGAAAACCGCTGGGCATTTTCCTGGGAGAGAGATAACTTATCCACCACTTGGTCCCAGATCTGGTGCATTCTCTCCACCACAGTGTCAACACCTGGGCAGGCAGAAGACTCCACCTGCCCTGAAGAAAATCGAGGATGAAACCCAAAGTTACAAAAAAAAAAGGTGACATCAAAGTGGCAGAACTAGCTCTATTATTTAAAGCAAATTCGGCCAAGGGCAAAAATGAAACCCAATCATCCTGATCAGCGGAAATAAAACATCTCAAATACGACTCCAAGGTCTGGTTTGTTCTCTCCGTCTGCCCATTGGTCTGAGGGTGAAAAGCAGAGGAGAAGGACAACTGAATTCCCAGCTTGGAACAGAAAGTCCTCCAAAATCTAGACACAAACTGAACTCCTCTGTCAGATACAATGTTCTCAGGAATCCTGTGCAAGCGAACCACCTGTTGCAAAAACAGGGGCACCAACTCAGAGGAAGATGGCAACTTAGGGAGTGGTACAAGATGAACCATCTTAGAGAACCTATGACAAATCACCCAAATAACAGTCATTCTCTGAGAGACAGGTATATCAGAGATGAAATCCATTGAAATATGGGCCTCCTGGGGACCGGCAAAGGCATCAACAACCCACTACAGCGAGAACAAGGTTTAGACCGGGAGCAAGTCCCACAGGACTGCACAAAATTCCTGACATCACGAGACAAGGCGGGCCACCAAAAAGACCGACTCACCAGATCTCTAATACCAAAAATACCTGGATGACCAGCCAATGCAGAGCAATGAACTTCAGACATCACCCTCTTCTTCCACTGGTCAGGAACATACAACTTTCCCCTGGGACAACGCTCAGGTTTGTCCTCCTGGAACTCTTCCAGAGCACGTCTCAAATCGGGCGAGATGGCAGAAAGAACTACCCCTTTGCCTAAGATGGCAGCAGGCTTGGTCACCACAGGAGAATCAGCAATGAAGCTCCTAGAGAGAGCGTCTGCCTTGACATTCTTAGTGCCAGGAAGAAAAGAGACCACAAAATCAAAACGTGTAAAAAACAAGGCCCACCTAGCCTGTCTAGGGTTCAAGCGTTTGGCCGACTCCAGGTAAATCAAATTCTTGTGGTCAGTGAGGACCACGACTTGATGTTTAGCTCCCTCCAACCAATGTCTCCACTCCTCAAATGCCCATTTCATGGCTAACAGTTCCCGATTTCCCACATCATAGTTACGTTCAGATGGAGAGAACTTTCGGGAAAAGAAAGCACAGGGATTCATTTTAGATGTTACAGGATCCTTTTGGGACAAAACAGCTCCTGCACCAATCTCAGAAGCGTGCACCTTTACCTGGAACGGGAGAGAGACATCAGGTTGCCGCAAAACCGGGGCAGAAGTGAATCTTCGCTTCAGCTCCTGAAAGGAAGAAACAGCCTCCGGAGACCAATTCAACACATCAGCACCCTTCTTAGTCAGATCAGTCAATGGCTTGGCAATACTAGAAAATTTTGCTATAAATTTCCGATAAAAATTAGCAAAACCCAAAAACTTCTGGAGGGCCTTCAAAGAAGTGGGCTGAACCCAATCATAAATGGCCTGTACCTTGGCCGGGTCCATTTCAATAGTTGACGGAGACAAAATAAATCCCAAAAAAGAAATCCTCTGTACCCCAAAAAGGCATTTCGATCCTTTGACATACAGGGAATTCTCCCTCAAGTTCCGGAACACAGTCCGAACATGTTCCACATGAGAATCCCAATCCTTGGTGAAGATCAAAATATCATCCAGATAGATAATCAAAAATGTATCCACAAAGTCTCGGAAAATGTCGTTCATGAAGCACTGGAAGACAGAAGGGGCATTAGTGAGCCCAAAAGGCATCACCAGGTACTCAAAATGTCCCTCCGGAGTATTAAACACCGTCTTCCATTCATCCCCATGCTTAATGCGGATAAGATTATACGCCCCCCCTGAGGTCAAGCTTGGTAAACCAGCAAGCACCTTTAACTCTGGAGAATAGATCAGAAATCAGGGGTACCGGATACTGATATTTAATAGTAATTTTGTTGAGGGCACGATAATCAATACAAGGCCTTAATGAACCATCCTTTTTGGCCACAAAAAAAAAAAACCAGCACCTAAGAGGGAAGAGGATGGTCTAATATGACCCTTCTCCAACACCTCCTTAATATAGGATCGCATAGCCTCGTGCTCGGGTACAGATAAATTGAAGAACCGACCCTTGGGAAATTTACACCCCGGGCTCAGTTCAATTGCACAGTCATAACTCCTATGAGGAGGCAAAGACGCAGACTCATTCTCACTAAATACATCATAAAAGTCCGCCAAATAGTCAGGAACATCATGCGACTGAGGAGAGGTGGAAAAAACCGGAGCCTCACTAAGGGCACACCGACAACCCCAACTCACCACAGACACAGATTTCCAATCCAAAACTGGATTATGAATTTGCAACCAGGGAAACCCCAGAACAATGGTATCATGCAAATTATGCAACACCAAAAATCTGCAATTTTCTTGATGGTCTGGGGCGACCCGCATTACCACCTGGGTCCAAAACTGAGGTTTATTTTTGGCCAAAAGAGTGGCATCAATCCCTCTCAAAGGGATAGGCGTCCGCAGAGGTGTCATCGGAAATCCACAACGTTTAGCAAAATCCAAGTCCATGAGGTCCAGGCTGCTCCCGAATCCACAAAAGCCTTGGCGCAAAATGTGGACAGGGAGCAGATCAGAGTAATTGCCAGAAGTAACTTAGGTTGAACACCACCCACAGAAAACGTGTGTGCAAAATGTTTCTCTCGTTTAGGACAGACAGAAATAATATGCGAGGCATCTCCACAAAAAAAACACAGCTTATTACGCCTTCTGAACTCCTGACGTTGCTCCCTGGACAAAACTCTATCACATTGCATAGGTTCAGACACTTGTTCAACAGGTGGCAACACCTCTCGTGCAGTCCTGCGTTCACGTAAACGCCGATAAACCTGAATGGCTAATGACATAGAATCGTCAAGACCAGAGGGAACAGGAAATCCCACCATAGTATCTTTTACGGCTTCTGACAAACCCTTCCGAAAGAGAGCTGCTAAGGCATTATCATTCCAGGTAGTAAGGACCGCCCACTTTTGGAATTTTTGACAGTACAATTCTGCAGAATCTCGACCCTGGCTCAATGCCAACAGGGTCTTTTCAGCCTATCAATAGCATTAGGTTCATCATACAACAACCCCAAGGCTTGAAAAAAATGTGTTCACATTAGTCAGAATAGGATCATCTGGTTTCAAAGAAAACGCCCAATCCTGGGGATCGCCACGCAGCAAAGAGATGACAATTTTAACCTGCTGCGCGGAGCTCCCTGAGGAGTTAGGCTTCAAGGCAAAAAATAATTTACAATTATTTTTGAAATTCAAAAATTTAGACCGATCCCCAAAAAACACATCAGGAGTAGGGATCTTTGGTTCAGCAGCATGTGAATGAGCAAGGTAGGCGGAAATTCCACGCACTTCTGCAGCGAGCTGCTCCACACGATCAGACAATTGCTTTATCTCCATTGAGAGAAAAAAAAAATTCCCCCTATGCCTCAGAGATATAGAGGAAAGAATATACACACTTTTTTTTTTTTTACAATTCTTTCCTGCTATTGAGTACTCTAGGATCTGCGGTATGGCTGGTGATTCTGTTATGAATGAGTCACCGTAGGAGGCAAAAACAGAAATATTAGCTAAGTCCAGAAAACCAGAGAAGTTGGCAGCTATCGGATTGCAGACCCCTGAACCTATCAACAACAACTAGCAGTAGCCGTGGGGGGTTCCTACGGTGCCCTAGACCCCTCGATCACAGCCGGAGAACTACATAGCCTAAAGACAGAAAGGGAAATCTAAACTGCCCCAGAGCAGACCCCAAAGCAATAGGCAGCCCCCAACATATAATGACGGTGAAGCAAGATGAAAAAACACTCACACAGATAGAAAGATAGGCTGAGCAAATGATGGGGCCCAAGCTAACTAAATAGGACAGGATAGGAAGCTGCTGTCTGCAATCCGCCAAAAACCCTATCAAAACAAGAGCCAACAGCTGATAGGGAAAAAAGCCCTGAAGACGCTAGGCTTCAAAAAGACTATATCAGCACTCAGGTATTTTCTGAAGACAGAGCAAAAAGGAATTCAACTCACCCCAGAAGGGAATGGCAGAAATTCAGAAAAACAAGGCAAAACAAAACAAAACACAAATGCAAAAAGCAGTGCAGAAAACTTAGCTTTTGAGGAGCAGGAATCAGACTGGTCTCCTAGAATCCCTCAGAGAGATCACCAGCAAGGCAGAAGGGCGTCGGCTGCCTTATATCCAGTCAGCAATTCCCGTCACCCAGTCATCATCATCATACCCAGGTGCTTGGTAATCAGCCTCACTACCTTCCTTCACCAGAAGAGGGAGTTCATCAGACCTCAATGGTGAAGGGGAAAATGAACTCACAACAGTCACCGTTAGAAGAAGGGAGGCACCGGACCGGACCGTGACGCCCATCGGACCCGGACCTGACCAGGACCTCCCCTGGGTGAGTATAATACAGCTCCTTTTTCTTATCTTTCAGGTTACATCGGGGGCTTATCTACAGCATTACAGAATGCTGTAGATAAGCCTCCGATAGCGGTGTCGGCAGCTGATAGGGTGACAGATTCCCTTTAAAAGTTGCAAAAGGGTGTGTGCACACGTTGCAGCTTCTGCTGCGTTGCACAGTACCCTTTTAATCTATGTAAAATGAAATCCGCAGTGCCCACAATGCGGAATTTTCCGCGCGGATTTGCTGCGGTTTCAAATCTGCAGCATGTCACTTCTTTGTGTGGATTCCGCAGCGGTTTGGCACCTGCTCAATGACAGGTGTCAAACCACAGGCTAATCCGCAGAAAATCCACAGATAAACCACAGGTCTTTTGACCTGCGGATTTACCTGCTGATTCAGACAAATCCACACGGAAAATTCCGCAGCAGAATCCGCAACGTGTGCACACACCCAAAAAATGTTTTGAGTTTTGGCATTTTCATTTTTTTTTTTTTTTTTTTTTTAAAAAGGAGCAATACTTAGCGGGAAAGGGGAGTGGAAAACTTAGCTTCGCCATTAAACTTGTCCAGGCATATGATATTAACTTATCCTTTGGCCACCTTCACACGTTCAGTATTTGTAAGCCAAAACCAGGAGCGGGTGATAAATACAGAAGTGGTGACGTGTTTCTATTATACTTTTCCTCTGATTTTTCCACTCCTGGTTTTGGCTTACAAATACTGATGGAAAATACTGACCAAATACTGAATGTGACCTTTGAATTAGTTATTAATATCAAAGTCACATAAAAGCTCTGTGTGAACATGCACTAAAAAGCAAATGTCATTTGAGGTGTTTCTGCTTAACCCCATAACAATTTTGTTTTTAACTTTCCTTCTTCCACGAGCTATAACTTTTTTATGTTTCCGTTGACATACACACATAAGAGCTTGTTTTATGCATTACGAGATGTAGTTTTGAATGAATTAATTTTACCATATAATGAAGTTAAAATCCGTCAAAGAAAACAACAAATTAAATAATTGATAAAAAAATGTTTTTAAAATATTAAAAAAAAAAAAAAATCGAAAAGTTCAAATCGCCCCCGTTTCGTCCCATTCAAAATAAAAAAAAAAAAAAATCAAACATACACATATTTGGTATCACCGCGTTCAGAATCGCCCGATCAATAAAAAAAAGGATTAACCTGCTCGATAAACGGCGTAGCGAGAAAAATAAGTCAAAACGACAGAATTACGTTTTTTTGGTCGCCACAACACTGCAATAAAATGCAATAGCGGGCGATCAAAGGATCGAATCTACACCAAAATGGTATCAATAAAAACGTCAGCTCGCCTTGCAAAAAAAATAAGCCCTCACCCAACCAGAGATCACGAGAAATGGAGACATGACGGGTCTCGGAAAATACCGCGATTTTTATTTTCAAACAAATTTTGGATTTTTTTTTCACCACTTAAATAAAAAAGAACCTAGACATGTTTGGTGTCTAAGAACTCGTAATGACCTGGAGAATCATAATGGCAGGGCAGTTTTAGCATTGATTGAACATGGTAAAGAAAAAAAAAAACAGTTGCGGGATTGCACTTTTTTTTTGCAATTTCACTGCACTTGGAATTTTTTTCCCGTTTTCTAGTACATGACATGGTAAAACCAATGGTGTCGTTCAAAAGTACAACTCACCCCACAAAAAAACCCTCACATGGCCGTATTGATGGAAAAATAAAAAAGTTATGGCTCTGGGGAGAGAAAAACAAACGCAAAAACGAAAATGGGCCGCGGCGAGAAGGGATAAAGTATTTTAGTCCAAAACCCCACCCAATGTGGCACTGTGTGCGCCCTATGTATCCGGGATCCTGCAGGACGCCCCAAAATGCTAGCACAGCCCTCTGACACTGACTCTGGGACTGCTGTCAGGGCCAATAGGGAACATGTTGGAAATGAGTGGTGTCTGCTGCAGTGTGCCATAATGGAAGGGGTATTCATGGAGGAACTTAACTGCCCCTGTCCCCCCTTGCTGTGACTGGCTGCAGGGTAGGTAGGCCTTCTCTTTACACTGAGGTTATGTACAAACATTCAGCCTCACAGTCAGACCCCCCTATAACGACGCATCAGATCACTAACCCCCATTAAAGACAACACAGTCGCGGGGTAAACCATCTGCGTATCGGGGGGGGGGGGTTGGGGGAGTAACCAATCCTACTTACCGTCTTCACAGATGTCACCTTCGACGGGCCGCGCATGCGCTAACCAATCCAGTGGTCGCTTCTGATTGGCTGTGATGTTTCCTTGTGGCCGGTAAAGTCATCCAATGAGAGCAGAGGAGGCGGGGTCGTAGCGTTGAAGTAGGTAGGTATCGGAGGATTTTACGTGCACGATATATTGCGATATCACCAGGTACAGAGTGCGATAGATGTGGTCGGTGCATGAGGGGGATCGGTGTAGAGCTCGCGCTGCAGATTACCGCGTGCCGGCTGGGTGAGTGACGTATGTATGTGGTGGGGGCCAGGCTGCCTCCTGCCGTTCCTAGGACGGATATCAGCGACGTGACGTCACCAGCGCTGCAGGTATGACGTGAAGAAGTAAAAAAAAAAGTGCTCTTCCTCCCTTCAGGGTAACATGAAGCTCCCTGACACTGGCTCAGTGGGCTCCTCTGTGCTTCCAAGTTTCCAAAAGCGAAAACCTTTTTTTTAAAATTTTTTTCCCCCTGGTTGATCGCGTTGTGTCAGAGCGCGTGTATTGGGGACGAGCTGTAGTTTTTATCATTAACCCTATGGGATTTTTTTAAGAGAACTTGTTGGCCATTTGGAGAAACTCTACTTTGAAGCTCAGTCCAGTGATTCCCTAGGCCGGCTCTCCCCAGCGCTGCCAGAGGTGATGGACAAGCCTCTCCTCTGTCAGTCCCGGCAGTGGCGCCGGCCGGTCCCTGATGAATGGGACGGACCGTCCCCGATTTGTAAAATTGCTCTTATATGAAGCCCGGCCATTGGCGGGCAGACACTCCGGCCTTATTATGCCCCTGGCGACCATGTTGGCTCCATTTCTAACCGCTTAAATGCAGCTGGCGAAATTGACTGTGGCATCTATGGGGTTAAACTGGACTAGCACCTATGGCAGCAACTCGGCCGAGTCTCACACGTTAATACTCGGAGCGGAGCGTGCGGCTCCATGTATCACTTTGCGGCTGCCGCACGCTCCGATCTGAGTGCCGGACTCGGCCGTGTTTCTCGCACGTGTGACCCCGGCCTTAGTCTCCGGTGCTGGCTGTACGACACAACCAGCACCGGTTCTGTATAGAGCGGGCTCAGCTTCTGTTCCTGCAGTGCGCACAGGGCTGTGTGGCCCCGAGTGTTGGAACCTGCTGTCATATTCTATGGAGAAACTATGACAACATTTCCCATAACAAAAGGCTTGGAAAATGCTGCCCACGACCATTGCTGCTCCCGGACAGCTGGGACCAGAATTGCTGGTTACGTCTATACTCCTGAGCAGAATGGACATCGGTGCTCCTTCCTTCTACTGTATAGAAAAGCAAAATGAAGAAATCAGTCAGTAGATATGATACTGTATAAAGATACAGTTCGGGGAGTTTGGTGTCCTAATTTTTTTATTTTTTTTCTTCTTCTTTAAGGCCGCTTCCTCCTAGAAGCCACTAAAACAACAAAAAAACCCTACTACAGTACACAGCAATGTAAAAACGACACTGCTGTGCACGTGCTCAGCCTTTTATTATGTCTTTTAGCCGCTGCATGGTTCGGAAACTGTGTAGCACGGACTCTTTTTCTAAGGAGGTTTTCTGGCAGATGACTATTGAGTGACAGCTGTAAGTGTGCAGAGGCGCTGCAGGCAATCGGCTGCGCAAGCAACTGCAGATCCGGCGACCTGGGCTCTGCTGTGCGGGAAACCCAGGTTTGGGGGCGCAGAGAGGAATAAGCCTTGTTTGTGAATACACGTGACCCAATTATTTCGATGGAGGTAAATTCTGCACCTTGTTATACACTGAGTAATTCAATAGACGTGTGACAATCGGTGTGTGGGATTGTTGAACACTTGCAATTTCCTCCTAACAAATCCTCGTTTATATGCGCTAATTGGTGTGAACTCCGGGACCTGAGCGGAGGATTAGCGCTGCAGCATTAGTTCAGCTGCTGGCCTGGTATTAGGTGTCTTATGTAACACAATGTACAGAATGTGGGAACCAAAAAGAAAACAAAGACAAAATCCCAACGATTAAATACCCTGCAGTAAATAAATGGCATAGTGCATGAAAATAATATTCGGTACTCGGTTAATGTGGTTTTTTGACTTAAAAAGAAAAAAAAATGTGAAAGCCATCCCACTGCGTCACGGTGACCGTAGTTGGGACAGTCCTAACCGTAATATTAAAAACCAAGTGACATGCATGTGGGAACCAGTCTGTGCTGCGGCGGGTCCGTGACTGTGCCTGGAATGTGCACATGGTGCCTACATCACTGCCCCATCATGGCTGCACCCATCTGCCGGCTCCTTTACAGTGATGTATGACACACACTGCCACTAATAAATATATACATAATGACGCCACTGTGAGTGTGATTACAGCACGTTGGGCATGACTGTTCTCGGATGCATGGCAGCGTTTCGTAATAGTCTGCATTTACAGCAGAAACTACATTGATAGTGTCAATCACTACTAGGACCGCCTACTGGACTCCTATGCATGCAAACACTGGAAATTTCAAGAAATAAAATGCAAGTTTTACTGATTGTTTTCCCACAAATCAGATCTGAGCTCCTCCTGCTTGATAACAGCCGGCAGATCAGAGACTGTCATCAACATAACAGGTCCCTTTTAGAATGCGATTAGACCCTTAGGGTATGTGCAGACCATTAGGAACTGGCAGCGCTTCGGACGCAGAGCATGTTCTATACGTCCAAAGCGCCGTCGGCTATTGAACGCAGGTGAATCCACATGTGTTCACCGAACCGTTCCGAATCACCGCGTCCAATGCAGTATACGGGAGAAATTTATCTTGCGCAGAATCGCGTCTCCGTGAGAGAAATAGACATGTTGCGGTCTGGAGGTGAGTCATGGGCGTCTCTAGACGCATCTGGATGCTGCGGGTTGGACACTACAGAAGTACACAAAGTCCAACATGCCGTGCATGAGACTTCTGAAATCTCATAGGCTTTGCTGGTACTGTAAAAAGTAGCTGAAAATTTGCATTAAAAAACGCAGCAAAAAACTCTGCAAAACGCCTAATGTGAACTTAGCCTCATACTGAGGTCTGTGACAACTCCTCTGTATGTGCTGTGTAAGGAGTCACTAGGTGAGGCAGAAACAACCACACTGGATGGGTGACATTCCCGGGGTGTCCGTGACGCGAGAGAACAGGAGTGGTATGCCTTATTATCACTGCGGCTCCCGCACTGGAGGCGGCTGGCCAGGAGCGCTCCATACTACGCTGTCACTGGTAAGATCTCTATTGCTATTGTAATGCTTTACATATATGGCAGCCATTGGGGGCTTCATAGAAAACAAATGATTAACTACAATCCCCATCTTTTGGCAATGGAGCTAAAGTCCTACAGCGGATGCACTGGAAGTTAATGGCCTCATTTCATGTTCTCTCTGCAGGACACATGGATCCCGAGATCTCCATCTTATACTGCAGTCCGACCCCCAGGGGGATCCCTCAACGTAAAGTTCACGCTCAGCTCTCTCCTCTGTATCAGCGTCGCCGTCTTCCTCCTCCATTGGAAGAACGGATTCTGTCGGACTTTGAAGAACGTCAGCGGAAGCAGCCATGGGTATTTAACGGAGCCAAATTCAGGCTTCATTCTGTCCTTCCTGAAGGAGAATCTGGAGCAAGAGAGGCAGCCGAGCAGAAAAAGGAGAATGTGAATAGAGATGGCGGAAGGCAAGGAGGAGATGATGAAATTATTCTGGATGAACCGGGAGGGTTGACCCTACACCTGGCGTTGACCTGCTACAGAGACTTCCTTGGTACCAACTGGTCTGGCGAGGCGAGTGCCCTGCAAGAGAAGGGAGGACAAGAGTATGGGGACACGCAGGCTTACTTGGCACAGCCACTTGGTGTAGGAGCCGCTCTTCAGTGTAAAGATGGGCTCTTTGTGATGCTGAGAAGAAGCCATAGAGTAGGAGAGGCACCAGGCCAGCTCGATGTACCAGGAGGACATCCTGAACCTAAGGTAAAAGAAATGTGGAGAAAATTGGACCTTTCTCAAACTGCTGCATAGCAAAAGAGTAAGTGATAACTGAGCTGCATCAAGCAACATCACTGATTTCAGGGCGACAAGTTGACCATTGGATGTATAGGATTAGACTGCTGGAAATCAAAATGCCCAATCCTTTAGTTATCACATGAAAAGAGCTGTCTGGTGTAGTTTGACACCCTTATTCCGAATCGGGACGCATTCACACTCGGCCAATCATCTAAATGTTTGGGGGATCGGGTGGAATGGCTGTCGGCCACACAAATACCATTTATTGTGTATGGCCAGCTGAAGAACAAGTGGTGATTTTGGCTGCCTCTAGGGGGTTATTCTTTTGCCCTTCTAGAAGTGAATCAGAAGCTGAGCAGCTCCTTGGGGTGAAGACTTGTCCAGACTGGTAGGACTAGTTAACGTGAAAGGTCATGTATGACGGCGAGTTGATGACATTGGTAGTAACCAGGTGACGTGGGAATATAAGTATATATGTGAGATAAAGTTATAACGCCCAATTTCTGTCTCCCATTTTAGGCTGTGGCTCCCAATATTCCAGAGGAAGAGCTGAGCCTGGAAGTTTTGCAACCAGAATTAGTCATTCGGGAGCTGTTCTCCTCCATTCTTGCCGAAATACGGGACGAGGTGAGGGTCTCCTTCGAACCGTACGGGGTCTAATGCTTCCTGTTACTGGACGCTATCATCTATAATTATTTAATCATTAAATAGAAACAATGTTCTCAGCCGGTACCTGCCTATAGCAGCGGTGATCGGAGCTGGCCCTGATCGCTGCTGTTTACCCACTATCAATCTCCAACAGTGACAGTAAGTGGAGGGATTGCGTCCGCAACCATTATAATAATAATAAATTTTATTTCTAAAAGCGCCGACATATTCCGCAGCACTTTACATTTCAGAGGGGACTTGTACAGACAATAGACATTATAGCATAACAATAATCACATAGATCATAACAGATACCAAGAGGAATGAGGGCCCTGCTCGCAAGCTTACAGTCTAAGGGGAGACAGGAAAGGTGGGTGGTAACAGTTGCCCTGATTGCATGGACCAGCCATAATGTTAAGTGTGTAACAGTACGGACACAGAGGGCTAATGGATGCATAAAGCATGTTGGAACATGATGCGTGGAACCTGGTTATGGTACAACTTGACTGTGCCACACAGGGATAGATTAGGTTAATGTGTTGAGGCGGTAGACCAGTCTGAATAAATGCGTTTTCAGGGTACGCTTACAATTGTGGGGATTGGGGACTAATCTCATTGACCTGGGAAGTGCATTCCAAAGAATTGGCGCAGCACGTGTATAGTCTTGGAGACAGGAGTGGGAGGTTCTGATTATTGAGGATGCTAACCTCAGGTCATCAGCAGAACGGAGGACGCAGGTAGGGTGGCACACTGAAACAAGGGAGGAGATGTAGGGTGGTGCTGAGTCATGGAGTGCTTTGTAGGTAAGGGTAATAAGTTTGTACTGGATTCTGGAGTGGATGGGTAGCCAGTGTAATGACTGGCACAAGGTAGAGGCGTCGGTGTAACGATTGGTGAGGAATATGATCCTGGCTGCAGCATTCAAGACAAATTGGAGGGGGGAGAGTTTGGTAAGAGGGAGACCGAATAGAAGAGAGTTACAATGGTCCAGACGAGAATGAATAAGAGAAATAGTAAGAGTTTTTGCGGAGTCAAAAGTAAGAAAAGGTCGAATTCTAGAAGTGTTTTTGAGAGGCAGATAACAAAAGCGAGCCAGTGATCTGGTGTGGGGGGCAAAGGAAAGCTCGGAGTCAAGTATGACCCCAAGACAGTGGGCATGTTGCTGGGGAGTAATAGTGGAGCCACACACGGAAATGGCAATGTCGGGTATAGGTACATTTGTAGAGGGAGGAAACACAAGGAGTTCAGTCTTTGACAGGTTCAGTTTAAGATCTAGTGAGGACATGTTAGAAACAGCGTTTAGACAATCCCTGGTGTTATCTAAAAAGGCTGGCATGATGTCAGGAGAAGAAGCGTATAATTGGGTGTCATCAGCATAGAGATGGTACTGGAAACCAAATCTACTGATTGACCAATAGGGGCAGTGTACAAAGAGAAGAGGAGGGGGCCTAGGACTGATCCTTGAGGAACCCCGACAGGGGAAGGTGTTGTGAGTTCATTTTCCCCTTCACTACTAAGGCCCGAGGAACTCCCTCTTCTGGTGAAGAAAGGTAGTGAGCCTGATTGTCAGACACCTGGGGCTGATGATGATGACTGGCTGAGTGGAGTTGATGACTGGATATAAGGCTGCCGACGCCCTTCTGGCCTGCGGGTGATTTCTCTGTGGACTTCTAGGAAACCAGTCTGATTCCTGCTCATCTAAAGCTAAGATTTCTGCTTTGCCTTTTTGCATTAGTGTTTTGTTTTCCTTGCTTTTCTGGATTCTGCCATTCCCTGCTGGGGTGAGCTGAATCTCCTTTTGCCTGTTGCTCTGTCTTCAGAATATTCCTGAGTACTGACATAGCTTTTTTGAAGCCTAGCGTCTTCAGGGTCTTTTTCACTGTCAGTTTGTTGGCTCTTATTTTCATAGGGCTTTTCACGGATTGCAGACAGCAGCCTTCCTGTCCTTTCCTATCTAAGCTAGCGTGGGCCCCATCTTTGCTCAGTCTATCTTTCTGTCTGTGTTTTGTTCTTTCTTCTTGCTTCACCGTCATTATATGTTGGGGGCTGCCTTTTACTTTGGGGTCTGCTCTGGGGCAGTTTAGATTTCCCCTTTCTGTCTTTAGGCTATGTAGTCCTCCGGCTGTGATCGAGGGGCCTAGGGCATCGTAGGAGCCCCCCACGGCTACTGCTAGTTGTGTTGATAGGTTCAGGAGTCTGCAATCCAATAGCTGCCAACTTCTCTGGTTTTCTGGACTTAGCTAGCATTACTATTTTTGCCTCCTACGGTGACTCAATCATAACAGAATCACCCGCCTTACCGCAGATTCTAGGGTACTCAATAGCAGGAAAGAATTGTATAAAAAAAAAAAAAAAGTGTATATTTTTTCCTCTATATCTCTGAGGCCGTAGGGGGAACTTTTTTTTTCTCTCAATGGAGATAAAGCAATTGTCTGATCGTGTGGAGCAGCTCGCTGCGGAAGTGCAGGGAATTTCCGCCTACCTTGCTCATTCACATGCTGCTGAACCAAAGATTCCTACACCTGATGTATTTTTTGGGGATCGGTCTAAATTTTTGAATTTCAAAAATAATTGTAAATTATTTTTTGCCTTGAAGCCTAACTCGTCAGGGAGCTCCGCGCAGCAGGTTAAAATTGTCATCTCTTTGCTGCGTGGCGATCCCCAGGATTGGGCGTTTTCTTTGAAACCAGATGATCCTATTCTGACTAATCTGAATGCATTTTTTCAGGCCTTGGGGTTGTTGTATGACGAACCTAATGCCATTGATCAGGCTGAAAAGACCCTGCTGGCATTGAACCAGGGTCGTGATTCTGCAGAGTTGTACTGTCAAAAGTTCCGAAAGTAGGCGGTACTTACTCCCTGGAATGATAGTGCCTTGGCTGCTCTCTTTCGGAAGGGGTTGTCAGAAGCCGTAAAAGATACTATGGTGGGATTTCCTGTTCCCTCTGGTCTTGACGATTCTATGTCTTTAGCTATTCAGGTTGATCTGCGTTTACGCGAACGCAGAGCTGCACGAGAGGTGTTGCCACCTGTTGAACAGATGTCTGAACCTATGCAATGTGATAGAGTTTTTTCCAGAGAGCAGCGTCAGGAGTTCAGAAGGCGTAATAAGTTGTGTTTTTTCTGTGGAGATGCCTCGCATATTATTTCTGTCTGTCCTAAACTTTGCACACACGTTTTCTGTTGGTGGTGTTCAACCTAAGTTTCTTCTGGCTATTACTCTGATCTGCTCCCTGTCCACATTTTCCGCCAAGGCTTTTGTGGATTCGGGAGCAGCTCTAAACCTAATGGACTTGGATTTTGCTAAACGTTGTGGATTTCCGATGACACCTCTGCAGACGCCTATCCCTTTGAGGGGGATTGATGCTACTCCTTTGGCTAAAAATAAACCTCAGTTTTGGAGCCCGGGGTGTAAATTTCCCAAGTGTCGGCTCTTCAATTTATCTGTACCCGAGCACGAGGCTATGCGATCCTATATTAAGGAGGCGTTGGAGAAGGGTCATATTAGACCATCCTCGTCACCCTTAGGTGCCGTTTTTTTTTTTTTGTAGCCAAAAAGGATGGATCATTAAGACCTTGTATTGATTATCGTGCTCTCAACAAAATTACTGTTAAATATCAGTATCCGTTACCCCTGATTTCTGATCTATTCTCCAGAGTTAAAGGTGCTTGCTGGTTTACCAAGCTTGACCTCAGGGGGGCGTATAATCTTATTCGCATTAAGCATGGGGATGAATGGAAGATGGCGTTTAATACTCCGGAGGGACATTTTGAGTACCTGGTGATGCCTTTTGGGCTCACTAATGCCCCTTCTGTCTTCCAGTGCTTCATGAACGATATTTTCCAAGATTTTGTCGATACATTTTTGATTATCTATCTGGATGATATTTTGATCTTCTCCAAGGATTGGGATTCTCATGTGGAACATATTCGGACTGTGTTCCGGATCTTGAGGGAGAATTCCCTGTATGTCAAAGGATCTAAATGCCTTTTTGGAGTACAGAGGATTTCTTTTTTGGGATTTATTTTGTCCCCGTCAACTATTGAAATGGACCCGGCCAAGGTACAGATCATTTACGATTGGGTTCAGCCCACTTCTTTGAAGGCCCTCCAGAAGTTTTTGGGTTTTGCTAATTTTTATCGGAAATTTATAGCAAAATTTTCTAGTATTGCCAAGCCATTGACTGATTTGACTAAGAAGGGTGCTGATGTGTTAAATTGGTCTCCGGAGGCTGTTTCTTCCTTTCAGGAGCTGAAGCGAAGATTCACCTCCGCCCCGGTTTTGCGGCAACCTGATGTCTCACTTCCGTTCCAGGTAGAGGTGGATGCTTCTGAGATTGGTGCAGGAGCTGTTTTGTCCCAAAATGATCCTGTAACATCTAAAATGAATCCCTGTGCTTTCTTTTCCCGAAAGTTCTCTCCATCTGAACGTAACTATGATGTGGGGAATCGGGAACTGTTAGCCATGAAATGGGCATTTGAGGAGTGGAGACATTGGTTGGAGGGAGCTAAACATCAAGTCGTGGTCCTCACTGACCACAAGAATTTGATTTACCTAGAGTCGGCTAAGCGCTTGAACCCTAGACAGGCTAGGTGGGCCTTGTTTTTTACACGTTTTGATTTTGTGGTTTCTTTTCTTCCTGGAACTAAGAATGTCAAGACTGACGCCCTCTCTCGGAGCTTCTTTGCTGATTCTCCTGTGGTGACCAAGCCTGCTACCATCTTAGGCGAAGGGGTAGTTCTTTCTGCCATCTCGCCCGATTTGAGACGTGCTCTGGAAGAGTTCCAGGAGGACAAACCTGAGCGTTGTCCCAGTGGAAAGTTGTATGTTCCTGACCAGTGGAAGAAGAGTGATGTCTGAAGTTCATTGCTCTGCTTTGGTTGGTCATCCAGGTATTTTTGGTACTAGAGATCTGGTGAGTCGGTCTTTTTGGTGGCCCTCCTTGTCTCGTGATGTCAGCAATTTTGTGCAGTCCTGTGGGACGTGCTCCCGGTCTAAATCGTGTTCTCGCTCTAGTGGGTTGTTGATGCCTTTGCCTGTCCCCAAGAGGCCATGGACCCATATTTCAATGGATTTCATCTCTGATATGCCTGTCTCTCAAAGGATGACTGTTATTTGGGTGATTTGTGATAGGTTCTCTAAGATGGTTCATCTTGTACCACTCGCTAAGTTGCCGTCTTCCTCTGAATTGGTGCCCCTACAGGTGGTTCGCTTGCACGGGATTCCTGAGAACATTGTATCTGACAGAGGAGTCCAGTTTGTGTCTAGATTTTGGAGAACTTTCTGTTCCAAGCTGGGAATTCAGTTGTCCTTCTCCTCTGCTTTTCACCCTCAGACCAATGGGCAGACAGAGAGAACAAACCAGACCTTGGAGTCATATTTGAGATGTTTTATTTCTGCTGATCAGGATGATTGGGTTTCATTTTTGCCCTTGGCCGAATTTGCTTTAAATAATAGAGCTAGTTCTGCCACTTTGATGTCACCTTTTTTTTTTTTTGTAACTTTGGGTTTCATCCTCGATTTTCTTCAGGGCAGGTGGAGCCCTCTGCCTGCCCAGGGGTTGACACTGTGGTGGAGAGAATGCACCAGATCTGGGACCAAGTGGTGGATAAGTTATCTCTCTCCCAGGAAAAGGCCCAGCGGTTTTCCAACCGACATAGGACCATTGGTCCCCAATTTAAGGTTGGTGATATGGTGTGGTTATCATCAAAAAATATTGCTATGAAGGTGGCTTCTCCTAAGTTTAAGCCTAGATTTATTGGACCTTACAAGATTTTGGAGATTATTAATCCGGTCTCTTTTCGTTTGGCTCTTCCTGTCACATTTAAAATCCATATTGTGTTCCATAAATCTTTGTTGAAGAGGTTTGTTGAACCTGTTGTTCCGGGGGTTGCACCTCCAGACCCTGTATTGGTTGAAGGTAACATAGAATATGAGGTAGAGAAGATACTGGATTCCCGTCTGGCTAGACGGAGACTCCAGTATTTGGTTAAGTGAAAGGGTTATGGTCAGGAGGATAATTCCTGGGTCTCTGCCTCTGATATTCATGCGAAAAGATTGGTGCGTGCCGCTCATCGGTCTCACCCTGATCGCCCTGGTGGCGTGGTTGAGGGTTCGGTGACCCCTCCTCAAGGGGGAGGTACTGTTGTGAGTTCATTTTCCCCTTCACTACTGAGGCCCGAGGAACTCCCTCTTCTGGTGAAGAAAGGTAGTGAGCCTGATTGTCAAACACCTGGGGCTGATGATGATGACTGGCTGAGTGGAGTTGACTGGATATAAGGCTGCCGACGCCCTTCTGGCCTGCGGGTGATTTCTCTGTGGACTTCTAGGAAACCAGTCTGATTCCTGCTCATCTAAAGCTAAGATTTCTGCTTTGCCTTTTTGCATTAGTGTTTTGTTTTCCTTGCTTTTCTGGATTCTGCCATTCCCTGCTGGGGTTAGCTGAATCTACTTTTGCCTGTTGCTCTGTCTTCAGAATATTCCTGAGTACTGACATAGCTTTTTTTGAAGCCTAGCGTCTTCAGGGCCTTTTTCACTGTCAGTTTGTTGGCTCTTATTTTCATAGGGCTTTTCACGGATTGCAGACAGCAGCCTTCCTGTCCTTTCCTATCTAAGCTAGCGTGGGCCCCATCTTTGCTCAGTCTATCTTTCTGTCTGTGTTTTGTTCTTTCTTCTTGCTTCACCGTCATTATATGTTGGGGGCTGCCTTTTACTTTGGGGTCTGCTCTGGGGCAGTTTAGATTTCCCCTTTCTGTCTTTAGGCTATGTAGTCCTCCGGCTGTGATCGAGGGGCCTAGGGCATCGTAGGAGCCCCCCACGGCTACTGCTAGTTGTGTTGATAGGTTCAGGGGTCTGCAATCCGATAGCTGCCAACTTCTCTGGTTTTCTGGACTTAGCTAGCATTACTATTTTTGCCTCCTACGGTGACTCAATCATAAGGCTGTGTTCACACACAGCGTTTTTTTAGCGGTTTTTACCGCGGTTTTCACTATAAAACCGCTATAAAACCGCTAAAAATAAGGTGCACAGTCATTTCTATGCATTTTGCACTTTTTGTGCACATTGATGCGTTTTTTACCGCGAAAAAACCGCATCGCGGTAAAAACCGCAGCATGCACATTAATTTTGCGTTTTTTTCCGCGGTTTAGGCTTCTCCCATGCTTTTAGAAACCGCTGCGGTAAAAAACGCATCAAAACCGCAGCGGAAAAATAGGTGCGGTTTCTGGGAAGGGATTCAGGTTTTTGTGCAGAGATTTTCTGCAACGTGTGCACATACCCTAACAGGAAGGTGAGAGGAGGAGGAACCAGCAAAAGATACAGTAAAGGAGCAGTCAGAGAGATAGGAAAACCAGGAGAGAACGGTGTCCTTGAGGCCAATGGAACGGAGCATAGTGAGGAGGAGCTGATGATCCACAGTGTCGAATGCTGCAGAGAGATCCAAGAGATTTAGCATGGAGTAATGACCATTAGAATTAGCTGTTAGTAGATCATTAGAGACTTTAGTGAGGGCAGTTTCAGTAGAGTGTAGAGAGCGGAAACCGGATTGCAGAGGGTCGAGAAGAGAGTTATCGAAGAGATGGCGGATAAGACGGGAGTGGACCAGGCGTTCCTGGAGTTTAGAGATGAAGGGAAGATTAGAGACAGGTCTATAGTTGGCGACACAGTTTTGGTCGAGGGATGGTGTTTTAAGTAGTGGATGTATGATGGCATGCTTAAATGAGGAGGGAAAGATACCAGAAGAGAGAGAGAGGTTAAATATTTTAGATAGGTGAGGGGTGACAGCAGAGGAAGGGGCTGGAGGAGATGTGATGGAAATGGGTCACTGGTGCAAGTGGTTGGGTGAGAAGATGCAAGGAGCCTGCTTACTTCTTCTGTGACTGGTTCAAAAGCAGAGAGTGAGCTAGATGCAGTGGGGGAGGGAGGACAGTGCATGGTATGAGGTGATTGGGAGATAATTTCCTGTCTGATCTGGTCAGTTTTTTCCTTAAAATAATTGGCCAGATCGTCAGCTCGAAGCTCCGTGGTTGGGGCCTGTACTCTTGGATTGAGTAGAGAATGAAAAGTGTCAAAGAGACGTTTCGGGTTATTGGACAGTGAGGTGAAGAGAGTGTTGAAATAGGCTTGTTTGGAGAGGTGAAGGGCAGTGTGATATGTTCGAAGCATAAACTTATAATGGATGAAATCTTCGGGTAGGTTGGATTTTCTCCACAGACGTTCGGCGCACCTGGAGCACCGCTGCAGGAAACGTGTTTACAGGGTGTGCCAGGGTTGTCGCCGTCTGTGTTGTGTTCTATTTATAGGGGGTGCAAATTCATCCAGGGCACTTTGAAGTGTTTCATTGTAATGCTTCAGTGCAGAATCAGGACATGAGAGGGAGGAGATAGGGGCCAATGAAGACTGCAAGTTCTTCAGAAGTTTCTGGGTGTTAATGGCCTGTATGTTTCTATAAGTCTGGACAGTGAGGGTGACCTGAGCAGCCTGGCAGTTCTTGATAGAGAATGAAAGAAGATTGTGGTCAGAGAGCGGGAGAGGGGAGTTTGTGAACTCATCCACTGCACAAAGCCGAGAGAAGACCAAGTCGAGGGAGTTTCCGTCTTCATGCGTTGGAGAATTAGTAAGCTGCGAAAGGCCAAACGAGGAGGTTAGAGATAAAAGGTAAGTAGCAGATGGGGAGAGGGGAAGAGCAATGGGGATGTTGAAATCGCCCATGATGAGGGTAGGGATGTCACAGGAGAGAAAATGTGGAAGCCAAGTGGCAAAATGATCCAGGAACTGATCGGAGAGGCCGGGAGGACGATATATACCACCGCCACTCGCATGGAGAAGGGGGTGTAGAGTCTGACGGCATGGACCTCAAAAGAAGGTAAGACTAGTGAGGGTACATTTTGGTGATAGGAGCAGACCAACGCTTCCACCTGCTCTATTGTCTGATCTTGGGGTATGAGAGAAGTGTAATCCACCATATGAAAGAGCAGCAGCAGCGGTAGTGTCTGACTGCTGGATCCAGGTTTCAGTAAGAGCCAGAAGGTTAAGAGAATTAGAAAAGATGAAGTCATGGATGAAGGGGAGTTTGTTACACACTGAACGAGAAGTCCAAGGGCACTATTAAGAGAGACAGATGGCAGGCAGGGAATATTAATAAGATTAGAGGGGTTTCTGAGTGTAGCAGTTGGGGGGGTTTGACTTTCTATAACATGGGGGACCAGGTTTGGGAGCAGTGTCTCCTGCGACTAGTAGAAGGAGGATAGAAAGAGTGAGCAGAAGGATAAGTGATTTGTGAGAGCGTATCTGATGTTGAATGGTGGGACTGAATGGATCTGTGCAATTTAGCAATGTGAAAAGAGCGAGAGTGCTATACATAGGAGAGGAAAGGAGTGAGGGGCCGATATGGATGGAATGTAGAGAGTTAATGCCAGGGCGGTGGATGTGTGTGAATGCAGCGGCCAGGATATGAATCACACAAATGCATATAGTATATATTTGTTGTAATCCAAATGTACAGGGAGTAGATGAATATAAATGTCTTGCCTGTCTCCTGCCATGTTATAACTGCCTCATACTTTGATTAAATGTGCATAAATGCCCCCTGCATAAATGCCTTCTCCAAGCTATGTCTGAATATATAGGAGGCTAAGGCTTAGATCTCTTTTTTTTTTTTTTTTTTTTTTTTTTTTTTTTGCTCTCTCCCTTCTCGTTAATCAATCAAACTAAACTAAGACAGCAGGGCACAATAAATATTGGGCTCAGATAAGCCAATGTCCAGGCCTACATGCATCATAAACCACTTTGTAAAGTTTCTTGACCTCATAGCATAAGGGGACGAGCAGAGTAAGTTGAAATAACTATATACTGTCATGATCCATGCTGGATTATGACAGATAAAAGCACTAGTAACTTTTTTTTTTTTTCTTTAAGCTGGTAGTTTCAGTTCTAGCTTGCCCCCGGTGGCCGTTAGGGTCATTGCACTTGATGTTTTCTTTGCTTTGCCTTTTGCCCCCCGGTGGTCACTGGGATTATAGCAGCTTTTGGCCCCTGATCATTTGACCATTCCCTTTTCCTATATAGGGTCACATGGTCTATGAGCAGGTGTTGGTGATATTGCTCATTTCCAACCAAGACTGGTGAAGGAAGGAACTACAGAGAGCAGCTCAGGGGAGCTCTGGTGTAAAGTCTGGTGAAGGAAGGAATTACAGAGAGGTGTTCCTTGCAGCTCTGACAAAGCTTGGAGAAGTAGCAGCTATTCTGGAGGAAAGCTGCATTCTGGTGGTGTACTCTGTTGCTGGGAGCTATAGCAACAGAGCAAAGCTAAGTGGTGTTATCCCTGTTTGTATTTTTCCATGGTGTGTATTAGTACAGCAGTGGGGCCAGTGCCTGCACCACCCAGCTCCCTAGCAAGGGATAGGTGTAGGGTGTGCTAGGGTGACAGGTTCCAGCTCGGCGACAGGTGAGGAGCCTGTATAGGGAACGTTAGGAGTGTGAGGGACACTGACTCAGGGGAGTGCAGGAGGTCTCCACGTCCCCGTTCACTATCGCAGGGCCCTCCATTGTATCAGTTTCCCTTTATTATTTAAATTCACCCTGCTGGAGGTGGAGTATCCAGTTATACGTGTAATACTGAAATTTGCCTGCTGGAGGCGGTGTATCCGGCTGCACGTTATATTATTTAAACTCGCCCTTCTGGAGGCGGTGTATCCAGGGTCACGTGTGCCATAGAAATTCGCCCCCTGCTGGAGGCGGTGTGTCCAGTCACACGTAACCATCACATATACCAGATATAAGCTTGCGTAGTTGAAAACACATATGTAGCATTCAGGATTAACTGCTTGCTGACATTGAATGGAGTGGAGACACACAGGAGTTGATTCAGAGCAGAGATTGAAAAAGCTGGTTACCTGTGTGAAAAGAATAGAGATGCGTGTCACATTAATCCATGTTGTAACTGCCTCATACTTTGATTAAATGTACATAAATGCCCCCTGCAATAATTCTCGTCACACATCGATGATCTGGTTTCAGGAGCCAATGGTTAGCCGTGGCGGTGATGATGCTGTTTCAGGAGCTAATGGGTAGCCGTGGCAGCGATGATGCTGTTTCAGGAGCCCGTGGTTAGCCGTGGCAGCGATGATGCTGTTTCAGGAGCCAGTGGTTAGCCGTGGCGGTGATGATGCTGTTTCAGGAGCCAATGGCTAGCCGTGGCGGTGGTGATGCTGTTTCAGGAGCCAATGGTTAGCCGTGGCGGCGATGATGCTGTTTCAGGAGCCAATGGTTAGCCACGTCACTGCCATCTCTGTACTTCCATGAAGCCTTGCACCAGCCTTAATACAAAAGTTTGAATTTGCCCCCTTTTTCGAAGTTCATAAATAAAAGATAATTTGAAAAATCCTTTATCTCCTCATACCTTTCCAACAGCACATTCAGCATCTCCCACACTACCTCCTCATCCCACCTCTCTCTGTTGGAGTCCCCCAAGGCTCTGTTCTAGGACCCCTACTCTTCTCAATCTATACACTTGGTCTGGGGCAACTCATAAAGTCCCATGGATTCCAGTACCACCTTTATGCTGATGACACTCAGATCTACCTCTCTGGCCCGGACGTCACCTCTCTGCTCTCCAGAATCCCAGAGTGTCTATCAGCCATATCCTCCTTCTTCTCCTCTCGCTTCGTCAAACTCAATGTGGACAAATCTGAATTAATCATCTTTCCCCCATCTCACAGATCTTCCTTACTCGACCTTTCTATAACAATTGACGACATCACACTTTCCTCAGTACCGGAGGTCCCCCTGCCTCGGAGTAACCCTTGACTCTGCCCTGTCATTCAAACCGCACATCCAAGCTCTCTTCACCTCCTGTCGCCTCCAGCTCAAAAATATTTCCAGAATCTGTCCCTTCCTCAATCTACTAAACTACTTGTGCATGCCCTCATCATCTCCCGTCTCGACAACTGCAACATCCTCTTCTGTGGCCTCCCTGCTAACACCCTCGCACCTCTCCAGTCCATCCTCAACTCTGCCACCCAACTAATCTCTCTCCTCGCTAATCCTTCGCTTCTACCCTCTGCAAATCTCTTCACTGGCTCCCATTCCCTCAGCGTATCCAATTCATATTACTAATTCTGACCTACAGAGCCATCTACAACCTGTCTTCCTCCACATGTCTCTGAACTAATCTCCCGATACCTTCTCTCACGTAATCTCCGATCCTCTCAAGACCTCCTTCTCTCCCCCACACTTATTCGCTCCTCACCCAACCGCCTCCAAGACTTCTCCCGAATAGCCCCCATCCTCTGGAATTCTTTGCCCCAACACGTCCGGCTATCATCCACACTCGGATCCTTCAGACGGAACCTGAAAACCCACCTCTTCAAGAAAGCCTACAGCCTTCAATGACCCCGCTGCCTCCTCACCACTACCGGAGATATCACCTCAACCAACACCGGAACTGCTGCAACCCCCCCCAACCTACTGTCTCCTTCCCCACCATCCTGTAGCATGTAAAGCCCCCGTTACACACTGCGATATCGCTAGCAATATCGCTGTAAAGTCACCGATTTTGTGACGTTGCAGTGATATTACTAGCGATATTGCTGCATGTGATACTTGCCTCCGACCGGCTTCCCCGCTGGTTATCGCTGATCGCGCGAGAGGCTGCTGGACCATTCCTCGTCGGTCACTTCCTGCGGCACTTCCTGCTGTGACGACTAGCGACGCGTGGACGCGGGCGGGAGGATGCAGGATCGCCGCGTCTGACAGGTAAGTAGCGACCCCCCCCCCCCCCCCAGCGATGTCGCTGGCGAGATCTGCCTGAGTGGCAGCTCACTAGCGACCATCTAGTGATGCACCAGCGATCCTGACCGCGTCATATCGCTGGTCGGGATCGCTGGTGCATCGCTAGGTGTAACGGTACCCTAAGCCCGAAAGGGCAGGGTCCTCTCCCCTCTGTATCAGTCTGTGATTGTTAGTTTGTTTACTGTGACTGATATCTGTAATTTGTATGTAACCCCGTCTCATGTACAGCACCATGGAATCAATGGTGCTATAGAAATAAATAATAATAAAAAATAACCATACTTCATAATACGCATCTGTACAAGTCCGACCTATAAAAAATGATACAACTAGTGGTATGTACTCCCAAATGGCATTAATAAAAACATTCAGTTCACAGCTCCAAAAATAAGACGTCGCACAACTCCATCCACATAAAACTTAGACACAAACCATAATTTTATTGTTTTTAGAGAGTTTAGAATTATTTAGCCACTAAAATATTTTTAAAAAAGTTTGGTATCGCCTTCGATGTACTTACTTGAAGAATCGTGTTGACAGGTCTCTTTTTATCACAAACTGAACTTTTTTTTTTTTTTTTGTTTCTTTTTTTTCCATTGCTTGGAATATTTTTACCATTATTTATTTATTTATTTTTTTTCGTACCTTATTTGGTAAATGAATAGTGTGATCCAAAAATGCAACTTGTTCTGAATTTCGGAAGAAGGGGAGTAAAGAAAAATAAAAATAAATGAAGATCAAAAGCGAAAATTGGCTGCAGTGGGGAAAGGGTTAAAAAAAAATGTGTTTGGATTTGATCTTAAAAATGTTGACGAGAGTATTTAGTGGAAATGCTAGATGGAGACATCAGATGTAGGATCTTGTGGTTTCCATGTTTAAATTCCAGACTTGCTTTCATCTCCTGTAGACCTGCAGTACGTGCAGTGACCAGGAGGTGTCAGTATGTCGCACCCGCTGTCCTAGTTGCTTTTGCTTCCTCTCCTGAATTACACACATCTAATGCATTTCTATAAAATATTCATGAAGCAGATATATTTTTATTTTTTAGGTTAATCTACCCGTGTCTACCCTTAGTGAACCTCTTCTCTTGGGCATTGCACGCAATCACACCAGCGCAGGACGACCTAGTGCTGAATTCTACGTCAAGTGAGCACAGTTTAGACGCAAATAATAGTTTTTAGTTTTTTTTTTTTTTTCTTTCTAAGGAATGTTTTTGGCGTTGCTTGTTCTTAGGTGCAGTCTGACTTCATCAGAAGTGCAGGAGAGGTACTTGCAGGGTGGACCAGAAGCGCATGAATCAACAGAAATTATTTTTCTTGAAAAAGAGGTAAGAACCGGTGTGTGTTTTGCTCACTTCTGCACCCCTATGACATAACTTTACAATGAATACTTGCAAAGGGGCTAAAATGATTGTGGGACTTTTTTATTTAAATGCATGTATCCGATGTTTTTGGTCATAAATCAGCTGAACGGAGCTTCGAAATAGACAGATAAGAGGTACAACCCTATTGTTAGAAAGAGCTCACTGGTGGCATCTCAGTTAGCTCATTCTGATATATCATTTATTTTTTTTTTTATTAATATATTTTTTTACTAAATACATATCATTATTTTTTTGGCCTTATTCAGACATCAGTGATTTTTCTGTTACCCAAAAACAAACTGGTCCGATTTTCATCAGTGTTTTGTTCGAATCCGTTTTTATCCTCAGTGGTTTTCTCATGTGAAAAAAAGAAAAATCGATAAATTACCAAATCTTCTTCTATTCACTGTAATGTTAAAACGGAAAGTACACTGCTGATAGTGTGCTTTCAGTGTTTTGGTTTTTTTTCTTCCTTCCCTAGCCCCATAGACTTGTAAGGGTAATTTTGATCTGTGACTACTATCACAAAAGGACATGTCTCCTCCGGAGATGAGAACATTCCCATTGACTATATAATGGGTTCATGTTCTATCCATGGAAAAAAAACAAAAAACAAGACCACATTTGTGATTCATGGACATTTTGATTGATGCCTTAAGTGCCCGTCACACTAAACGATGTACCAGCGATCCCGACAAAGATACCACCTTGTCAGGATCGCTGGTGCCTCCCTACATGATCGCTGGTGAGCTGCCAAACAGACAGACTCGCCAGCGATCACCACCAGCGAGGACGCTGGTATCCAAGGTAAATATTGGGTAGCTAAGCGAGCGCGGCACTTAGTTACCCGCTGTGTACCTTGGATACCAGCTCCCAGAGCGAGCACGCAGGTATCCAAGGTACACAACGGGTAACTAAGCACGCGCGTTGCTTAGTTACACGATATTTACCTTGGATACCAGCTCTCAGCATCTGCTTACATTGCTGGGAGCTGGCTGATTGTTGCTTTCCCACTGCCACACACAGTGATGCGCGCTGGTCAGCGGGAGACCGACTATCAAAAAATGGCCCAGGACATTCCTGCACGATCAATGATACCCGGCGGGGGCCGGTCGCTGATACGTGTCACTCACAGTGATATCGCTGATGCATCACAAAATCAGCGATCTTGCTAGCGATCTCGCTGTGTGTGACGGGGCCTTTAGTCCCAAAAATTGTCTCCAAAAGTGGAGAACCACGTTAAAGTCTAGTGGCATTACAAAAAAGGAAAAAAAACTATGAACGTTGCTTGTTTGGCTTTTTCCTTAGCCACTAATTCTCCATTCAGTTTGTTGGAGTCTCTTTCGGTTGTTAATTGGTCGATGCAAGTTATAGGTCATCTACCATTACTCAAAAGTAGTTATGGGATACCCTCTTATGCCCAGGACTAGAGTTGAGCAACTTTGGTCGGATCGGGTTTCATGAAACAAAATTTGTTTCAGATGAAACTCGTCCGACTAGGGCAAAAAAAGTCGGAGTTTCGTCCGCTCAATGCCAACTTTTATTTCCCATTGACTTGCATTGGGGTCGGGTTTCGGACGAAACTCCGACTTTTTTTTGCCCTAGTCGGACAAAACCTGATCCGACCAAAGTCACTCAACTCTACCCAGGACAAATCTTGTGTTTTTTTTTTTTTTTTTTTGTTTTTTTTTTTTTTTATTGTGTGAAAAATATATAATATTTTTAATTTTTTTTTTTTTTTTTTTAAGGATCTACTGACCATGGAAAACTCAGAAATGTGGAAAGAATTATGCCCTTCAGCAAAAGGTTGTGTAAAACTGTATCTCATGGTACGAGAGCAAAGGCCTGAGACCGGACTGCTGGACATACGCTGACAGCATTGTTCTCTTTTATGTCAAAAATAATTTGCATTCCTAGATAGGACACAGTGGTGTGAACTCGCTGAATATAAAGAAGCACACGTTATTATAGAATATTTGCTATGTTTTGTAATATAATTGTGTGTATTTTAGGAATATTTGCTTATGTATCGGTGAACGAGGAAATCGCACATTGGAGGTGGATGACCGAAAGATGTAAGCTTGAGAATCTTTACAGATTATAAATTGAGTCAATCGTTGAGAACAAAATGATGAATCTATGGTCAATCCGAAATAATACCATCAACCAAATGTGGGCTAGGTTCCAAATCGCCCCGAAATTCAAAGCAAAAAGTTTTAAATCACAGGCAGATGCAAGTTATGTGAATGTCAGCACGTATCACATAAAATATAGTTACCAAAGTATAAGACTGCAACTAAAAGCCCCCATACACATTATAGAAGTCCTTTGACTCCACCGATATCAGCTGGAACAGCCAATGGTCTAATGTGTATGGCGGGACACATGACACCCGCGAAGGGAAGTTTCATCACATTGGAAGTTTAAAGATTAATCCTTTTGTTCATTGGGAGAGAGACCAAGATGAATTCAGCAAGTGCTCTACTAGAGAACACCGGAACAGTTAACCCGGCAGTCCTGTGTATTGAGGAGTTAGGAGAGATTGCTGATGGCCAGTTTGAAGTCCCTCCTTCCATATAATTGTGGCACTATTCACGTCTGCGATTCCGAACGCCTTTTCTATTCCGTTTCAAGAACCGGTGGGAAAAAAAATTGGACGGATCTGTTACATAACAAATACAAACAGCTTGGAGAGAAAAAAAAACAAACCCTAAAAATGTTATCCTAGAGTAAAACAGGAGAAAGAGATTAAAAAAAAATGCAGGCCTGAATAAGAGTCTAAGGCCGGGGTCACACTAACCGACGCAAAATACGGTCAGTATTTTACATGCATAATACGGATGAATGGCCCCCTAAACAGTGCTCCGTATGTCATCCGTAATCAAGGTGTGGTCGCGTATTTTGCACATGTAAGCATCCATATGTAATCCGTATGGCATCCGTATGGCGAGATGTTCTCGCAGGCTTGCACAGTGGACATATAATGGAGCCCTATGACAGGTTTTATAACACAAACCAAAGAATAGATATAGACACATAGAAAATATATATATATATATATATATATATTCTTTCGTTTCTTTATTAAACCTGTCAGTGTGAGTTTACTGTATAGCGCACTGAATTGCCGGCTTTGCTAAAAGACACCGGGTGCGTATTTCTCGCAAGTCACACGCGTGGTCCGTGTGTAATCCGTATTTTTTGCACACTCATAGACTTGCATTGGTGTACTACGGGCGTAGTACGCTGACAATCGCAGCATGCTGCGATTGGCACGGAGCGTAGAATACGGATGAGAAATATACGGCTGGTGCGAGGGACCCCATAGAGAATCATTGGTCCGTGTCTAATGCGTGCTTTTAGGGCCTCTCACTCCGCTGTATTCCTCGCCGGTGTGACCCCGGCCTAACATGAAGATTCCATCAAACTGAAAAGCTAATACATGCCTAAGGCTATGTGCACGCATTGCAGATTTTTTTTTCTGCGTGGAATTGCACCAAATCCGCAAAGGATTGCTCATGCAGTGTTAAGCAATGGGAATCCAGAATTGGTGTGCACATGCTGCGGAAAATTCCGTCCTGATTCACAGCGCTTTAGTTTCCGCAGCATGTCAATTCTTTTTGCGGATCTCCAGCGTTTCTGCACCCATTGACTTACATTGAGTAAGTCAAATCCGTAGCCTACCTGCAGGTGTAAAAAGTTTGCGGATTTGCGTGCCAAAAAATGCTGCAGAAAGGAAATGTCAGAAGGAGGAAGAGTGTGTGTGTGTGTCATCTGATGGGACTACTGCTTCCATCTGGCTATGTCTGTTTTCACATATAACAGTTACTGCATGAGCTGATGATGGGAGCATAGTCTCATTATCTGGCAACTGTGTTCAATTGTAAAAAAAAAAATAATTTACATAATTACATACTCGCCGAACACCTAATCCCCAGCGCCCGCGTCTCCTGCAACAAAAATAAAATAAACCAACACATACTCCTTGTTCGCTGTAGTCCATTTAATAACGTGTGTCCCACGGCGATATCACGTGTAGAACAGTCATAACGGGATATGTGACTGCTCTACCCGACCCCCGGTGATACACTGACAGGAGGTGATCCCTCCTGCAGTGTATCACTGTACTGCAGTGACAGCTCACTGGAGTTCATCAGCTGATCAGCTCTGGTTCTCACTTGCAGCATCGCTTGGGTGAGAAAATTCTCATGCAGAGGTGCCGTGAGAGCATGAACTCCAGTGAACTCTCAGTGATACACCCTAGGAGGGATTACTTCCTGTCAGTGTATCACCGGCAGCCGGGTAGAGCGGTCACATCTCCCGATGTGACTGTTCTACACATGAGATTGTCGTGGGACACTCATTATATGGACTACGGCAGACAGGGAGTATTATATGTTGTTTTATTTTATTTTTGTTGCAGGAGATCGAGGGATGAGGTAAGTATGGTAAATTAAGATTCAATAAAGGAGTCTGTGATTATTTCAATTAATGGACTTTACTCTGGCTGTGTCTTTATTTACCATACAACTATAGGATTAATAATGGATAGGTGTCTTATTTACACCTCTCCGTTACTAAGCTGAGGCCTTGATGTCCTTGGACAATACAAAGGTGACATCAACCCCACAAATAGTACCCCACTTGTCACCCCTACAGGGCAAGTGGGAAGAGCGAGGGGCTAAGTGCTAGAATTGGAGCATCTATAAGATGCTCCATTTCTGGGGCAGCCGAAAGCTGATGTTTTCAGCTAGGGGGGTACCAATATACATGGCCCCTTCCCAGGCTATTAATATCAGCCCGCAGCTGTCTGCATAGCCTTTGCTGGTTCGATTTTATAGGGAGACCCCATGTCAATTTTTTTTTTCTGGGGTTCCCCTGTAAACTAGCCAGTAAAGGCTAAGCAAACATCTGTGAGCTGATATTAATAGCCTGGGAACCTTTATGGCTATTGGCTCCTTAACAGAATATTAACATCAGCCGTCGGCTTTCATTCTGCTGGTTCTGAAAACTACGTGGGAGCCCACGATTTTTTTTTAGCATTTTGAAAAATAAACAGAATATTGTGTGTATTTATTTAGCTAATTATGTACCATTCTATTAATGAGGGTATCTGGCGGACACCTGTTCATTACTACACCTCGGGCTTGGTATTATGTGTATAAACATATATTTCACTTATATTTGTTTTGTGTGTCTGTAAACATTATATTTGAACAGGGTATGTGATGGTATTATGGTCTTCAATGGAAAATGAAAAAGAAGAGGTTGAATAAGGACATGACCTCACAATTACATTTTTTTTAAATAGTATCTTTATTTAGCTTACAAGTCCACATGTAAATCCGCACGAATTTTCAACTGCGTTTTCTGCCAAGAGAGGCAGAATCCACACAAAGTTTTACAAAAGCAAATCCGCAACGTGCGCGCCGGGACAAAGTATTTTAGTGCTCTAGACAGATAAAGTTAGTGGCGACCCCACCCCAAAGGAATGGCTCAGAGATTAAGGTAACAAGACCCCTAATGCACATCCCCCCCCCCTTCCCCTCCGATGGGTTAGGAAGCAAACGCTGATGACCACTTCCACTAGAATTGTTACCTTTTTCACAAAAAAAGGTCAAAAATAAAATAAAAATAGTGATTTTTTTAGGGATGTATCTTAACAGGGAGTGCAATTTCACAGTTAGATACAGAATCAATCATTTTTTGCAGACTATACAATACAGGGCAAAAAATAGCGAAATTCATCCGTGATGTCCTATATTTTAAATGTAGATCCCAAGGATAGTTATGGAAACTAATAAGGCGTAATGATAAGAGATCATGACTAAGACTTAAAGTTGAAATGCGTCGATCATTAGGGTATGTGCACACGTTGCGGATTTGTGTACGGATCCGCAGCGGATTCTCATGCGGTGTACAGTACCATGTTAGCCTATGGAACAAAAAACGCTGTGCACATGCTGCAGAAAATTATGCGCGGAAACGCAGCGGTTTACTTTCTGCAGCATGTCAATTCTTTGTGTGGATTTTGCAGAGTTTTTACACCCATTCCATTATAGGAATCTGCAGGTGTAAAAATGCAGGCCAAATCCACAGTGAATCAGCAGGTAAAACGCAGGCATTTTGACCTGCGGATTCTGCAGATTCCGCGCGGAAAAATCTGCACATGAATCCGTAACGTGTGCACATACCCTTAGGGGCATTGAGCCAGTGTGTGCATTGTGCTGGACATTATATGGAATTTTAACCATTTTTTGCATTAAAAGTTAATTTTTATTCTCATTATCTGCTGGACATCATCTATGCTTATTGGGTAATGAAAAGGTTTCAATTAGGGTATCTGCTACATACTAGACACCTTAACAGAAAATAAACAGACGCCGATTATAAATATTTATTAATAAACAGATACGTCTGATGGTTTTTACGTTCTTCATGTGACAAATACAGCTTTCACAAAACTGATGGTGGTTCTGATGACACATTCATGTAGTGATGGTTGTTTTGGTGCTGTATTCATGTAGTGATGATGAGTCCAGTGATATATTAATCATCAGAGCCATCAATAACACATGACTATGGCACCAGAAACATCATCAGTAAAAAAGATACGTCACCAGAAACACCTCAGCCACCCCATATATAGTATGCTGTCCACCTCAGCCACCCCATATATAGTATGCTGTCCACCTCAGCCACCCCATATATAGTATGCTGTCCACCTCAGCCACCCCATATATAGTATGCTGTCCACCTCAGCCACCCCATATATAGTATAATGTCTACCATAGCCCCCCCCATATATAGTAAGATGTCCACCACAGCCTCCCATATATAGTAAGATGTCCACCACAGCCCCCATAGTATAATGTCTACCACAGCCCTCCCATTTTTAGTATGATTTCCAAAACAGCCTCCATGTATACTACTATGTATTATACTATGTATAATGGCTATCACAGCACCACATAAAGTATTATGGCCCACAAACAACACCCCAAACCATACGATATTCACCACAGCCCCCTATCCAGTATGGTCACCACAACCCCAACTATATTGACCTCCACAGCCCCATATACAGCATGGTCACTATAGCTCTTCATATACTTTGATGTCCCCCATTCACAGCCTCTCATTTCATGGCTTAGACACACAACCCCTCATTTCATGGCCCACCTCACTGCCTCTTATTTCATTCCTCACCATCTGCACAGCTCTTCAGTTCATTCCATCTGCAAATCCCTCATTTTATTCCCCCAATCTGCAGTTCCTCAGTATATTCCCCCATCTGCAAATCCCTCATTTTATTCCCCCATCTGCACAGTCCGTCAGTTTATTCCCTCCTCTGCACAGCCCCTTATTGTATTCCCTCTCTCTACACAACCCCTCATTTTATTCCCCCCTATCTGCATAGCTCCTCCGTTTATTCCTCCATCTACACAGCCCCCCCGTTTATTCCATCTGCACAGACCCTCATTTTATTACACCCTACACAGTCTCTCACTGTATTCCTCCATCTGCAAAGCCCCTCATTTCATTACCCCCCTCAAGTCTCTCATTGCATTCCTCCATCTACACAGCCCCTCATTTTATTCCCCTCCTATGCACAGCCCCTCAGTTTATTACCCCCCCCCCCCACACACACTTTCCTTCATTTTATGACCCCTGCTTAGCAATATAAGATTAAAACACTGTGCACACAGCAATTGTATTCATGTCTGACAGCCAAGAATATAATTGAGTGCGAGGCGGGAGCGACGGCTGGTGCGCAGGGAGAGACTGACTGACATCGCTCACCTTCTTGCCTGTGCCACAGCTGTCACTGTGCTGAATGTCTGTGGCTGGAGGAAGGTGCAGGCGGCCGCAGGCATTCAGCAATTTTTTTTCTTAAATTGTGCACCCCCCCCGGGGTAGGCTGGAGGTGGCTCCCAAGGCGGGTGCTTACCCTGCTTATCCCTTGTCCCGGCCCTGAGTACAATGATACATAGACTTCACTTTTGGAAAAATGATCCTCTCTGGGATCAAGACCCTTCTGTTGACACCTCTTTCCCGTGTTTTTATTTACTGTAAAGTATAGGATTGTAGAAAAGCAAAATAAAAAGTAATGATCAGTGGGAAATTGGCCACAGAAAGGTCTGAAAGCATCTATACCTACATAGCTGTCTGCCAAATGGCTTGTTTGGAAAGCAATCAGCCTGGAAAACGTGCATGTTATACTGATGAAGGAATGAGAGGTTGCAAGGAAGCTCCAGCGCTGCTCGTCCACCAGAAGAGAAACATCACCTTAATATTTACTTAGCGCCTTTTCAGGCAGGTTAAAGTGCGGGATTAATGTGGGAAGGTGGGTAAGTATTATTAGTGCAATCTAACCAATACTGTGTAACTGAGATAATCATGTTACTAAAGCTGGACTATACGTTCTCGCTACCTGGGCGTCTGGACCTCAGTGCGAAATCTGTAAGGGGGCTCCCCACCTATCATTTGGTGAAACATCTATCATTTCTTTATACATTCTGGCTTTCTTTTCAGCATTCTATTTCCCTGCTAGAAGATCTAGACCTGCCGCGTTTCTCAAGTCATTCAGTCCTTTGTCCTCATCTGACTTCTAGTATCCTCAATTCACCTCCTATTGATCTGCTGAACGCCGACAAAACAAAGCAGACTCAGCTGTGTGTGTTCTGTACGACGCAAACAAAGTAATACTATAGAGGAGATCACTTATCTGCGGCGCTGCACATTTCTTTCAGGGTTCGTGTCATTCTTTCAGAAATGTATATATATATATATATATATATATTCAATATTGAGGGATGTGCGTGTATATACACTGCTAACAAAAACAAGGGGAACACTTAAACAACACAATGTAATGCAAGTCAATCCCTCTTCTGTGAAATCAACCTGTCCAGTTGTGAAGCAACACTGATTGCGAGTCAATTTCTCCTGCTGTTGTGCAAATGGAACAGATAACTGGTAGAAATGATAGACAATTATCAGGACAACCCCTATCAAAGAGTGGTTCTGCAGGGGGTGACCACAGACCATTTCTCTTCCATTTTGGTTGTTTTGGTAACTTTTGCATTTTGTTATTGCTCTCAAACCTAGAGGGGATGCTATGGACTGGCCCGCCCATCCCTGAATCCAATCGATCACATCTGAGACATCGTGCCTCGTTCCATCAACCAACGTCACATTGCACCACAGACTGTCCAGGAGTTGACTGATACTTTAATCCAGGTCTGGGAGGAAATCACTCAGAACGTCCGCTGCCTCATCAGGACCATGCCCAAGCTTGGTAGGGAGGTCATACAGGCACGTGGAGGCCACACACACTACTGAGCATCATTTCATTGTCTTGGGGCATTTCCACTGAAGTTGGATCAGCCTGTAATTTGATTTTCCATCTTGATTCTGTTTTGTTAGCACCAGAGCAAGCTTAGATAACACTTATGTGAGTACGTTTGCTCATCGCTAATTATTAACCATTGAGAATGAGAGCCATGTGCAGAAATCCCCCCACTTACAGCCTTGGCTGCTTTGAATAGGTTATTAAAGGGAATCTGCCACCTCATTTTTGGCCTATGAGCTGCGGCCACCGCCATGAGGGGCTTATCTACAGTATTGCTGTAGATAAGCCCCCATGTGACCTGAAAGATAAGAAAAACAAGTTAGATTATACTCACCGGGGGGCGTGGTCCCGTGCGGTGGGTGTCACGGTCCGACACCTCCCATCTTCTAGCGATGCCGTCCTCCTTGCTTCTGCCGCGGCTCCTGCGCAGGCGTACTTTATCTGCCCTATTGAGGGCAGAGTACTGCAGTGCGCAGGTGCCGGACCTCTCTGGCCTTTCCCTGCGCACTGCAGTACTTTACTCTGCCCTCACTAGAGCAGATAAAGTACGCCTGCGCAGGAGCCGCGGCAGAAGTAAGAAGGAGGACGTCATCGCTAGAAGATGGGAGGCGCCGGACCGCCCCCCCGGGGGAGTATAATATAACTTGTTTTTCTTATCTTTCAGGTTACATCGGGGGCTTATCTCCAGCATTACAGAATGCTGCAGCTAAGCCCCTGATAGCGAGACCGCATCTCATAGGCCAAAAATGAGGTGACAGATTCCCTTTAAAGGGGTTACTCCTTGTCTATACTGACGGCGCCTCTGAGCTCAGTGACTTCAACGCCGCAACCAATACCAGACACCGGTGCTGCAGCGGAGACACCCTGGTGGACCCAAGGAAGGGGTAGACTCTTAATGGAACAAGAACAACCCCTTTAATGGTTCTCAGAGGACTGTTCTTCGCATGATGAATGCACTTGGGCAAATCATCAAGATCCGCTGGTGGCAGCTCCTGTGTGATCACCGACCAATGAGGTCCCAGATGTGCTGGATGGGAGACGCTGCAGCTGTGGGAGCACATTCAGGCCTCTCACAGGAGCACCTGCAGGTGACGCACAGCTCCTGGGAGCCGCCATATCCCAGTCTATGGTCATGGTGCCTGCGGCTATAGGTGAGCGGTTCCCGGGCTCCGCAGCTGTGCCGGTGCTCAGAGCAGCCCGCCGTGGACTCCGGGTATTTATAGCAGCTGTCTCTATGCAGGGCGCCGCTTTCTTACGGTTTGCTATTGTTTTGCGAGTTTTCGCAGTCTAGACACCGGACCGTGCCACTTTTGCAGCACTTTAGGGGGTAACAGTTCACTTTACTCCCCAATTATTCGGCTTTCCTCACAGAAGCGCTGAGCTACTTTAGTTACAGCACCATTCTCTTATCCAGCACAGTGTGAATTTTCCCCAGGATTTTGCTCCCACGATAATGACGGCGCTGGTTGTCCCCCCCCTTTTTCTGAGTAGTGGCGTCCGGCCGTACCGCTATGTCCCGACGTGGCCCCTGATCACTTGACAAAGACAGCTGGGGCTGACCAATCAGCGGGCGCCGGTGATGTTCCCTGCGATGTGATTGGATGATGTGAGTGGTGACGTACACGGATGCGGAAGAGGGGTTGAGTCGGTGTGAAGCCGCGGCGTGCAGACAGATCAGGGGAGAGGTGAGGGCAGGAGGCCCGGGAAGGTGGGATGAGGAGGCCGGGGGAAGAGCGGGGCGCTGAGGCCCGGGGGAGGGAAAGGAGAAGACTCCGGGGAGGAGCCAGAGTGACTTGGGATGTCATTAGGGGCCCCCAGGATCTGATTATGGGCCGGAGAATGGAGGAGGTAATCCGGGAGACTCAGGAGAGAGCAGAGGGCGGCAGGGACGTGCAGGCGCGGGGCTCCATGGAGATGATCAGGGAACCGCAGGGGGAGAGGGCTCTGACACTGACCAGGAGCCTCACAGATGAGGACAAGGACTGGGGGAAGGGCAGCAGTAACACCAGCTGCCTCCAGGAGGCGACAAACCGGGGATGTGCAGGGGAGAGGGGTCCTCAGAGCCTGGACACTGGTGACTGTGCAGGGGAGAGGGGTCCTCAGAGCCTGGGCACTGGTGACTGTGCAGGGGAGAGGGGTCCTCAGAGCCTGGGCATGGGCACTGGTGACTGTGCAGGGGAGAGGTGCCTTCTGGGCATGGGCACTGGTGACTGTGCAGGGGAGAGGTGCCTTCTGGGCATGGGCACTGGTGACTGTGCAGGGGAGAGGTGCCTTCTGGACATGGGCACTGGTGACTGTGCAGGGGAGGACATCCCCGTCTGTGTGTATGGGAAGGATGCTAGTGGACCTGGGCTTGAATTGTGTACCATGCAGGAAAGGATGGATGTGCCGAACTCTCGTAGTCATGATGTCTCAGTCCTGCAGAAACGAAAGAAGAGCAAATCCTCTAAAGAGAAGAAGCGCATCCAGGGTAATGGTGGCTGCACAGGTGGTCACCAGTGCATGGAGGACAGTAGCTTTCAGGATCTTTATAGGGGGCAAAGTTTAGAGGAAGATGCGCTGGAGGACATTGGAGACTCTCAGTGGGAATTGAGTAGTAGCAGTACTGTGACCACCGACATAGGGACATCCAATGTGGACCTGAAAGACCAGGAACAGGAAATTAATGGGAATAAAAGACTATTGATTGGGGGCTCTAGTAGTCTAGGGGTGATGAAGGGCGTCAGTGAAGAGTGTCTGCAGTCCAACGGGAGCTATTGGGATGCGTTTAGGAGTCCTGGAAATGGATGTAGTGGGTCTACAGAGGGTCTTAATGTGGACCAGGGTAACTATCGTAGTGGAGACCCCTTTAGGGGATTAGGTAGTTGTGAGAAAAAATGGGACGATGAGGTGGAAGAAAAGAATTCCAACCCCATCAATTGCTTTTCACCGGCCCATCAGGTGGGATTGGCTGCTCACTCCAGCTTGGAAGGTTGCGGAACTGGGGAGAAAGCGGGCAGCTGGTGTTGGTGCCTTCATCTCTATTTAGGGGATGCTGAAGGGACTCCGCATGTGGAAAGTGATGAGGCCGATGAGGAGCACTCTGGAGAGAGTGGCTACTCAATGAGTAGCACTCTACGTGTAGGGGAGCACCCAGATAAAATAAATGGGGATGATGGCGCAAATCTAGGAGATATCCCTGAACCTCTCACTAAAAAAGGAGGGAAACTTGGAGAAACTCCTGAACTCCAGGAATGGGTGAACTGGTGGCAAGGGTGGGCTGGTTCTTGTCGTGCCGTATCTGGTCGTAAAAGGGGGAAACCTGCACAGTCTTGGGGGTGTCGAGAACAATCAAGAGGTGATGGACAGAAGCCACAGGATGTCTGGGTGTTACGAGAATGGGCCAGGAGAGATGGAAGGAAGGGAGGTGGGAATGGGCCAAGAGTTTCGGATAGTGAGGTGTGGGTACTGCGAGAGCAGGAGGAAGAAAAGCAGAGCTCTGCATGGCCATTAGGAAAGGAGGATGTATGGGTTCCCCGAGAACCGAGAAAACATAGAAGTGCATATTTCATGTCGGACAACACCAAGTGGACTCCTCATAGTGGGGTTTCAGATCGGGAGGACCCTTAATTTGCCATATGGGGTCTTATACCTCATTATAGGAGGAGACACTAAACTGTTATGTGTGCGTGTTGTGCGTGTCTGTCCTTAAGGGGTATGGGAGGGTATTTGAGGGGGAACTACTTGTTACTTTGTCACCTTTTGGAGGGGGGGAATAAGACACTTCTAGGGTGCACTTTGATTCACTGTACTAAGCTGATTTACTGGTGCTGCATTCCTTTTTCTATACAAGGTGCTACAACCAGGTGCTATGAGGTGCTGTATACTGCATGCTGATCATTTTGTATCCTCCTTTAAGGGGCTAAGAGGAACTATTCCTATCCAGGGTCCTTACCCCCCCAGGACGGGGCAAGTCGGGGCTATTAAGATCTTTTGAGTGGGTTAGGGAGGGGATACTTTTTGATAAAATAATATGGTGCTGTTGCCTTTTTTGTGGCAAACATGACTTCTACCTGTTAAACTATGTGAACAGAGCCAGCAATCCAGGTAAGTGTTATTAACAATATAACATTACCGGCCGTAATCTACACTGAGAACCCCCTGCGTGGTGCACCCTCTCATCTATCTCATGTAAGAGAAGACCCCAGTAGTCTATAACGTTCTAATCGGTATTTTCTGCCCCTCGGTAATACGTAGAGGACAGTCATACTGACAGTTTCCTTTTATTGTCACCCCTAGTACAGTAATCACTTTAGCTGGCTTCGAGGAATAGGGATCTTGGTCTAGATGATCCCTTCTCTTGCACAGTTTACCGATCCTCTCTTGTGCCCGCTTATCCATTACATTGGAGTCCCTGTTGACCATGGTCCCTTGTCTCCATATGTCCGTCCCCCCATCTTTTATGTTTTTAGAAATGAGACCCCTATTAACTAGCTTTTTCCATTCTTCTATCCTAACAGAAATTAAAATTGCGTGACTGTTAACTGTTTGGGTGCCCATCTTGCCATCACCATGAATTCTCTGTCACTCACGCCTCTGTGGTGCCTACTTGTCTTCTCTCTGCTTCCCCCGACTCTTGCTAAAGAGGGAAGTAAGAAGTTACAGATTGGTGTGAAGAAGAGAGTGGAGAATTGCCCGATTAAATCTCGGAAAGGGGATACCCTCAACATGCATTACACAGTGAGTACGTTATATTAGAAGCATGATTCTATTGGACGTTCTCCCTTTTTAGAGGGCATCTGTCAGTAGGATTAACCCTCTTAAACCGTCTATATGATCACGTTGGTGATAGAAAGATGAATAACGTAATACCTTGATATCTGCAATCCAATGTATTATTCCAGAGAAAGACACATTTTTTTTCTTAATATGCAAATGAGCTGTCACGATCTATGGGCCGGACAGTTCTCCCTGAGAATCTGCCTCCAGAGATTATTTGAAATGAAAGGAAATGTGGCCAGTGTGAGACATGTAATGACTGACAGTCTGCTCTCCTGATCTACATGTCTCACACTGGTAACGCCCCCTTTCATTTAAAATAATCTCTGGAGGCAGATTCTCTGGGAGAGCTATGTCCGGCCCAGAGAGCTTAACAGCTCGTTTGCATATTAAAAAAAAAAATGATTTCTATGGAATAACATATTGGATCACAGATATCAAGATATCATTTTATTCAGCTTTCTATGACCTGCATGACTATATAGATGACGTAAAAGGTTTTTTTTTTTATTACTTTTTTTTTTTTAAAAAAAACAAAAAATTGAGAAATACTCACTGTCACTAATGTTCTGCTGAACCCATTCTGATGCTGATTATGTCCTCACTGAACTCTATTTCTGACTCTCCTCTTGACATATTGGAGATCACTGGCGGCAGTGGTGACCTCTCTTAACCAGGCATGGCAGATATGTCAAGAGAAGACCCGAAAATTGAGGTTAACAAGGACAGAGTAAACATCAGAGTAGGAGCTGTAGGGGTTCGGTGAGAGTGTTTTATTTATTTCTTTTCATTGTCTGAGTAACTTTTAGGGTAGTTGCATATGGTGCAGATAAGCAAAATCTGCAGCATAATACAATACCAGAAAAGTTAATTGTGACACACAAATTTCTCCTACCATTATGGTCTAAGGGGTAACATTTCTCCTTGTGGAGAGTGAAGGTAAGGAGGCTTATTTACTCTGCTGGGAAATTTATTATGCAAATTACCTCTTTAGAGAGGAAGAGGACTTGACCTCTATAGCACCATCTATTGGATGCAGCGATCCTACAAGTCCCTGTTAACTTTGAAATGTGACTTGGGATTAAAGCCAAATCAGAATCTCAATTTGCGGCCATGGTTTTTCAGGCTATTGCCCCTCTTCAGTGCAAAGAAGGAAAAGTTGTGGAATTATAGAACTCACATGATGGATAGACATGTTACTGAAGAGGAAATGATGATAAACTGGAAACACATTCAAATTATCTTGATTTATTCCGTACTGTGTATGAGCGCCACACTCAGAAATCCCCGCACTTGCGGCCTGGCTGTGTGGTTTAAACGGACTACCATGGCTTTCAGCGTCTCCGGACTTGTCTCCTGTCGATCAGATCTGGGATGTCATTGGTCAGCAATTGCAAAGGGAGCTGCCAGCAGCGGATCTTGATGATTTGCCCAAGCACAGTCAGCACGGCAGAACATTGCTCAAACAACCACTAATAACCTCATAGATAGCAGCCAAGACTGTATGTATAGGGATTTCTGCACATGGCGCTCAAACCAGATGCTGAATAAAGATGATTTAAAAAATTTATTGTCTTTTTTTTTTTTTCCCATCACTTCATGTCATTAACATGTTTATCCATCCTGTGCTTTCCATAATTGCACAAATTTCCTTCTTGGTGCTGCAATTTCAATGTTCACGAATGTATTTCAGTAAAGCTTTACAACCTGATGACTGCAGTTGTGTTATTGGGCTGCGGACAGCATACATATTTTGTTACAAACTTTGTTTATTGTTTTTTTAAAAGTCTTACATTGGCCTTTAAACCTCTCTCCCTAGCAACTGCTTGCACACAACCAGTGTAATACTAATAGGCCAAAGTGTACAGACTTCATGACGAGGTGGTGGTCTTAATGGCTATTCCTATTCTAGCAATCATTGCTCAGTGACTTTAAAATCCTAAAATAAAGAAAGTTATAAAACGCAATGCATTTCCAAAACTGCTCGCTACTCCGGATATTGTCCCCCCTAAAAACGCGCGTCAGAGGCTTTTGCCTTCCTGGTTGCCCATGGATACGTCCGGTCGTTCTCTCATAAGAGGTCGCACATGCTCAGTAGTCACCTGCTCTTCTTCTATGTTAGTGTCTTTTTCTCACATTGTAATGAAGCAGCGCGTGTGTGACTGCGCCGTCCTCCCTGCACAGGGTGGGCACTGACATTGTGGGGAACAGCCCTCCTCCTCTCTGACTGCGCTGCTCGGCTGTGTGACAGACGAGAATGCTTTTTTTTTTTTCTCTGAAAGGCGTGAATATTTCCATCCATATGTGATATAATGGCCGCCTCCTCTCTACAGTCATGGCCAAAAGTTTTGAGAATGACACAAATATTATATTTTCACATGATCTGCTGCCGTCTGGTTTTTATGTGTGTTTGTCAGATGTTTTTATCACATACAGAAATATAATTGCAATCATATTATGAATAGCAAAAGGTTATATTGACAGAATGAGTTAATGCAGCAAGTCAATATTTGCAGTGTTGACCCTTCTTCTTCAGGACCTCAGCAATTCTCCCTGGCATGCTCTCAATCAACTTCTGGATCAAATCCTGACTGATAGCAGTCCATTCTTGCAAAATCAATGCTTTTATTTTGTCTGAATTTGAAGGTTTTTGTTTGTCCACCCGTCTCTTGATTGACCACAAGTTCTCAATGGGATTAAGATCTGGGGAGTTTCCAGGCCATGGTCCCAAAATCTCTGTTTTGTTCCCTGAGCCATTTAGTTATCACCTTTGCTTTATGGCAAGGTGCTCCATCATGTTGAAAAAGGCATTGTTGATCGCCAAACTGCTCTTGGACGGTTGGGAGAAGTTGCTCTTGGAGGACATTCTGGTACCATTCTTTATTTATGGCTGTGTTTTTAGGCAAGACTGAGAGAGAGCCCATTCCCTTGGCTGAGAAGCAACCCCACACATGAATGGTTTCAGGATGCTTGACAGTTGGCATGAGACAAGACTGGTGGTAGCGCTCACCTGGTCTTCTCCAAATAAGCCGTTTTCCAGATGTCCCAAACAATCGAAAAGGGGATTCATCAGAGAAAATGACTTTACCCCAGTCCTCAGCAGTCCACTCCCTGTACCTCTTGCAGAATATCAGTCTGTCCATGATGTTTATCCTGGAGAGAAGTGGCTTCTTTGCTGCCCTCCTTGAGACCAGGCCTTGCTCCAAGAGTCTCCGCCTCACAGTGCGTGCAGATGCACTCACACCTGCCTGCTGCCATTCCTGAGCAAGCTCTGCACTGCTGGTAGCCCGATCCCGCAGCTGAAACACTTTTAAGAGACGGTCGTGGCGCTTGCTGGTCTTTCTTGGGCGCCCTGGAGCCTTTTTGGCAACAAGGGAACCTCTCTCCTTGAAGTTCTTGATGACGCGATAGATT
Source organism: Dendrobates tinctorius (assembly GCF_039654945.1). Classification (NCBI taxonomy): domain Eukaryota; kingdom Metazoa; phylum Chordata; class Amphibia; order Anura; family Dendrobatidae; genus Dendrobates; species Dendrobates tinctorius. The sequence goes on from NW_027361878.1 coordinate 22,299,156, forward strand.
GTTGACTGAGGTGCAATCTTTCTAGCTGCGATACTCTTCCCTATTAGGCCATTTTTGTGCAGTGCAATGATTACTGCACGTGTTTCTTTAGAGATAACCATGGCTAACAGAAGAGAAACAATGATGCCAAGCACCAGCCTCCTTTTTAAAGTGTCCAGTGGTGTCATTCTTAATCATGACAGATTGATCTCCAGCCCTGTCCTCATCAACACCCACACCTGTGTTAATGGAGCAATCACTGAAACGATGTTAGCTGGTCCTTTTAAGGCAGGGCTGCAATGATGTTGAAATGTGTTTTGGAGGATAAAGTTCATTTTCTAGGCAAATATTGACTTTGCAAGTAATTGCCGTTAAGCTGATCACTCTTTATATCATTCTGGAGTATATGCAAATTGCCATTAGAAAAAATGAAGCAGTAGACTTTGTAAAAATTAATATTTGTGTCATTCTCAAAACTTTTGGCCATGACTGTACACTGTGTTCCAAATTATTATGCAAAAAATAATTCCTCCTATTTTCTGTAAATTACCTATATGAATTGCAGTCATTGCTATTTTCCAGTCATCTAATATTCTAGTATAATTGCAATGTTTTTGAACAAACTGCCTATGAAAACAGTATATTTTTAAAAATAAGAAACACTCAGAATGCATGTTCCAAATTATTATGCACAGCAGAGTTTTCAACCTTTTTATTTTGCACAAAAAAATGGTCAATTGTGAAGTTATAAGCATTATCAGATTATTGCAAAATGAAATCAAACCGTTTTCAAGTCAAAACTTTCTTCTAGGTGATGTTACATTTGCACATAGGACCCCTTGTTCGAAAGAAGCTTCTGAACTCTCTCGTCCATTGAATTTGTCATTTTTTGGATGGTTTGTGCTTCAATTGTTTTGCATGTGGACAGAATCCCCTCCCAGAGCTGTTGCTTAGATGTGAACTGCCTCCCGCCATCATAGACACTCCTTTTGATGATGCTGCAGAGGTTCTCAATGGGGTTGAGGTCAGGGGAAGATGGTGGCCACACCATAAGTTTGTCCTCTTTTATGCCTATAGCAGCCAGAGATGCAGATGTGTTTTTTGCAGCATGAGACGGTGCATTATCATGCATGAAAATGATCTTGCTGTGGAAAGCACGGTTCTTCCTCTTGAACCATGGCAGGAAGTGCTGTTTTAGAAACTCCACATAGATTATGGAGTTCATCTTTACCCCTTCAGGGATCCTAAAGGGGCCGACAATCTCTCTCCCCATGATTCCAGCCCAAAACATTACTCCACCTCCTCCTTGTTGGCGCCTTAGCCGTGTTTTCATGGGGTGTCCATCAACCAGCCATCCTCCACTCCATCCATCTGGACCATCGAGCGTTGCACGGCACTCATCGGTGAACACAACAGTTTGGAAGTCAGTCTTCATGTATTGTTTGGCCACTGGAGCCGTTTCTGCTTGTGTGCAGTGGATAGAGGTGGTCGACAGGATGGCTTACGCACAGCTGCAAACCTCTGAAGGACCCTGCATCTTGTTGTTCGGGGGACGTTGGAGGCACCAGCAGCTTCAAAAACTTGTCTGCTGCTATGACAAGGCATTTTTGCAGCTGCTCTTTTAACCTGATGCAATTGCCTGTTGGAAAGAGTCCTCAATTTTTCCTTTTCAGCACGCACACGTGTGTGCTGGGAATCAGCTACATACTTCTTGATTGTGCGATGATCACGATGAAGTGTCTTGGCAATGTTGATTGTAGCCATGCCTTGACCTAAATACTCCACAATTTGTTGCTTCTCAGCAGCCGACACATCCTTTTTCTTTCCCATTTTGGCAAAAAATGTAGGCTGCATAATAATGTGGAACAGCCTTCTTCAGTAGTCTTGCCTTTATTTGGACACACCTGCCAAACTAATCTGCACAGGTATCTGCAATTCCTTCAGTGATATAAAGAGCCCTGACACACATCACCATCAATGAGTGTAAATGACAAACAAAAAAATTCTAACCTTACCACTCCTAAACTCTTTCTGCATAATAATTTGGAACACAGTCTATAACTACTACCGGGCCTCTATGTCAACTGTCTGAAGGTGAAACTGGGTTTGTTGTCCACAGCAACCAGAGCTCAACTTTCATTTTTTAAACCGCTCTAGTAAAATGAAAGCTGCGCTGTGATTGGTTACTATGGGCAACACAAACAGCTTTTGGAGGCCGGAGAGGAACTATAGGGCCAATACACAGAATTGGAGGACAGAGGATTAGAAGGTGAAAGGATGGGATTTGTAGGGACAGACAAGTGGTAACTAATGTTATCTGGGTATGGAGAGTTCAGCAGTCTGGAGAAGAAGCAGGTGCTTGTGGGAAATGTAGTTTACAGTGGTCACATGGGCAGCAGTGAAGGACCGCCCACTTGTCACTGAGCAGATACGCACGAGCATGGAGGAGCTGGTGCCAGAAACTGATATAAGGAGTTAGCTAGGGCAGAGTTTATAAGCAAAATCTGCACAAAAATTGAATTTTGCAACTGAATTACAATCCAGTCTGTAAAAAGAGAAAAAAAAAATTTGCTCTGCAAAAAAAAGTGTAGTGTTCATACACGACACACGACTTTAGCCACTGATACGTGTGTTAGAGAGAGGCCAAAACCGTCCAGAAATGCACAAAGCATGCTAATTACATTGGGGATCGTAAATGTACAGAATTTCCCCCTGCGCAAGCGCCATCCCTAATCCATCATCCTAATCTAATCTGTGAAGTTTTACTACTCATCTTTTTTTTTTTTTTTTTTTTTTTTTTCTTAATTTAACTAATTGGAAATAGTCATTGATTGCACAGTCGGTCAATGACAATGTAATTTCTGTTCCTTCCGTCAGAAACATGTGCGGCGGTCCTTCCTAGTGTGTAATGAATGTCTCTAGAGCAGCGATTGACTGATTCTTATGATAAAGATCAGACTGAGATCGGCTAGGGACAACGTCCATTTTATTGATGCTCGTGTGCACCTGCCTGACATTGTGCGTACGCCATAGATGCAGATGCCCGTTAAACTCTTCAGGCCAAAGGAGGAAAAGAATCCAGGGTAAAAACAAACTAAGAACATAATCTTTTCTGCCACTTGCAATTGTGCAAACATGCTTTTACACCGTACTTGGCCTTTTTAAAATGTGGGCAGACCAGACCTGTGCACTCGTTATCAAGACTGACGCCAATCTTGATGAATTGGGGACTGAAGGATACCTCTTCCCCCCCTCATTTCTGAGAGGTTGGATCTTCTTTCTCATACACTCACATTTTAGGACAATATCGATGAGGGATCACTATTACCTTTCCTGAACTGGGCACCCACCAGGATTATTATTTATTATTATAGCGCCATTTATTCCATGACGCTTTACATGTGAGGAGGGGTATACATAATACATACAAGTACAGTAATCTTAAACAATACAAGTCACAACTGGTACAGGATGAGAGAGGACCCTGCCCGTGAGGGCTCACAATCTACAAGGGATGGGCGAGGGTAGAGCTGGTCGGGCAGTGGTTTGGTGGATCGGTGGTTACTGCAGGTTATAGGCTTGTCGGAAGAGGTGGGTCTTCAGGTTCTCTTTGAAGGTTTCGATGGTAGGCGAGAGTCTGATATGTTGTGTTAGAGAGTTCCAGAGTAGAGGGGATGCGCTCGAGAAATCTTGTATGCGATTGTGGGAAGAGGAGTTAAGAGGGGAGTAGAGAAGGAGATCTTGTGAGAATCGGAGGATGCGTGCAGGAAAGTACCGGGAGAGTAGGTCACGGATGTATGGAGGACTCAGGTTGTGTATGGCTTTGTATGTCATGGTTAATGTTTTGACATTGAGTCTTTGGGTAATGGGGAGCCAGTGCAGGGATTGACAGAGGGGAGATGCCGGGCAGCAGAGTTAAGAATAGATTAGAGGGGAGGCCACAGAGCATGAGGTTGCAGTAGTCAAGGCAGGAGATGATGAGGACATGGATTAGAGTTTTTGCAGATTCTTGGTTGAGGAATGTACGGATCCGTGAAATATTTTTGAGTTTAAGCCGGTAGGAAGTGGAAAGGGCTTGGATATGTGGTTTGAAAGAGAGATCAGTGTCAAGGATTACCCCGAGGCAGCGAGCTTGTGGGACTGGGGAGAGTGAGCAGCCACTCTCGCATTATGAGTTCCCCTTCCCCCACCCCGAGTCCTGACATTTGCAGCATTCATCAACAAAAATATATTTTTTTTATAATGTAAAATTAAAAAAAAAAAAAAAAAAATTTGGACGCAAAGGTCAGCCATACAAAAAGTGGATCTGTGGGGATTACCAGAAGCGCAAAGGTTCTTAAGCCTCAATATATACGGTCAGTGACTGGTTATGTGTATGTCCTGCTGGAATAACACTAATGCAAACACAAGACGATTGTTTTATAGTACAGGTTGTTACAGTGCAGCCATACAACATATTTTTTTATATATATTTAAATATATTTTTATATATTTAACTATTATATATTTAGTAAATAACTATTTTTATATATTTATATTTAATAATCACTATTTTTATATATTTTTTTTGCATTTTGTAAGATTACATTTTTAGAATGTATATAATGTTTTTTTTTTTGTTTTTTTAAATTAATACATAATTTTACACTAGTCCTACCTGCAGAAACTGACCATGCAGCCATTTGATAATTTCAATAGTAAACCACACTTCTTTATTCCAGTTTTAGGTTATAAATCGGATAAGTGCCATCTGATAAAAAAAAATCTGATAGCTCTCCGACCAATGTGATACAATGAGTGTAGATGTTCACTTTTTTTTTTTTTTTTCTCAACTGTATTCGGTGTATTGCAGCATGCTATGATTTCACCCCGAAATCGGTACAGTGAGATAATAAAAACCCATGTGATACGGACTGTCGGTACGGCTTATGATTTTTACGGATACGTTACAGTTCTGTAGCATAGGAAACTGTAAATGGTTGTGTAAAAGATTAATGGCTTCCAGGGTTAAACAGCCAGGATATATGTCATCTCTGATCACGGCTGTTGCAGTGGATTATCCGATGTAATATGCACTAAGAAACAGGCAATCCCCGCATGTTTTGCATCTCTCGAACAGCAGCGAGACATGCAGCCGCGAGGACTTCAACATATTATTCGAGCTCGCCGAAGTCACTCGGTTAGCAACCGAGCATGCTCAGATAACACCTCATCGGAGCACACTCGCTCATCACTACCATGTCTTCGTCAGCAGTCTACTAAATTCTCCCTAATTGGTCAGATCATCTTTATTTTGGCTGCTTGAAATATCCTAAATCTGCAGGAATGCTGCTGATATCGTGTAACCTTTCTCTTTCTTGCAGGGGAAGTTGGAGGACGGCACAGAGTTTGATAGCAGCATACCCAGAAATCAACCCTTCACCTTCACACTGGGCGCTGGACAGGTCATCAAGGGCTGGGACCAAGGTTTACTAGGGTACGTCCGCTCTGATGCTTAGAAAGTAACTTATTTTTGACAATGATGCAAAGTCCGCCAAGCTCCAGATCACATTGATACTCTTCCTGAAAATGAAACGCTTGATTAAATGCTCCAGCGGTAAGGCCTCGTTCACACAGCTGTTTTTTTTTCCTGAACGTGTTCTATCTATGGAAATCGGCCATTAGTCTAAAGATCCGTTCATATGTCCGTCAGTCAGACTCTTGTCTGTTTATGATCCGAGCAATGGATCAAAATTGCCCGTGCAAGTCTACGGGACCCACAGGACAGCAATCGCTGACGGCGCACGAACACCATGGGAGTGCTGTCAGTGATTGACATTGTAATGGGTAGAAGCTTTGCATTTTTTTTTTTTAATATTTTGTACACGAGAAAACACAATGATGAAAATCTGATCCAAAACAGCGATGGAAAAAAAACATTGTTTGAATGAGGCCTAACTAAAGGAGAAGTAAGAAAACCGTATGGTAGAACCTGTCCTTGTAAATCTTGGCAGGAGCAATAGGGCAGTCTGAAGCTCTATTCAAAAATGCAGGAGCCTCTGCGGAAACCTGAATTTTTTATAATTTTTTTTTTGTGTAGATTTTCATACTTGCCTTATTCATTTGTACTCCGTCCTGGCAGCGATACAAGCCCTGGCAGGGTTCGGATGGCTGGCACCTCACTATGTTGTTCAGCAGCGCCATTAATCATTTAGACCGGTGCAGAGCCGCTGGTCTCTGATCTGTGAGCTGGTAACGCGCCATATCTTATTGCAGCTTTATACGCATGGTTGTTCTGACGTCTTCCATCTCCCTTTATTTGACAAGAATCTGAGGAGAGACGGCATTTTATCATGTGTGCTGAAGAGGTGTCAGACGGAAGAAGAAATGCTGCATTTTGTGTTACAGCCCCATAGATTGAATACTTATCACCACCGATTAGAGGAGAGCTTGAATCTGACAGGTCTCCTGTAATAACAATTCCTCCTTGTCACCAGGGTTTTTATATATTTTATGATGTAGGGGCAGAGACGCTAATTCCAGCTATGTGACACTTACTGGACTGCTTGCTGCAGCTTTGCTAAAACCCCCCTGTTTTATCTGCTGCAGATCCACCAGTTCTCTGAATGCAGAGCTTTGTATAACCCCGCTAACACCACTGATTGACAGCTTTCTGTGTACAGTACGCTGTGCATAGGCAGAAAACTGCCAATTAGTGTTGTGGTAGGGGAGTATGCAGAGCTCAAGAATATAAACGAGTACCTGGCAGCAGGTTTATTAGTCCTCTAGTCATAATCTCATGCTGATAAAACAGAAAACAGCCTAGTAAGTGACGCATCTCTGGAATCAGGGTCTCTGTCTCTGCATTATGCTGAACCTGGTGACAGATTCCCTTTTTATGGATATTTTTTTTTTCTTGCGCTTCCAATTTTTTCCTCCCTTTCTTCCAATAGCAATAAGTTTGTTTTTTCAGTCAGCATAGCTGTAGGAGGGCTTGTCTTTTTGAAGGAAGAGTTGTAGTTTTGAATGACGCCATTCATTTTAGCCAGTGCAAAAAAAGAAAGACTTGCTCCATCCTTGCACTCCCTGCATGCCTCCTTAGCCTGCATGTCCTCATCAAAGTTTTTTGTTGCACAGATGAAATAAAACAACTTTGATATCCTTCTCAACGTGGTGAGTGCAGCAAGTCTTTCTTCTTTTTTTGCATTGACTATGGTAATGTTCTCTTTGCTGAGCACCAAACACCAGTTGAATATGCTGTATATACATTCAGTTTACTTAAAGGATCTGGCATTGAATGCAAAGTGCGAATAAGACCATTCTGCTGCAGTTCACTTTTTTTCTCTTTTTCAAAGACTATTCATTTTAGCATCTAATGTGTTGCACAACAGGGAAAAGCATTCCAAATGCTGGTTAAAAAGAGCAACAACCTGCAATTCCACCAACATTCATTGTATTTAAGTGCCACTGTTCTGACATTGTCATTTAAAGTGAACCTGACAGCTGATGAATGCTGCCCAACCCCCTCCAGGCGGCTGGCGCGTGCTGCCCGACCCCCGTTACATTAGTGTTATGGCCTCTTTACACATAACGATGTCCCAGCGATCCCACCAACGATCCGACATGGATGGGATCGCTGGGACATCGTTAGGCTGATCGCTGGTGAGCTGTCACATAGACAACCCCTCCAGCGATCAGGACCAGCGAGCAAGCTGGTATCCAACCTAACATCGGGTTTCTAAGAGCCATGGGGCTCTTAAAAACCCGATGTTTACGCTAGATACCAGCGTGCACTGCAGGGTGAGAGGTGGAGGCAGAGCGGCGCACAGACAGATCGGATTAGAAGATGGCAGAGCTACTCCGATCTGTCTGTGCGCCGCTCTGCCTCCACCTCTCACCCTGCAGTGCACGCTGGTATCTAGGGTAAACATCAGGTTTCTAAGAGCCCCGTGGCTCTTAGAAACCAGATGTTTACGTTTGATTGCAGCGTCGCTCATCTCTGGCTCCCGCTGGCCAGCGGGAGACCAGCGATGAAAAGACGGCCCAGGACCATCCAGCACGATCAGCGATACCCGGCAGGGGGGCCTGTCGCTGCTGGGTGTCACACACAGCAATCTCGCTGGAGATATCGCTGATGTGTCACAAAAGCAGTGATCTCGCCAGCGAGATCGCTGTGTGTAACGGGGCCTTTAGAAACAAGCAGCCCAGCATGCTGACCTCCCAAAGGGTGAGAACAGCCACTGCAGCTTCTAGCAGAGAACTGCACTCCTGTCCTTTTTAAATCCAGCCCCTCTTGTTCATTATCGTTCCCCTCCTCTTTACAGCAGCTCTTCTATTTATATAATTGCCTTGTAATTTTTTTCATTTCCTGTTCTGACCAGATGTCACCGTATCCCAGAATTCCAAGCGGAGGAAGTTCACCGACCACCATATTGGGACACCCATGTGATGGGTGTCTCAATATGGGGACTGCTGCTGGTACCAACCTATTGGGTGGTACCACCAGCGGAACACCGTTGCACCACACACACACTCTACATGCCGTACACACCACTCACACACACTCACTCGCACACACTTACAGTCAAACTCAGTCAGCCTCTTGCGCGGTACCTCTAGTGGAACACCGATGCCCTGTGTGAATTCCACACAGGCACAGTGAATCATTTGGCTGATCCCGGCGGCAGATGCGCGACGTTTCTACAGGCAGAGGAAGCCGGTCACATTAAAGGGGTTTTCCCACAAACAAAAGTTAATTTTAAAAATTGTCTGTGTGTGACCATGTACAGAGCATACCACAGCTCCTGGGCAGGGGAGGAAGCAAAAGACAATACTGACATTACAGCAGGGGATCACAGAAGATTCTTTTTGTGAGGTAAAATATTTCACTGACTGTTTTTAAACAATATTTCTCGTTCGCCTTATTGGGGGACACAGAGACCTTGGGTGTATGCTGCTGCCACTAGGAGGCTGACACTATGCACAAAAAAAGGTTAGCTCCTCCTCCGCAGTGTACACCCCACCGACCGGCAGAGAATTCCTCAGTTTAGCTTGGTGTCAGTAGGAGGTGGACACGGGTCTTTTATTAGACCCTTATCTACCTCGTCGTGCGTCATTCCTTTTCAGGTTCTACGGAGGGATACAGAGTGAAAAGTCACATCTGTACTCCCACGTGGAGTCTGCAAGTACGGCGTGTACTGCCACCCCGTATCCTTGCAGTTCTCCGCGGCAGGACCAGCCAGACGGACGCCGACACCAAGACGTGCCAGCGACTCCAGGGGTCCTTGTCGCCAGTCTCCCTCCCACTCGCCTACCAGAGCCTGTCGGTTGGATGAGACGCAAGACTTCTTCAGACAGGTAACGGATCGTGGATGGGTGAGTATTTTTTTTTTCATTTACCTGGCTGCCCATTCCCGACGGTCGCCTCTTCAATGGTCACAGGGGAACCCCGGGTGTAGGCGCTGCGGTCGCTCGCAGTCGCCACAAGGCTATAGGCAGCTCAATGTTGCTGGGCATCCCCCCCTTCCCTCCCCCCTTTCTGGGGACAGGGAGCACAGGGTTTTTTCTCATTGGGAGCAGCTTGCTACTGCGGCGTCCCACTTTTTCGGACCTCCGCGCCGACCCCCTGCTGACAGGCGGCCGCCACAACTAATTTAGGCCCCGGCTTCAGTTCGGGCCTACCGCTGCGTCGCGGCCACGCCCCCCGCCCCTTTCTTCTAAGCGGGCTTCTCTCCCGCTCTTCCCAGGCCCTCCCACCGCCTGTCCTTCACCTGCCCAGCCTGTTATTGGCTAGAGGGCAGTGAATTGTTAACCCTGCGTGGTGCTCTGCCCTCCCTCCTCTCCTGAACGCGCGCTTTTTCTCAGGCAGGCGCCATTTTCCCAGCCTGTTAGCCGGGCACCAGCTCCTCACTGGATAGCATCTTCTCCAGCTGGTTTTTTCAGGAGTTCTGTCGGCCGGATTTCGCTCTGACCTGCATCCACTGACAGGTCGCAGAGCATCGCTTCTGGGGACACCGGACCGTGAGTAGCTCTGCACTGCAGACTGACCCTTCTCCGCCCTCTGTCCCCCAACCTTCCGGCATTACCTCAGCTTTTCACTATGTCTAACTCTAAGTCTGATCGTACCCGCTCTACCGCCCCCCCTGCACTTTAGTCAAGTACTTTGCATGTTCTTCGTGCAATCGCAAACTTCCCTCAGGCCAGTCCACTCCCCTCTGCCTGGATTGTAGCAATCCAATTCAGCCTGACGCCGTCCAGGAGCCATCTGCGGCCCCAGGTGAGAGTGAGCCCCCCATGCCTGGCTGGGCCTCCTCGCTATCTCAATCAGTTGCAGACCTCACCAGGGTGTCTCAGTCCCTGGTAACAGTTCTTGATAAGTTGCCCCTGGACTCTTCAGCAGGGCCAAGCAGGTCCCAAATTGTTCCATCTGAATCAGCCAGCGGTGGTCGCAAGATTCCCAGCCGGAATCCTCTCCTAGTCCCATCTCACCGCATAGCCCTTCTCACCAGCCTCCCTCTCGGGCCTCCTCTCCCGAGTCAGGGGAAGCGCTTTCGGACAGGTCATCTGAGGGGATTTTAGAGCTGGATTCAGACCAGGATGCAAGCATGAAGGTCACAGTGCAGGACCTCATTGCTGCGATCCATCATACCTTCGATATTGCTGACCCCCCTGCGAAATCCTCAGATCAGGAGGTTTCGTTCAGACGGGCAGAAACTCCCTCCAGGGTTTTTCCTTTCCATTCCGAGTTTGGGAAAATTTTTACCAAGGAAAGAGAGGATCCGACCAGACGCTTTCAAAGAGGAAAACGTCTCGGCATACTCTACCCATTTGCTAAGGAGCTCACGGACAGCTGGTCGGCCTCTCCCTCGGTCGATCCGCCCGTGTCCAGGCTATCCAATAACACGGTTCTCCCGGTTTCAGGCGTGGCGTCCCAAAAGGATTCTAATGACAGGATTATAGAATCCCTGGCGAAGTCTGCCTTTGAAGCGGCTTCAGCGGCGGTGTGTCCAATCTTTGCTTCATCCTGGGCAGCAAAGGCCATAGCCACGTGGGCAGACGACCTTCGGCAGGGTAGCTTAGATAAGGCGCAACCGGAGCATTTGGCCTATCTCGCCAATCAGATCTCCCATGCTGGGGACTATCTTCTCTCCGCTTCCTTGGATGCTGCATCCTGTGCAGTTCAGGCGTTAAGCAACGTTGTTGCAATTCGACGTACAATTTGGCTAAAGGCATGGCAAGCGGACTTGTCTTCTAAAAAGTCCCTCACTAACCTACCTTTTCAGGGGGTGCGCCTCTTTGGGTCCCAATTGGACCAGATTATTAAGGACGCCACCGGAGGCACGAGTTCACTCCTCCCTCAGTCCAAGCCTCGCAGACCCCCACTAAGGCGTCAGTTTCGACCCTTTCGGACTTTCCGCCGTTTCAATACGGCGGACAACTCCTCCAGCCAACAGAGACCGCAGACTCGCCAGGAGAGAAAGAAAGTTTCCTTCAGACCCACTCCTTCCTGGCGACCCCACTCCTCCCAGGGCAGACCGTCCAGATCTAGATCTGGACGGTCTACTTCAGCATGACTATCATCGGGCACGCGAGGGGCCTTTCCAATTGGGAGATCGACTTCTTTCCTTAAGGGACGTTTGGCTGGCCGCCGTGGAGGACGCCTGGGTCAGGGAGGTCGTATCCTCAGGATACAAGATAGAGTATCTTCGAATCCCGGCCTCCAAAGGATCCAGCCTTGATCCCGGGGTTCTCTACGGCTATCGCCGCTCTCCTCAGTTCCGGGGTGATTGTGCCCGTTCCCGAATCGGAGCGCTTCACGGGGTTCTACTCGAACCTGTTTGTAGTGCCGAAAAAAGACGGCGCAGTTCCACCCATCTTGGATCTCAAGCTGCTCAACAAGAGGGTCCGCCTTCGCCACTTCCGCATGGAGTCGCTTCGCTCGGTCATCGCCTCCATGGAGGAGCAGGAATTCATGTGCTCAATAGACATCCAAGATGCCTATTTACATGTTCCAATTTTCTCCGGACATCAGTAGTTCCTGCGCTTTGCGATTCGACAGCACCACTACCAGTTTGTCGCACTGCCCTTCGGTCTTGCCACCGCTCCCAGAGTCTTCACGAAGATCATGGCTGCGTTGATGGCTTTGTTGAGAGTCAGAGGCCTCGTTCTTTTCCCGTACCTAGACGATATTCTGATCAAGGCTCCCTCATTCCAACAGGCTCACCAAAGTTTGTCAATCGTCCTGGACACTCTTTCCAATTTCGGGTGGATCGTCAACAGGAAAAAGTCCTGTCTGGTTCCTACCCAACGCCTGGTCTTTCTAGGTCTTCTGTTCGACACTCGTCGGTCAAGGGTCTTTCTCCCACAAGAAAAGATTCTCTCTCTGCAGCAGGAAGTACGATCGCTGCAGACCTCGCGATTCCCATCCCTCCGTACAGCCATGAGGGTCCTGGGAAAGATGGTGGCGGCGATAGAGGCAGTTCCCTTTGCCCAATTTCACGCCAGGCCTCTCCAGCAGGCCATTCTGTCGAAGTGGAACAGGTCGCCTCGGTCCCTGGATCGCCCTGTCCATCTTTCTTACCGGATCAAGCGGTCTCTCAACTGGTGGTTGTCGTCACCTCTCATTCTATCGGGTCGATCCTTCCTTCCCTTTCACTGGCAGATAGTAACCACAGATGCCAGTCTCCTCGGTTGGGGTGCTGTGTAACGCAACCACACTGTTCAGGGTCGATGGTCGGATCGGGAATCAGCGCTGCCGATCAACGTTCTGGAGATTCGAGCGATCCATCTTGCTCTGGTCCACTGGGAAAGGCTCCTCAAGGGACTGCCGGTACGGATTCAGACAGACAACGCCACAGCGGTGGCATATGTCAACCGCCAAGGGGGAACACCGAGTGTCTCAGCCCTGGCGGAGGTGTCCAAGATTCTTCGTTGGGCAGAGATTTCCGTTCCGACAATTTCCGCGGTTCACATTCCCGGCGTAGACAACTGGGCCGCCGATTTTCTCAGCCGCGAGGGTCTCGCGGCGGGAGAATGGTCCCTACATCCGGAAGTGTTTCATCTGCTCTGCCTTCGGTGGGGAACCCCGGATGTAGACCTCATGGCGTCTCGCCTCAACAGGAAAGTCCCACAATTCGTGTCCAGGTCTCGGGACCCTCTGGCAGTGGGCGCCGACGCCCTGGCTGTTCCTTGGTCCCAGTTCGAACTTCCCTACCTGTTCCCTCCTCTGCCTCTTCTTCCCAAGCTGTTGAAGAAGATCAAGGCAGAAGGACTTCCGGTCATTCTCATCGCCCCGAATTGGCCCAGAAGGTCTTGGTTCGCGGACATTGTCAACCTTCTCGCGGACGCCCCCTGGAAGCTTCCAGACAGAACAGATCTGCTGTCTCAGGGTCCGATTTGCCACCCCAATTCTCGGCCGCTCAATTTAACGGCGTGGCTGTTGAGACCGAGGTTCTGAGACGAGCAGGATTTTCCGACCACGTAATTCAGACCATGATCCGAGCCAGAAAGCCATCATCTTCCAAGATTTGCTACCGTACTTGGAAGGCCTATGGTGTGAGACCAATGACGTCGCGCCCATGTCCTTTTCGCTCCCTTCAGTCCTAGCGTTTCTTCAGGCAGGATTGGATGCGGGGCTTGCCCTCAGTTCCCTGAAGGGTCAAGTTTCGGCGCTGTCCATTCTGTTTCAGAAAACGTTGGCTTCCCGTCCTCAGGTTAAGACCTTTCTTCAGGGCGTGGCTCACACGGTCCCGCCGTACCGGGCGCCCGTGGATCCATGGGATCTTAATCTGGTTCTTGAGGTTCTGCAAGGTCCGCCCTTTGAACCCCTCAGGGATATTTCCCTTTCTCTCCTTTCTTGGAAGGTAGCCTTTCTGGTGGCCATCACCTCCGTCCGGCGCGTGTCGGAATTGGCAGCTCTTTCGTGCCGCTCTCCCTTTCTGGTTCTCCACCTGGATAAGGTAGTTCTGCGGCCTCCGCCCTCGTTCCTTCCGAAGGTGGTGTCCTCGTTTCACCTCAACGAGGATATCGTGCTACCGTCCTTTTGTCCGAATCCAACTCATCCCCGAGAGCGGTCCTTGAACAAGCTGGACCTGGTTAGGGCGGTAAGAGTCTGTCTAGGACGACTTCCTTGCGAAAGACAGAGTCTCTTTTCATTATCCCTGATGGAGCGCGGAAAGGTCACCCGGCGTCAAAAGCCACCATTGCTCGCTGGATCAGATCGGCTATCCTGGAAGCCTACCGTGTTAAGCGTCGCGGAGCCCCTCCGGGTATCAGGGCCCACTCTACTCGAGCAGTGGGTGCCTCCTGGGCGGTGCGCCACAGAGCTTCCGCACTGCAGCTTTGCAAAGCTGCAACATGGTCATCTGTTCACACGTTTGTGAAATTCTACAGAGTCCACACCTACACTTCGGCGGACGCCAGCCTAGGTAGACGGATTCTGCAGGCCGCGGTGGTGAGTCCGCTGGCCTGATGGAAGTTTGTTTCCCACCCCAGGGACTGCTTTGGGACGTCCCAAGGTCTCTGTGTCCCCCAATAAGGCGAACGAGAAAACAGGATTTTTGGGTTGCTTACCGTAAAATCTGTTTCTTGGAGCCTTCATTGGGGGACACAGCACCCTCCCATGTTTTACAGCTCCTGTTCTTACTTTGGTTGAATGGTTACAGTTGAGTTGTTTATGTTGTCAACCTATTCTGTTACTTCTCCTACTGCTTTCTCACTAACTGAGGAATTCTCTGCCGGTCGGTGGGGTGTACACTGCGGAGGAGGAGCTAACCTTTTTTTGTGCATAGTGTCAGCCTCCTAGTGGCAGCAGCATACACCCAAGGTCTCTGTGTCCCCCAATGAAGGCTCCGAGAAACAGATTTTACGGTAAGCAACCCAAAAATCCTGTTTTTACCTCACAAAATGTATCCTCTGCGATCTCTTGCTGTAATGTCAGTATTGTCTTTTGCTTCCTCCCTTGCCCAGGAGCTGTGGTATAGACAGGTCAAAGAAGAGAGCACAGACGGGAGAAGTCAGCACATGGGGAAAGAGAGAGTGGATAGGTGGGTGAGCACATGGGGGGAGAGATTCTCAACACTGCAAAGCCTGCCCCCATCGTGGCATTGCCGCCCTCCCGATGCGATAGCATCGGACCTCCATCTAGTCTGAACATAAACCCCCCCCCCCCTGCAGCGCGACCATACAGAAAATCAAGAGGTACAGAGCACCAGTTAAAACCACAATGCTGTTTTTGTAATGCAGATTTTTAGTTTTTCTTCCACTACTTGTAGGATCGTCAGCTCAGATCTTTGGTGGTTTCTGCTTTTGCTCATCTGATCTTTCTTGGCACAGTGAGTTTAATGTTTGCACTCGCTTATCAGTAGTTTTGACTATAGTCTCCATAGAAAGTAACAGTCGTGACAAATATATTACACACAGGTGAGCATAACCCAAAGATCCGAGCGCGTGTTTACAGCTCCCACCGGCCTCACCTGGCTCATGCCGCATTCCTGCCCAGATAACCCACAGAGCTTTGTGTTAGCCGTCTACGATAAGCCTCGCAGAAAATCCTCACTGTAGCAAATGCAAAATTAGTCCTAGACCATCACAAATTAGTACTGCGCTGCGGGGCTTTATGCGTTTTGTTTTTTATTTTTCTGTTTGATATTGATTACAGAGTAATTTTATGAACCCAAATTGTAAAAGTGATAAAGGTGACCGCACGTGCTCCTTCTGGGCATGGTAGGGATATCGTTACCTTCCTGATGCAGGCCTCTGTTGCCGCTTGCAAGCTGCGTCTACAGCGTATTGTCTATAGAGCCGGTGCCTGGATGGTGCACGACGCCCTCAGAGTGCGACACAAAGGAAATGCAAGCACGTCTCTGAGGCCTGCGACAAGAGGCATAGTTGCGGCACATTGATTGAATTGGCTTAAGGCTGTGTTCACACACAGCGTTTTTTTTAGCGGTTTTTACCGCGGTTTTCACTATAAAACCGCTATAAAACTGCTAAAAATAAGGTGCACAGTCATTTCTATGCATTTTGCACTTTTTGTGCACATTGATGCGTTTTTTACCGCGAAAAAACCGCATCGTGGTAAAAACCGCAGCATGCACATTAATTTTGCGTTTTTTTCCGCGGTTTAGGCTTCTCCCATGCTTTTAGAAACCGCTGCGGTAAAAAACGCATCAAAAACGCATCAAAACAGCGCAAAAAACGCACAAAAACCGCCGCAGAAAAATAGGTGCGGTTTCTGGGAAGGGATTCAGGTTTTTGTGCAGAAATTTTCTGCAACGTGTGCACTTAGCCTAATACATTTGGGTTATCTAGTCAAAAGGATGCCCGGTCTAAGCGTGTGTCTTAGAGGCCGGGCGACCCATTCAGTTTTTGAAGCAGAAGACGATTCAAGGTGGTGTTTTCCCTGAATCTTCCTTTTATAATTTTTGCATTTCCTTTCATTTTGACTGCATAAATAAATTAGCAGATTCCAAACACCTGAAACCGCATTAAAGGTTGTCTGGCCTTACACTACAAGTCTGCAGTCACTTTGTGTGCCTGCAGACTTGTTAGTCCTCACCATGCCTGGCAAGCATTGTCTGGTGCTGGCGCCAACAGCAGGCGGTCTCACATGTATGAGATTTTCACACTCCCGGCCACAGTCCCACTAGACTTGTCCAGCCTTGCTGAATTCAGTTGCATTGAGCGAGGCTGTGCATGTTTGCGCTGTGAGGATTCACAAGTCTGCAGTCACTTATAGTATTCCATACTTGTAGCGTAAGGCCATACAACCCCTTTGCAGACCATGTTTGTTTTTTACACTCTTAGAACCTCCTTTCATGCGAGTTATGGAGTAACTGAAAAAAAGACAGTGTACATCTTTAACCCCTTTCTGACATCAGACGTACTGTCCCGTCCATGGGACCCGGGCCCCTATGCCCATGGACGGGATAGTACGTCTAGCACGATCAGCTGCGCTCACGGAGGGAGCGCAGCTGATCGCGGCCGGGTGTCAGCTGATTATCACAGCTGACACCCGGCACTATGTGTCAGGGGCGGTCACGGACCGCCCCCGACACATTAACCCCCTCGCACACCGCAATCAAACACGATTGCGGTGTATCGGGGGTTAAATGGAAGCATCGGCAGGGAGGGGGCTCCCTCCATGCTTCCCTGAGCCCCCCACAGCAGCGCAATGAGCAGCGCTACTGCGGGGGTCTCCTTCTCTGCAGGTCCCCGGAACAAAGATGGCGACGGGGGCCTGTAGGGAGCTGACTTCCTCAGTGCCTGCAAAGCACAAGCATGAGGAAGTCTGTTTCTATGCCTGTGACAGATCGCTGTTCTGCATTGTTAGGGAAGGCAAAAAACCCAGAGTAGAAGCCAATTTTCTCCACAGGGAAAAAAATTCCTTCCCCTAAGCTGGGTCAACCATCTACCTATAATATTCTGTTATTCGTTACCTTCTATACTGTTACTCACAAGAAAAGCATCCATTCCTTTCTTAACCCCTTCCTGACATCAGACGTACTATCCCGTCCATGGGACCCGGGCCCCTATGCCCATGGACGGGATAGTACGTCTCAGCGATAAGCGGCGACCACGTGGTGAGCGCCACTGATCGCGGCCGGGTGTCAGCTAATTATCACAGCTGACACCCGGCACAATGTGTCAGGGGCGGTCACGGACCGCCCCCGACACGTTAACCCCTTGCACACCGCGATCAAACATGATCGCAGTGTATCGGGGGTTAAAGGGAAGCATCGGCAGGGAGGGGGCTCCCTCCGTGCTTCCCTGAGCCCCCCACGGCAGCGCAATGTGCAGCGCTGCTGCGGGGGTCTCTTTCCCTACAGGCCCCCGAATCCAAGATGGCAACGGGGGCCTGCAGGGAGCTGGCTTCCTCAGTGCCTGCAAAGCGCAGGCATGAGGAAGTCTGCAGTAGTGCCTGTGACAGATCGTGATGTGACAGATCAGCGATCTGTCACAGGACAGTGATGTCCCACCTGGGACTATGTAATAAAGTTAAAAAAAAAAATCGCCAAATAAATTAGAAAAAATAAATTCCCCCATTAAATCCATTTTTTGGAGAAAAAAAAATAAAATAAATAAAAAGTACACATATTAGGTATCACCGCGTCTGTAACGACCTGTCCTATAAAACTGTCCCATTAGTTAACCCCTTTAGCGAACCCCTTAAAAAATAAAAATAAAGCACGAAGCAAAAAATAAATGATTTATTATACACAGGTCAACGAAAAAAAATTTTTTTTCTGGTGTCCAAAATATTTTAATGAATTTGGGGTATTTTTGGGGTGCTGATTCTGAATATGTCATCAGTTTTGCCAGATTGGCTCAAGTTTTTGAGATTTTTGGTATCTTATTTATAGCACTTGTTGGTAAATGCGACGCATCATCTCATTAATTTCTTTGGATTAGTACTTGAACTGAGCAGTTCTCAATATAGTTTTGTGTTAATTAGTGTTCTAAAAGTTTGTTCATAGCTTGATTTTTGCACTAACTTTATGTTGTTGTCTGTTTTCCAGTGAAAAGCATGAACTCATCATGAAGAAGTTGTCTTAACGATCCAGACTCATTCTGTTACATTTGTGGTGAATATACACTGCCAAAACATAGAAGAAACATAACACACTTCGTAAAAAAAGTGTATTTTGCCTATTTTGGGGTTATGCTTGGGGACCAAGACAAGTTTTGGGCACCACACATAGTGTGCAAAGCATGTATCGAATTATTACGAAAATGGAGCAAAGGACAAAGAAAAAGCTTCAAATTTGGTGTTCCAATGGTGTGGAGAGAGCCAAAAAATCATCATGATGACTGTTATTTCTGTGCAGTGCAAGTGCAAGGATTCAATAAGCATAAGAAACGAAAATGGGAGTAACATGGAATCTGCAAGAAGGCCTGTCCCTCATTGTGAAGATGTGCCTGTACCTGTGTTTACCATAAATAACAGTCATCATGATGATTTTTTGGCTCTCTCCACACCATTGGAACACCAAATTTGAAGCTTTTTCTTTGTCCTTTGCTCCATTTTCGTAATAATTCGATACATGCTTTGCACACTATGTGTGGTGCCCAAAACTTGTCTTGGTCCCCAAGCATAACCCCAAAATAGGCAAAATACACTTTTTTTACGAAGTCTGTTATGTTTCTTCTATGTTTTGGCAGTGTGTATTCACCACAAATGTAACAGAATGAGTCTGGATCGTTAAGACAACTTCTTCTTGATGAGTTCATGCTTTTCACTGGAAAACAGACAACAACATAAAGTTAGTGCAAAAATCAAGCTATGAACAAACTTTTAGAACACTAATTAACACAAAACTATATTGAGAACTGCTCAGTTCAAGTACTAATCCAAAGAAATTAATGAGATGATGCGTCGCATTTACCAACAAGTGCTATAAATAAGATACCAAAAATCTCAAAAACTTGAGCCAATCTGGCAAAACTGATGACATATTCAGAATCAGCACCCCAAAAATACCCTAAATTCGATGAAATATCTTTGGCACCAAAAATGCTGTTGACCAGTGGATCATACCGCCAAACAAAAATTGCAATAACGCGCGATCAAAAAGACGCATATAAATATCCATGGTACCGCTGAAAACGTCATCTTGTCCCACAAAAAACGAGCCGCCATACAGCGTCATCAGCGAAAAAATAAAAGTTATAGCTCGCAGAATAAAGCGATGCAAAAATAATTTTTTTATATAAAATAGTTTTCATTGCATAAAACCGCCAAAACATAAAAAAACCTAAATGAGGTATCGCTGTAACCGTACAGACCTGAAGAATAAAAGGGCTTTATGAATTTTATCGCACGCAGAACGGTGTAAATGCGCCCCCCCAAAAGAAAGTCCTGAAACGCTGGTTTTTGTTCATTCTGCGTCCCAAAAATCGGAATAAAAAGCGATCAAAAAATGTCACGTGCCTGAAAATGGTACCAATAAAAACGTCAACTCGTCCCGCAAAAAATAAGACCTCACATGACTCTGTGGGTCAAAATACGGAAAAATTATAGCTCTTAATATGTGGTGATGCAAAAACTATTTTTACAATAAAAAGCGTCTTTTAGCGTGCGACAGCCGCCAAACATAAAAACCGCCATAAATCGTAAATCAAACCCCCCGTTATCACCCCCTTAGTTAGGGAAAAATAATAAAACTAAAAGAAAATGTGTTTCCATTTTCCTATTAGGGCTAGGGTTAGGGCTGAGATTAGGGTTAGGGGTGTGTTGGGGCTTCGGGTTGGAGTTATAATTGGGGGTTTCCACTGTTTAGGTACATCAGGGGCTCTCCAAACGTGACATGGCGTCTGATCTCAATTCCAGCCAATTCTGCGTTGAAAAAGTCAAACGGCGCTCCTTCCCTTCTGAGCTCTGCCATGCGCCCAAACAGTGGTTCCCCCCACACATATCAGGTATCAGCGTACTCAGGACAAATTGCACAATAACTTTTGCAGTCCAATTTCTCCTGTTACTCTTGGTAAAATAAAAATTGGACCTGAAGTAATTTTTTTTGTGAAAAAAAAGTTAAATGTTCATTTTCTTTTAAACATTTAAAAAAAATCCCTGTGAAGCACCTGAAGGGTTAATAAACTTCTTGAATGTGGTTTTGAGCACCTTAAGGGGTGCAGTTTTTAGAATGGTGTCACTTTTGGGTATTTTCTATCATATAGACCCCTCAAAGTGGCTTCAAATGTGATGTGGTCGGTAAAAATAAAATGGTGTTGTAAAAATGAGAAATCGCTGGTCAACTTTTAACCCTTATAACGTCCTAACAAAAAAAATTTTGGTTCTGATGTAAAGTAAACATGTGGGAAATGTTAGTTATCAAGTTTTTTGTGTGCCGTATCTCTGTGATTTAAGGCCATAAAAATAGTTGGAAAATTGCGAAATTTTCAAAGTTTTTTGCCAAATTTCCGTTTTTTTCACAAATAAACGCAAGTTATTTTGATGAAATTTTACCACTAACATGAAGTACAATATGTCACGAGAAAACAAGGTCAGAATCACCGGGATCCATGGAAGAGTTTCAGAGTTATGACCTCATAAAGGGACAGTGGTCAGAATTGTAAAAATTGGCCCGGTCATTAACGTGTAAACCACCCTTGGGGGGGTAAAGGGGTTAAAATATTGTGATAGATATATTTATTAACCCTTACAGTTTTTTTTTTACCAACAAATAAATATATATATATATATATATATATATATATATATATATATATATATATATATATTTTATGCAACTCCCCCTGTCTGGCCCTAGCCAATATTGGCAGTCTAATCTGAAAGGCAGCACACAGTGGAATTTCGTTAAAAAGAATAATTGTGTTTTACTTTGTAAGATATAATTATAGATAAAAATTCACTCCAATGTCTCATTCAGACATCAATTTTTTTATGTGCGAGAAAAATGCATCTTGTTTCATCAATTTAGTCCATCTTTCGTCCTACTATCAACTAGTCCATGAAAATCAGATAGTTAGTAGGAGGAAAGTTGGACTAAACTGATGAAACAAGATGCATTTTTTTTTTGTAAATTGATCCATGTACTTGCATTGCCAAGTTTGCGCTGACAGATCAGTATTGGACATGTCTGTGATTTAGCATGGACTGCTCGTTCTGCAAAAAATGTGAACAGTCGCAAAGACTATCACAGGTACCAAGCACCGGCCATCCGGATGAGCCCTTTCTGTATCTTGTCCCCGTTGATATCGCCGTTCCTATTTAGATGAAGTTCCTGAACTACTTATTTGCATCGTATCGCCAACAAAATCTTTGTATGTTATGTACAGAATTTGGGGCATCTTTCACCCTGAAACCGTGCAAAGAATTGACACTGTTCCACAAGTCCTATCTGCAATGTATAAATGAGATTTTCTGAAATCTCATCCATAGCTGATAATGTATTACAATGTGGATCTTTCTGCATGAAAATCTGCACCGAATACACCAAGGCTGTGGAGTCGGAATCGGAGCCCATTTTGGTGGAGTCGGTGTCATGGAAATTGAGGAGTCAGAGGTTTGGCTTACTGACTCCACAGCCCTGGAATGCACAATATGTGAACTTGGCCTTGGGTTATCTTTAACAATACATAGTCCATTCGATTGTGAGGGAAGGATCCTACCGCTCCACAATATTCTGGCTAGTCATATTCCCTATTGATGGAGTAGCTAATAAATGTTGGGTCGGTGGAATCCAAACAGATCGCTGGAGTGAGCGAGAGCCTATAACGCCGATGAAAAGCCTGACCGCTGTGTGCACAGAGCCCAGGAGTGACTGGAGGACTTGAGTTGGATAGAACACAGTGTTTCCTATCTTTTTTTTTTTTCTTACTCATTTATGAGCTAAATCCAGAAAAGTCTTTTAAAATAAAATTGCCTTTGACCCTGAGAAGGATGAGAATGTGATTGACTGCCAGGAAGAGCAGTCGGAGGGTGGAAGGGGATGACATGTGGGTGAAATAAATTAGCCCTGTGTAGCTGGAATATAAGACTGCACTCGGAGGAAGGAAAAATGAAGACTCGGCCCGGTGTACAGTATCTCCGCCATGGAGCGGAGACATCCCATACTGTAAGTAATGTCTGATATATAATGGCTGTCACCAATACATCTGTGACAAGTGGCTTGGCACGCCGCGCTCAGTGCCTGGTGATGGGGTGTACAGACGGCAGGTGCACCTCGTTCCCGCTGACATTAGTCTGTTTTTAATGCTAATGAAGCCGCTGACGAATGATAATAACATCTCCATTATGTCGGGGTCTGACTCTATCATTAGAACTGAGAACGTGCCGCCATCCGTCCGTGCGCCCCTGTATGTGGTCTGACTTTGTTTTGCGGTCTCTTATCCTCACGTTCCGGCGTTTAAAAGCCGCTGAGCATTTGTAAGAATCGCCATGTTCGTTCGTCAGACATTTTCCACCAGGAACATTCTCAATTCTTAAAATACATGAGGAAACTCTGTTTAAAAAAAAAAAAAAATCTGTTGAATACAACCCCAGGCTAACTTTGTGGGGTTTTTTTTTCTTTTCTCCACTTTAACAACAAAAGTGGAGAAAAAACCCCCCACAAAGTTAGCCTGGGGTTGTATATAACAGATTTTTTTTTAAAACAGCGTTTTCTCATGTATTTTAAGAATTGATAAAGTTTGAAAAAACACTCAGAAAATGACCAAATATAAGATCGTGCTAGCAAAAAGATTCTTCAGGTTTCCAAAACTCCAGGAAAGAGGAGAGTTTTTGGTTTTAGAAATGGATGACTGCTGGAGAACAGGTGAAGGGAGAGCGAACCCTTGGGGCTCGTGCACACTGATTACATCGGACCACTGGTTTTCACAGATGTCACTCATACCCATGATATTTAGCAGGGCTGCGGAGTCGGTAAGCCAAACCTCTGACTCCGACCCCTCAATTTCCATGACTCCGACTCCACCAAAATGGCCTCCGATTCCACCGCCCTGATATTCGGCGGGGCTGTGCATTATTTTTTTTCTGTACCACCAAAACTGATGCAAGTCATTGGACTGTTTTTCTCGGATGTAAAGAAAATTATCTGGTGCACCTACCCTTAGGCAGGAGTTTTTGGAGTAGAAACTAAATGAAAAGTCTCCAAATCTCAAAAAAAACTTTGCGTTTCTGCTCCGAAAATTCAGCAAAAAATGAGTCCGTGTTTACATGACTTTCCGGTAGTATCTGTGCACATATCGGCATCGGATTGCAGCAGAAGTCGGCAGAATTGTGCATGCAGCTCTAGGCCATAATAGGCTGAAAGGCTTGATTCACACATGCAGTTTTTTTATTTATTTTTTTAATTCCCCCCCCCCCCAAAAAAAAAAAGAAGTTTTCTTTCTGCTTTGTATCCTACAGCTCTTTTTCCAAGGCTGAGTTTGCGCCATGAATTGGATCAAACTCTTCTGCTTGAATATTAATGGACCGCACTCTGATGGCAGCCATGTCTTGTATGCTTGAAACCTGGACATGTGAATTAGACCTTACTCCGGATCCTCAGGGAATATTTAAACATTTGCTGTTACGACTATGTGCACATAGATTTTGGAGCAAAAACTGAACGGAAGCTCTCCAAATCCGCCTTCAAATGTGTAAGGATCTGTCAAAAACTTGCAATTTCCGCTCCAAAAATTCAGCAAAAAGATGCCATGTGGACATTGTGTCAAACCCTCGCTTTTTGCTGTGGCTTTCCATGTGCCTGCATCATTTTTACAGTTTAGTTTACATATTTTGTGTATAAAAACTGCAGCGGCATTGGAAACCATGTATCTTTCTTTTCTTTTTTTTTTTTTTTTTATGTGGCTTTAACTGCATCATTGCCGGAATGTCTGGCTATGCACTTACACCCAGTTCCCGTAAAAAAATAAATATATAATTATGTATGTAGATGTAAAATACTATATATATATATATATTACACACACTTTGCTGTAGAGCCCAAAAAAATCTGCAGATAAATCTACATGTATTGCAGGTTCTATAATATTTTATTAACTCAACACCTAATATTTTTTCAGGGATAACCTGAAACATGTTTCTCTACTCCGAGGAGGAGACATAAAAAGACCTTGGATAGATAAATTCCAACAATGATGGATGCAAGGCCACCGACGACTCTTCCCCGGCCCCCCCTATGAAGCATTTGATGTATGGTTTGGGAGTCTCGGACTCCGGCGCTTCTTTGCATTTAGAGATACTTTCCAATCTGCATCTAGAAAACCGCACCTGGGCCTGATTTGAGAAGTTTTTTTTCTCTTCACTTTTCATTCATTTTTGGTCTGTGTCCATTTTCACCATTAGTGCGGCATTATTTTTGCATGCAAAAACAAAAAAAAAAAAATCACAAATCTTTCTGGTAAAAACGAGGCAGTACTATGAAATACATCCATGTGAAAAATACTGGGAAAAAAAAATGCACTTGCAGTACGCAGGTTTTTCCTGCCATCACAACGTGTGAACGTACCCATAGCCCTCGGCGTGGGGTCTCGCCCTAATAAAGAAAATGGGCGTCTGCAATACCAGATGCTGCCTATACACAAGAGTGGCATCGTTTTTGGAAATTAAAAATACCCTTTTTTTTTTTTTTTTTTTTTTTTGCTAACCCTAGATCTGTTTTTTTATTTAAATGGGATCCACTCTTAGTAGTCTTTACCACGAATAATTTGATAGTTTTCCGTATCAAGAAGGTAACAGAACGATCGGTGGAAAAATAGATTGCATCATTAAATAATAGTTCCGTCTGCGTCCCACGCTGAACTATCAGCCTCTCTTACTGGTGCAATACAATTGCTAGATAGTGAACATAAAAGGTATTGAAAATTCTTAAAAATTCTCTGATACCACTGTACAAAGAAACATTTTAAATAGAGGAATTATTATAAGCTGCATTCTTTTTTTCCGCCTGCAGGGAGCCCTCTTGTCATCCCTTGCTTGGTGATCTGAATGGGGCTTTGTTTCTGGCGACATGACGGAGGCAGAAATGTGCTCCCGATTCTGGGGGTACACGATGGATCGGTGGGGGTTCACATATACCATTCGCTCTAACGTTCTGTCCCTGTAACCTTTAGCAGTCGTCTGATGTCAGTGCCACAGCAGCACCACATTGTATAAATGCCCTTTAACCACCATGTGGATTTGCTATACTTGATCTTTGTTCGTCCTTAATTTTAATTTTTTTTTTTTTTTTTTATTGTGTGTGTTATAGGAAGCTGCTCTAGAAATAATAAATCCGGCAGCTGATTAATATGTATTATCTATTGTGGCAGACGAGAAGCAATGTGCCTTAATTTACCCGTGCTCCTGTCTCCTCGCTATGGGAGGTGGGCAGATCCCAAATCCTATTTAATTAGCACCCGTCTCCTCTCCCATTTATCTGGCTTCCAGTTCTCCGTGCCCTCTGTTATAAGCCGGCTAATTTATGGCTGTGCGCTCTGCGTCCCCCCTGCCTGTGCAGTCTGGTCCCCCTGGCAGTGATCTGCGCTGACACGGACTCGCTCATAGAAGCCGAGGCGAAGGCATTAAATTCCCCCTCTCATTTGATGGGCAGATGATGGATTCCTCATTTTGCCGTTATTCCCTCCATAAATATGGCCCTCACTTTATTTTTCATTAATCCGTGCTGCCCACAGCCATCAGCAGCCGTTTATCAAGAACGGGTTTAGGAGGAGCTAAATTTCTTTAAAAAAAAATAAAAAGTTTAATTGCATAAAAAAAAAAAAATGAATGTTTAGGATTTTAAAGACTTTGACATGGGAAAAAATAACGAGTTTTAGGGATTAGTTTTTACCATTAGTCCTCACCTACATGTTCTAAATCCGTTTTTCTCTGTAAAGCACGCACCCAGTTTACAAAGCTCTTCACATACAGGGGTTGGATAAAATAATGGAAACACCTGGAAACATCAACAAAAGTTAGTTTAATATGGTGTAGGTCCACCTTTTGCGGCGATTACAGCCTCAATTCTCCGAGGTATGGATTCATACAAGGTGTGAATTGTTTCCAAAGGAATTGTAGCCCATTCTTCAGGTAAAACACCCTCCAGTTCTTTGAGCGACGATGGCGGCGGAAATTGACGTCTAACTTGAATCTCTAAAATCAACCATAAATGCTCAATAATGTGGAGGTCTGGGGATTGTGGGGGCCAGATGAGATGCTCAACTTCATTACAATGTTCCTCGTGCCATGCTTTAATGATTCTAGCTGTATGAATTGGTGCATTATCATCCTGAAAGATGGAGCTCCCCTCCGGGAACAGTGCTTGAACCATAGGATGCACTTGGTCGCCCAAAATGCCTAAATAATATCGCGGCTGTTAATTCTTCCATGAAGGGATATCATTGGCCCGGCGGATCTCCATGAAATAGCACCCCAGATCATCACAGAACCTCCGCCATGTTGTACGGTTGGGAGAAGGCAGTCTAGATGGAATGCTTCTTTCGGCTGTCTCCAAACGTACACTCGGCCGGAGGTCGGAAATAGGGTAAACGATGATTCGTATGAGAAATATCAAATGTTTCCACTACTCGAGGGACCGATTCTGGAGGTTTCTACACCACTCTAAACGCTTGGGAACATTTGTCATTGAGAGCAGCGGTTTTCTAATTGCAGCTCTTCCGTGGAATCCGGATTTGTGCAGCTCCCGACGAACAGTTTTCGTGGAAACTGGGTTCTGTAGGTGTTCATTGAGCTCAGCAGTGATTTTCGGAGCCGTGGTCTTGCGATCCTCTCTGACAATTCGCTTTAGAATCCGACGGTCTCTCTGTCAACTTCGACTTTCGGCCGGACCTGTGCTTTGCTGCGGACGTTTTTCCTTCTCTTTCAAACGCAGTCATTACTTTGCAGACAGTACCTCTTGACACGCCAAGCATTCGGGCGCTTTCTGTTACACTAGCGCCTGCCATACGAGCACCAACAATTTGGCCTCTTTGAAAATCCGAGAGGTCTGCCATTGGTATCAGGTTCTCATCAATGTTCTTACAATTCTGCAAAACAAACAGTTAATTTACATACACATAACACAAATAATCAACTACAAAACATTACCACATGTCACGGTTTGCATGTTTATAACATGTTCGAAGATTATGATGCCAAAACGTTAGGTGTTTCCATTATTTTGTCCAACCCCTGTAGCTGTCCTTTTATGTTTTGTGAATAAAAAGTCATTAATGGAAGAAAAAAACAACTGCAACACTGGTCAAAACTGCTGAAAAACTGATCCAAAACCAAAATAAAAATTGTCCAAGTTTCATCTAACTTATGAGAAAACATACTGACATCTGAATAAGGCATTGGTTATTAAATTGCTTTAAGTTTCAATATGAAATCTTCCCTTTTAGACCCCCCCCCCCCTTCATATGCAATTTGCAGCCCGGTCCAAGTGTCAGATTTTTCTCTTTAGTGACTTTCCCTCCCTGTAATACAGGCTGGGTGTGAGAGCTGTGTATATCCTGGCTGCTGCTGCTGCCGTTACTCCCCATGTGGTTCTCTCCTTGTCGATAACCTGTTTTCTGTGCCCTTCCATGGATCCTTTCTCCTTCTGTACACTACAGATCTGTGTACAGCCCCCTTCCCATCACTCCTGCTCTCATTAATGGCGCAGTAAGACAGCCGTATAAGTCAGACCAAGATCGGATCGCAATGCACGGACTGGATGGCGACTCCTGACCCAAGAGTGACAGCTGCATAGAAATGATTGAAGCTGCCATGCTCGGGAGAGACGCCGGCCAGTCCGTGCAACAGATCCCGGTCCAATTTATATGGCCGCCTGACTGCACCCTAACTGAGAGTCTGACCATTAAATCTTTTGATCTAACTTACCAGTTTGTCCATTTGCTTTACTTAGTCTGGTGGCATAACTTTTTTTTTTTTCTTTATTAAGAGACAAATAAAGTGCTTGTCACCTTTTTATTTTCCAGAATGTGTGAGGGTGAGAAAAGGAAGCTGGTTATTCCTTCAGAATTGGGTAAGGATCACATCTCCAGGGCAGCGGACGGATGGATATTGCTCGTTTTACAATGAGAATAAAATGTACATTTTTTTTTTGTTTTCTTAGGATATGGCGATAGGGGAGCACCCCCAAAAATTCCAGGTAAGATGCGCCCCACTTTTACATGTTACAGTATTTGTATTTCACAGGTCCTTAAAGGGAAGCTATCGTCGGAAATTTATATTCAGTTTTTGTGTTTAAATGCATTTTTTGTAAGTGTTTTTTTTTTTTCCCATATCACATGCTGTAATAAAAATCAAACTCTTACAGTTTTTATACCAGCCAACAACTTTTTTGTTTGTTTTTTTTTAAACTTTAACTTCCTGTTGTTTCACAAAATCCACATGCACATTAGTCACAATGAACAGACACTGACTTTTTATTTTGTATTGAAGCATCTAAAAGCAAAAGTAATTATGAAGGGAGGGGGAGAAGGTCGGCTGTGACATCGCCTATTGTGATTGGTGGATCCTGTGTTATGAGTCTGATATAGCCCCAGCGGCCAATGTGACAAATGAAAGATTACTAATTTTGCTATATATACTGATTTTATGGAAAATAAAATGGGCAAATTTTTAAAAAAATAAATAAAGACATGAAAAGCAACTTGATTTAAACTATCAGTAAGTTTCTGATGATAACTTCCCCTTTTAAGCTGACCTTAAATGTTCGTTTGCAGACCACTATCTCTTCGGACACAACTATGCACATACGGGCATTTGGCTCGGCCGAGTGTTCGTGGGTAGTTAACTGGGAGGGATAAGAAAGCAACATCTACCGAGAAAATAAATGGATAGAAAAGGTCCTGAAAGTCATACTACCTGGTCTTTGTCATCCCAGACATCATCTGTTGGGAGCCCCCCATATACATAATAAAGTTGACCAGTCCTACTGATATCCCTGGATTCGGGTGATTTTCATCTAATGTGTATGGGGGTCTTCAGCACTTAATCTCTTGGGTATATTTAACAGTGTTGCCCTTTTTTTTCTTTTCTTTTTTTTTTTTTAAACCAGATTTGGTATAATCACTGCAAATAAGCCACAAAACAGCACACGTGAATGCGCCCTATGCCCTACCTTGCTAAACAATATCATTTTGGACAGACTTGAAACTTTAAACGGAATCTGTTCAAAGAATAGTCTGGCAATACCTTTACATGGCCAGACCGTTCCCCTATTACTGATAAATCAGCTTTTGAATTGATATGTAAATGAGACTGAAGAGCTATGGTAGATCTGACTCTTCCGTCACTCCAGCTCTACTCCCTCCCCCCCGACGCCTCCTCCCGCTTCTTTGCCTGTAGTCACACAGCCAGCGTGGAGGCATTGTAGGGCAGGGAACAGATCTGGAGTGACAGAGGCTTCAGCTCTACCATAGCTCTTCAGTCTCATTTGCAGATCAATTCAAATGCTGATTTCTCCATAATGGAGGAACGGAACGGCCATGTAAAGATATTGCTGGACTTGTCTTTGAAAGAGCTACATGGGAATGTAAGTTGGTGGGGAGAATCCTGCTGACTGATTTTCCTTTTGTGATGTAACGCAAATAGTCCTAAAGATTAACTTTTGGACTGTGTTTGACCTGCTTTCCAGTGGCAGTGCTATTGTAATGCGTGCTCAGCCTTACTTGTTACAAGCTGCTGGGTTCTTATACATGGTGTGTAGTGATATTGTCCACACACATTTAATGCAGTCAAGGACCAATCACAGCGATATTGAATAACCAAAGGATCAATAAGAGGGGTTAATCTTCAGTCAGATAAGGGAACGTTAAAATAAACCACACAGTGTTATTCACGGATCTCTTGGGGATCAATTCGCCAATGAAAGTGTTTTTTTCCAGTCCTGCGTGGGCATGTGACTGGTGCAGTGTATGAAGGGTGCTTGCTATCTGCCTACTTCAGTAGGTAAGATTGCCCTCTAGTCACCATTTATTGAAAGAAAAGGGGTTTGGCTTAGTCATTAACAGTCAGCTGGCCCCATTAATGCACTGGTACTATATCGCTATATCGGCACAGGGCCGGTAGTGAGGTGTCCAGGACCAGAAATGAAGTGACAAATGGAGGAACCAGCCTGATGAAGGGGCCTCTGTGCTCCAAATGCTGGCAAATACAATTTTTTTTTAGATGCCCCAATGCCGAAGCTTTTCCACCACCCTACATTCACCACTACAGGAGTAAAAATATAGAGAAAAGGAAGTGTTACAATAAAAAAAATGTGAAAACTGACCAATTCCTGGCTAAGCTGTAGACTAGAAGCAGGTATTTTGTTGTTTTGAGGGCGTGCCAAGTACTGCTGCTGAATAAGAGAATGGCTCTAATGTCTGTCATTCTGTTCCAGGAGGAGCCACTCTGATCTTCGAAGTGGAACTGATAAAGATCGAAAGGAGATCGGATTTGTAGACGGGGATACGGGACAAGCTTGTTTCTATATTTGGGGTCCGTTTTGTGACGGAAAGTGGCGTCTCACAAAATGCTCAATAAACACAAACACACAGTTTTGGCCTCGTTATTTCTTCGTGTTTCAGGTCAGGATTAGTGATGAGTGAGCGTGTTCTGATATTGTGTTATTTGAGCATGCTCGGGTGTTTTCCAAGTATCTTCAGCGTGCTTGATTAATATGCTTGTGTTCCTGCGGCTGCATGTTTTGTGGCTGTTAGTCGCAACACATGAGGATTGCCTGTTTGTTAGACAGCCGCAACATATGTGGGGATTGCTAACCGCAACGAAACATGCAGCTGTGTGGACTCTTAACAAATTAATCGAGCACGCCCAAGCTACTCTGATAACACCTGAGCACGCCCAAGCTACTCTGATAAACACCCGAGCACGCTCGCTCATCACTAGTCAGGATCAAAAAAAAAAAAAACTTATGGGTTTAATGTGCCTCACACCTAACCTTGGAGGAGTTTACAAAGATTAAAGGAATGTTCCACTTCCAACTGTTTTTTTTTTTTTTTTTTTTTTTTTTTTTAACAAAAACCACTGAGCTTTAGCCACTCATCCCTGGTTTATCGCTGAGTCTCGGTATCTGTAGCGGTGACATAACGAGCATATCGACAGCGCTGAGGCCAATTATTCAGTTCCGTGGCTCTTGCCGTCAAATGGGGTAGAGCCACTAAGCCCAACAATTGGGTGCAGTCGATGTCATGTGACGTGATGGCTGCAGACAGGCACCAAGGGTGCTAGACCTGGGGAGGGCAAGAAAAGCTAGTTTGTGTTTTTAAAAGTGCAAATGGGGAAGAGTGATTTTCTGAAACCGGAAAACAGATTTAAAGGGCCTTGTGAAGCTCTGAGGTTGTGGGTTGTAATAATCACCTAGGCAGGTTAACAATGGTGGGAATAATACATATAGTACAGACCCATCCATGGTTCTCCATGTGTCTTTGTGGGGTCAGTGATGGGCAGAGAAGCAGACTTGTATTCCACCAGATGGGCTGCTGTTCCTGAAGAGTGTCTCTTTGCAGAGGGAGCCAGAGACTTTATATCCACAGCTTCCTTTTTCGGACATTCTTCCACAGGATTGGATGAAGATGGGGAGTTGATCCTTCATTGCTTAATTATTCAAATAACCTGCATATTTATCCTAAGTTGTGTAGATCAGTGGTCCCCAACCTTTTTTGCACCAGGGACTGGCTTCAAGTAAGACCATTCTTCCATGGCATGGCAGGGCGTGGATGGAGGTGACAGGGGCGGGGCTTTGGACATAAGGGGGCGGGGCTATGGACGCGGTTGTAGTTTAGCAGTGTAAACTTATCATTTAATTATAACTTTTATAATGTGACTCAACTCACCATAGGTTTTGAATGAGTGGGAGCACCGGGCTACTTCTACTGATGACCGTCACTGCTAATGATGATTGGAACCTACAAGGAAATGGAGCATTGAGCACTTAAGAAAAATTGTACTGGAGTACTGTACATGCTGATTATTTTCTAATCATCAGAAAATGTATGTGTGGCGCCCCCCGTCCTGTCCAGCTCTGTGTGGCTTCCCCTGTCCCATCCTTGTATACATGGCTCTGCTCCCACTCTCCCATCCTGTATACATGGCTCTGCTCCCACTCTCCCATCCTGTATACATGGCTCTGCTCCCACTCTCCCATCCTGTATACATGGCTCTGCTCCCACTCTCCCATCCTGTATACATGGCTCTGCTCCCACTCTCCCATCCTGTATACATGGCTCTGCTCCCACCCTCCCATCCTGTATACATGGCTCCGCTCTCACTCTCCCATCCTGTATACATGGCTCCGCTCCCACTCTCCCTCCCTTGTATATTTGGCTCCGCTCCCACTCTCCCTCCCATGTATTTATGGCTCCGCTCCCACTCCCCCTCCCCCTCCCATGTATTTATGGCTCTGCTCCCACTCTCCCTTGCATTTATGGCTGCTCTCCCACTCTCCCTTCCTTGTATTTATGGCTCCGCTCCCACTCTCCCTTCCCATGTATTTATGGATCCGCTCCCACTTTCCCATGTATTTATGGCTCCGCTCCCACTCTCCCTCCCTTGTATATATGGCTCCGCTCCCACTCTCCCTCCCTTGTATATATGGCTCCGCTCCCACTCTCCCTCTCTTGTAAATATGGCTCTGCTCCCACTCTCCCTCCCTTGTAAATATGGCTCCGCTCCCACTCTCCCTCCCTTGTATATATGACTGCTCCCACTCTCCCTCCCTTGTATATATGGCTCCGCTCGGATCCCCCATCCTCCCCCATCATACTTACCCTCACATCGCTGAACTTCCCTCCCTACATCTCGCGGCGCTTCAGCTCCTGTGCGGAGCGGTCACGTGCTACCGCTCATTAAGGTCTATGAATATGGATGCCACGCCTATGAGAGATGAGTGGTTGTCCATATTCATGACCTTAAATGAGCGGTACACTTGACCGCTTAGCGATGGATAAAGCCGACAGGGACCGCTAGGTGCGTATCAGCTGCTGCACCGCCGCCGACTCCCCTTGTGTCCGCGGACCGGCAAGGGCACTGCAACGGCCTGATGCTGGGCCGCGGACCGGCGGTTGGGGACCCCTGGTGTAGATTAATAAACTGCAGTGTGCGGATGCAATATGTATTCAGCAGGCATTCGCAAATTAACATACAACTATCGTCAACGTAGTCTCGTATGAAACAATGGCTCAATTGAAGCCTCTAAAGGGGGCTTCACACATAGCGATATCGCTAGCAACCTCGCTAAAGTGTCACCGATTTTGTGACGCAGCAGCGATATTGCTAGCGTTATCGCTATATGTGACACCTCCAACCGGCTCCCCCGTTGGCTATCGCTGATCGCGCGAGAATGTCCTGCGCCGTTTCTCGTCGGCCGCTTCCTACTGGCGCCGACGAGCGACGCGTGGACGAGGGCGGGAGGATGTCTTCATTGCTGTGTCTGACAGGTGAGTAATGACTGCCGACTGCTGCTACATCACTGGTGAGATCTGCCTGTTTAGCAGCTCACTAGCGACCATTTAGCGATGCACCAGCGATCCTGACCGGGTCGTATCGTGGTCGGGATCGCTGGTGCATCGCTAAATGTGACGGGACACTAAAGAGTAATGGAATGATTGCTTTACCTGATTACCATTCTCCTGTCTGGCCTTAAGGCCCCGAGATCGCGGTGTGTGATGGGGATCAGCGACCGGCCCCCCTGCTGGTTATTGCTGATTTTGCAGCATCGGCCAGGGCCGTTTTTCGATCGCTGGTCTACCACTGGCCAGCGCGCATCGCTGCATGTGGCAGCGAGAGATCAGCGATGCTGTATGGTGGTTTCTAATGTAAACATCGGGTATCCAGGAACCACGGCTCCTGGATACCAGACGTTTACATTAGGAAACCAGCGTCGCTGGGGCTGTCTAACGATGACCCAGCGATCCCGTCATGTCGGATCGTTGGTGGGATCGCTGGGACATCGTTATGTGTAACGGGGGCTTTAGGCAAACATAAGAACCAGCCTGCATGTCTTCCTCTGCTTACTGTCATTGAATGGAATCATTGATTCCTGAGGTTGAACTGACGAACAAGCAAATCTCTAAGATGACGGAACAATAAGATTGATGTAACCGGTGCTCCATGATGGAAAGCCTGCATCCCTTACAGCCGTGGACTATGCTCTATGTGAGTTGGTCCAGTAGTCTTTAGCTCAAGGCCAGCTCCTCACAGGCTTGGTTTATGGCCTTCACGACCAATTTTATCTAAGGATCCTAAGAGCTATAGCTTCTTGTTGACAATGCCACGACATCTCCGATAATTTCAAATTCTTATTACCACCATTTTTGAGCTACATTTAAGTTGAATTATGGCCATTCGGTTGAGCTAGTTTTTGGCAACACTTATCTACCAGCTGCGTACGGCGGCTGATGAAAACTGATGGGAACAAAAAAAAAATAATTTCCTTTTTTTTATGCTGGAAAAAACAATCCTACACGGGGGGGGGAGACTTGTTATTGATCTCAGCAGCTGGGACCACAGTCACTAAGAAAACCATTGGCAACACATTACGACGTAAAATCCTGCAGTGCCCGCAAGGTCCCCCTGCTCAAGAAAGCACATGTGCAGGCCCGTCTGAAGTTTGCCAATAAACACCTGGATGATTTTGTGAGTGATTGGGAGAAGGTGCTGTGGTCAGATGAGACAAAAATTAAGGTCTTTGGCATTAACGCAACTCTCCGTGTTTGGAGGAAGAGAAATGCTGCTTATGACCGAAAGAACACCATCCCCACTGTCAAGCATGGAGGTGGAAACATGTTTTGGGGGTGTTTCTCTGTTAAGGGTACAGGACTACTTCACCTCATCAATGGGAGAATGGATGGAGCCATGTACCGTAAAATCCTGAGCGACAACCTCCTTCCCTCCACCAGGACATTAAAAATGGGTTGTGGCTGGGTCTTCCAGCAAGACAATGACCGCATGCTCATATAAGGAGGTGTGGAAACTAGGAGGGGTTGATCTTACTAATTAGATTCATTTTAAAGCCTATCCTACAGATAAGTGTGTTCACCAGATTCATGTGTTTTACAATATCATTTTTTTGTGCTTGGTAAGGCGAGGGTCCTGGCTTAGACATCAAAATTTGTCTAAAATAAGAAAACCAAGAAGTGGTATGAAAAGTTAGTCCCAGCAAATCTATCAGAGACATGAATGTGGTGCAACTAGTTCTAAAGTGTCTCAATTTAAAGGGAATCTGATAGCTGTTCTGACCCTCATTTCCCAGGGGCAGTTTTAATAAGACCACATTATCAGCTCAATTTTTGCAGAGATAAAAAAAAAATAGATCACTAACATAATGAGGATGATTTACTAAGGCTAGTGCATAAATGTATTCTTTTTAACATGGTCGACTACGACCTTGATAAAAGAACACTGCCGACAATCAGCTCAGACAGAACACAAGAGTGAGTCCATCTGCTTCACTAAAGTCAATGGTGATGTCGGTCGATATGCCCAGATCCTGTTTTCCAGGGCCTCAGGTCTTTGTAGATCGTTTTACGCTTTACAAATTGGACACTGGACAATGCGGTTCTAAAATTACACTAGTGTAAAAACAATATATACACTGAGTCATACAGACATGCCTGTTTGATGTACTTTAGTGAACTTTTCACTTTTATGATCCTAAAAGCACTAATAATGCGCCGTCTAGTCAACGCTTGAGTAACCGTATCACCCTTTATGGTTGCAATGCATCATTTTCGGCATGTCTCCTGGGCACCGTCACCAGGCAATCGGTCTCTCGAGGCAGGAAAGATCAGGTTTGTTGTGAAGGTGAATTACTAGCGAGAGGGAGACAGCCCATGATAAATACGGAGCAGGCAGATCGAACACTTAATTACAGCTTTATTTAGTTAAAAAAAAGATTTCTACAAAATAGTCATATAAAAAAAGGCTCCCCTGCACCCCCATCCTCCCTCGAAGTAGACTGCGAGCAGCCACACACCCTGAGTGCAGGGGCAGCCTGGGACCCTGCGATTCTGCACTTCTACCAGGATGATAGGGAGGTGCCATGTTCCATCGTCTCGGTGCGTCAATCACTTCTTCTGGGGAGTACTCAGCTTCTGCATTCCCTGTATCTTCTCCAGTAATCCAGAAATAAAGGCCTGTTTGATGACAGACTAGAATTAGAATGATCTTCGATTACATGCAAATCACCGATTGGTTTTGGGGGAAAGAAAAAAAAAAATCAATGACACACCGCTTGATCTGTAGACTTTTTTTGGATGGGGGGGGGATATATTGGCGCTATAGAGTATTGTCCAACATAAGCTTCAGACATGGGCCACCCTATAGTCATGGACTCCCACTGTAAATGGCAGATCTTGCATGGTAATTTTTTTATTCTGCATCTCCGAGTCAGAAACTGTTGTAGACTGCATCTTCCCATACAGTGAAATAAAACAATATGTACACATTTACTGGGGCACACATCAGAGTATATATCGGACATACCTAAAAAAGGGGGTGAGAAAAGCGCCTCTGTGGGATATCCATATTTTTAAATGTGCTCTTTGTGCCTGCAGGGCTCCATCAAAATAATGCCTAAATCTGGCAGACACTCTCGTTGGCTTGAGGCCTTTACCCTTTATCAAAATTTCAGCTGGTAGATGATTTAAAGAGTAAGGTTTCTCCTTGGGGAGAGTGACAAGCCAAGCCTGGCATGTCAGAGTGAGGAGACCTATAAGCCATGTATTACTCCTCTGGGAAGTTGAATATGCAAATTGTCTCTTCACAGAAGGAGAGGACTAGATCTCTAGTGCCACCTATGGCTAGGTGAGAGAGGCTTAAGATCTAAGGGTAACATTTCTTCTTGTGGAGAGTGGCAAGCCAAGCCTGGCATGTCAGACAGAGGAGACTTGTAAGCCATGCATGCTGCTCTGGGAAATTAAATATGCAAATCACCTCTTCAGAGGAAGAGGACTAGAACTCTAGCGCCATCTATTGGAAGCAGAGAGTTGGATTCGGACTAAATAAAGTAGTATACTAATCCTGCATTATATGAGATGCACTGGGAAGAGACTGACTACCTCCCAGAGACAAAGCAGGTGAGGGAGGGCAAGGTAATCTCATAGATCGCCTGTATAGTCGACCTATGAGAAATCTGCTTTTAGAAAGATCCCAACAAATCCTGGCAGATCCCTGACCTAGAATAGAGTCTGTTAAAGCTGTGCTAGATTAATGATGCAGTTTGTGATATTTTTGCAGCCAATAGTACCAGAACCACAGGCAGAAGGCAGAGAACGATAAAGCAAAGTGGAAAGCATCCACGCTTATCCTCCGATGTTGCATTAATCCCTTCCTGCTCCATGGCGTATACATCACTTATAGTGTTGGTGCATGGAGCAGGCTCAGGAGCTGCACCCGCTCTACACAGGGCAGACATCCCAAATCCACTAAGGGTGTGTGCACACGCTGCGGATTGTGCTGCAGAATTTTCTGCGCGGATTTGCCTAAATCCGCAGGTCAAAAGACCTGTGGTTTATCTTCATATTTTCTGCGGTTTAGCCTGCGGGTTTCCCCTGCGGTTTGACACCGATCATGGAGCAGGTGCCAAACCGCAGCGGAATCCGCACAAAGAATTGACATGCTGCGGATTTGAAACCGCAGCAAATCCACGCGGAAAATTCTGCACTGTGTGTACTGCGGATTTCATTTTCCATTGATTATAATGGTACTGTACATCGCAGCAGAAACTGCTCCGGATCCGCAGGACCAAATCCGCTGCGGATCCGTAGCAGAATCTGCAGCGTGTGCACACACCCTAACGGTTAACTAGCGCTATCTCTGCTGTGGCCATTCACTGACAGCAGCGGTAAAGTGGCACAATTATGCTCGGATCTCTATTTGTGAACTTATTCATCTCCCCTTTCCCCCGTGTTTCCTTGCCATCTTTGTGCTGCCGTGAAGCCCAGGCACAGGCTGAGCTTCAGGGGAGACCAGCATGCTCCCTACAAGGATGTGTAAAAAAAAAAAAAAACCACAAGCCGTCATATGGCTAAGTGGATGGAAAAAATTTAAAAAGTTATAGAGGGTAAAGAGAGACAATATAGCTGTAAATACCAGTTTTATAAATGTATCACCCAAACACGAAGCGGAGACGTCCACTCACCTCAGTTGGTTTGTAACAGTCATTAAGAAGCTCCTGCAAAGAATGAAGACCGAGATCAGATGTTGCAGGACACGTCGCAGCCATCTCTACAGAACGGCCACTTACCTTCACCCTCTCACCCCTCTGTTCATCAGTTTCCATATCTAATAATTCATCCACATCAATTTCCAGTTCTGGGATTTCTTCTTCCTGTGAAAACAAGACATTTCTAAGACATTTCATATATAAAACCCATAACAAGGAAGCAATGGTCTACGAGGCATATCAGAGCGACTGTCACACATTCCGGAGGTCAAATGTAAAGAAATTCAGAACAAAGGGAGAGGAGGGGGCTGCGAAATTCCATAGAGAAAATATAAGCCGCTCATTGCCAGCGTGAAATACTGATAGGATCACAGCTGGGCACACATGGCCTGATACTACAGCCCTGCCCGCTCATCAGGCTAACTGACACCTTGTGTACTGCTGTCACAGCAGGGGCACCGGGGGAAAGGCCAAAGTCTCCCACCCAGTTAGTTGGGTATCTGCTAATCACAATATAATCCTGAAAATCCATTCTGATGAATTAGCTGCTGGGATGCAGGATTGCAAAATATCATACAGAAGCAATATGGCAAAAAATATCACTGAGGCCGAACTCGATAACGGAACGTCATAATGAACCAAAGGGTGGAAAGATCGTAAATCCATAAAGAAAAATAAGTGCATATGTAAAAGCATTACCTTACCAATCAATTAATGTCACTCAGTGCTCGAGCCTGGTTCACGCGAACCTAAATAGCAGCCATAATGTCCTTTTAATCACCCAAAATAAGTTTTGTAAATGATAGGGTCAGACAAAGAATATAGTGCATGATGGTATCTCTCTGGCACCGATGTCAGTTCTGGCAAAATTCAGCGCTCATTCAAACCCAACGTTATAATCAGTTTTCTCATTATAATGGCCTTCCTCTAACATTTCTCTAGCATATATGGACGAGATAAGGAAATGAACTGTCGGGCCGAGGACTGATGTGTATGACAATCTCTGTACAAAAAAATGTTGGCACCATATAACTGCTACGAATATACAGT
Source organism: Dendrobates tinctorius (assembly GCF_039654945.1). NCBI lineage: Eukaryota > Metazoa > Chordata > Amphibia > Anura > Dendrobatidae > Dendrobates > Dendrobates tinctorius. Next base: position 22,338,785 of record NW_027361878.1, read on the forward strand.
AAGAAGATCATATCGAAACGCGCGTTGGGGTAGGAAGCAGGTCTCTCTTGGTCTCATCATTGAGGTAATGTTATTTGACTAGCACTTCATTAAGCTTTGTTAGGCTCAGTAATATGTACATGCACTCAGGCACTTTGCTTTCTCTAAAGCTGGACACATGATTTAGGACACAGCCTTTGTTATTCCAATTGCACTTTGTGGATTTTTAGGACCTTTATATATGTGATCTATGCATTTTCTATGAGTGACATTACTAAAGGCTATACCATTATTTGTATGCTAATATACATGGCCTACATACTGGGGACCATTTGTTGATCTGTTTATGACAGGAGGCATCATTACTTGTGAATTTTGATGATATTTTGACTCTATGATGTAAATAAAATATATGTTTAAACGATACATTCTTTGCCTGTCCATCACTGGGGAGGCGTGTTTTTATACTTATACAGAGGTAGACAAGCTAAACCTACAGTTAAAGGGTTTGTCCAGTGGAAACAAGTTTATCGCTTATTTATACCCTACAACTTGTACAGGACTATGGTTAGTGGAGAGGGTAGGTTGACGCCACCATCCATAGGTGCACAAGTTGCGGTGGCCAAAGTTATCCCCGGCGCGGTGGAGAAAATTGCTCAATGTCAATCAAAGAAGACAGGGGGGGGGGGTTAAGACTGAGGAAAAACAAGCAAGTGGAAATGATTGACCCTGCCATTATGACGACTCCTGGAGTGGACCCTCTGGGCCGTGATACCAACACACCCCGGGCGAGCTGACCTAGTGAGGACCATCCCCTATACAGGGAGCGTCAGGGGTAGGTCCAGGGGCATAAAGTACCACGACTGCTGGAACCAGGTGGCCGGCTCGAAGGAGGAACGATAGGCCGTGTTTAGCAGGGTGAAGAAGGGGATATGCCGGGTACAGGAGTATGTAAAGCATGTGCTCGGGGCTTGCTGGGTACGGAAGTGCATAAGGCGTGTACACGCAAGGTACAGGATGGTGCAGGACGCGAACTGGGAAGCACGCCTGGGTACAAGACAGAGCAGAGCGCATGCTGGGAAGCACGCCTGGATACAAGGTAGTGGACCTGAGTACAGAGAGCCACCATGCAGGCACCAAGCAGCCTAGCAAGGAAGCAAAAGCGATAATCAGTGGCCGCCTACAGGAAGAGGCTGCCTGATATAGGGAATGCGTGCAGGGACATCCGGGTCAGGTCCTCCAGGACCATGGAGACGTCAGAGTCAGTGCGGGAGCAGTCAGAGCTGCAGTTGTGTGCAAGCGCACCGATGGGTCCTGGGACTGGGCGCGCAGCTGCAGAGTCAAGAGCACGCGGCACGTGCACCCTACGAGGCCCCAGCGCCGGCCGCAAGACCGGAAGTGAAGATGTCGGGCGGCATGCACCAGCTTCGGAGGTGAGCGGTGAGAGCGGCATAACAGCCATGATGCACCGAGCAGCAGAACTTAGTTTGAACAGTCATCCTGTGCTGACGAAGTCCCTTTAAACCCGCATGTCCTGTCAATAAATATTTTGGATATCTTTCTCAGCATGTACATGAGATTTCTTAAAATTTTATGTCCTAAACAGGCACTGTAAAACACAGCAGATTTTCCACAATCGAATGCGCTGCAGAAAAGCCAATGTATTTTTTTTGGATTGTGGGAATTTAACGACATTGCACCGAGTCACTGGTCCCTCTGCATCGACCAAGACTTGATGTAACAAGTAACCTTAAGGCGTCCCTATAGCATCCGTGTACAGGGGATTGTCTGTATCACTTATTGTATCGCTCACACCATGCCGGGTCTCATAGCGCACCTATGTCCAACTTGTTTGCGCAGCAGATATAGATTATTTATTGTAGCCTGTTCCGTTCTGTAAAGTGTGGATATGAATGCGATGCCGGTGAGAAAAAGGCTCTACGCTTGCTAAAACATTTACAGCTCGAGAATGCTCAGCTAAGCACATTCACAGCCAGAAAAAATGTGTCCTGAGGAGACTTACACCCCCAAAAATACCCAGTGACACGCAGCATTACTTTCATACACGAGCAATAGACACACCATGTATGACTTGGGCTATACTCCTAAGGATCACAGAGATCCTGACCACAAAGACCGGCACATAGAGCGTATATACCGCTAGTAGTCATAGTCAGGGCTGCACTAAGTGTATGACCAACAGATCTTCCGATGTTGGAGATCACTCCTGCAACCACACGTCACGTGCGGGAAATCTGGCCAGTCTGTGGTATAATTAATTATCTTCCACACTCATACAATTTTCAATTTCTATTTACAGTGGTCTGTATGCTGCGCGCAAAGGAGAAAAAAATTATTAAAAGGCCACAAAAGCGGGGATGTCAAAATCGGAAGACCTATATAATGCAGCACGAGTACTGTCTGTACTTGTGGGGCGGCTGCAATATGCTGAGAGCTTTTATCCTAGACCTGGCCGTCCAACCAAACTGAGCAATCGTGGGAGAAGAGCCTTGGTGAGAGGTAAAGAAGAACCCCAAGATCACTGTGGCTGAGCTCCACAGATGCAGTAGGGAGATGGGAGAAAGTTCCACAACGTCAACTATCACTGCAGCCCTCCACCATTTGGGCCTTTATGGCAGAGTGGCCCGACGGAAGCCTCTCCTCAGTGCCAGACATATGAAAGCTTGCATACAGTTTGCTAAAAAACACATGAAGGACTCCCAGACTATGAGAAATAAGATTCTCTGGTCTGATGAGATGAAGATAGAACTTTTTGGTGATAATTCTAAGCGGTATGTGTGGGGAAAAAAACCAGGCACTGCTCATCACCTGCCCAATACAATCCCAACAGTGAAACGTGGTGGCAGCATCATGCTATGGGGATGTTTTTCAGCTGCAAGGACAGGACGACTGGTTGCAATTGAAGGAAACATGAATGTGGCCAAGTACAGAGATGTCCTGGATGAAAACCTCTTCCAGAGTACTCTGGACCTCAGACTTGGCCGAAGGTTCACCTTCCAACAAGACAAAGACCCTAAGCACACAGCTAAAATAACAAAGCAGTGGCTTCAGAACAACTCTGTGACCATTCTTGACTGTCCCAGCCAGAGCCTTGACCTAAACCCAAATGAGCATCACTAGAGACCTGGAAATGGCTGTCCATCAACATTCACCATCCAACCTCACGGAAGTGGAGAGGATCTGCAAGGAAGAATGGCAGAGGAACCCCAAATCCAGGTGTGAAAAACTTGATGCATCATTCCCAAGAAGACTCATGGCTGTACTAGCTCAAAAGGGTGCTTCTACTCAATACTGAGCAAAGGGTCTGAAAACTTTCCGTAACCACTGTATATGAGTGTCATACTCTCATGGATGTGCAAATTGAATGTAAGGGTTAACAACTTCCTCTCTGCTGCCACTAGACTATATGAGATATGTGTGTATACTGTACACATCCCCACAGGAGGGAATGTTACCATGTACATAGGAGTGCGGATCACACCTACGTAACACAGGCTAATCTGTTTAGATACACTCTGGAGACATTACCACTAATGTATTAGGCAGCTGCGGTAATGATGTCACGTCACACATCCTGCCACATGTTTGTACAGCTCCTATGCAGACCAGCATGCAAACAAAAACCTGTGTGGTCTGATCCTACAGCCATGCATTACTCCGAGACCACGTTCCCACGTGCATCTGCACCGTGCAGCAGGGATGTTGCACCGACATTTACATCTGCGGACACCATTGTGAAGAAGGAGCAGAGGAGCCGCACAAGTCACTCAGTATTGCAAAGAGTTAAATCACTGATGCAGGGTCTCATGGATGACCGTAATACCGCACACATAAACCCTTAGCTCCGCTGAGTGGTCATGAGTTCTTATTGAGGAAAAAATAAGGAAGACCCCACACATGTCCAATGGTCGGTGGGTCTAATATGTATCGGGAGCTTAATGAGACTAACTGCTTTTAGGGTATGTGCACACGGTACGGATTACCCTGCAGATTTTTGCGCACGGATTTGGCTAAATCCGCAGGTCAAATGACCTGCATTTTATCTGCGGATTTTTTGCGGATTTAAATCCGCAGCATGTCAATTCTTTGTGCGGATCCGCAGCGTTTTGACACCTGTTCCATAATAGGAATCCGCAGGTGTCAAAATGCAGGGGAAATCCGCAGGTTATTTGACCTGTGGATTTAGCGAAATCCGCACGGAAAAATCCGCACCGTGTGCACATACTCTGAGACTACAACGTGTGCACATACTCTGAGACTACATTCTTAATAGGGCTCAGTCACTGATCTGTTGACCTGAACTCGTCTCGTATATGCCTATGAAGTCGTGACGTTCAAGTCAGGAGACTTACCTGCCACCGGTCCGGATATTACGGTCTGTACTCTGGCGTGACAGTTACCAAGTCTTCTAGGCTCTGGGGGGCACAATGGCCCGAGTTGTACAGTCATTGCGGCTCCCCCCATTGGGCACAGCTTTACTAGGGTAGACTGGGGCTATATATTCAGGAATGTTAGGGTTAAATCAGACAGCGTTTAGAATGAGTCACGCTGTGCCCCACACCACAGTATGAAGAAATCACTGTAATTTCCACTACTCCACACACAAGAGATGGGTGGGACGACATAGACCTCTTAGTATGAGCAAGGATCTGACATGGGATGAATGGAGACCCTCCCACAAAGTGATATTGTACTGGATATAATGGCACCTCTGTGCGGAGCGTCTACAGTCGCCGGTCGGCCGTGTACATACCACAGGCTGCCAGAAATAGCCGGGGGGGTTATTGCTGCCATATGTAGGATTGAACCATCCCTTTAGCTTAGGCCGGTGTTCTATGTCCGTTTGGGGAGCATTAAAACCAAAATAAATTGTTCCGTTACAGGGCGCTTTCTTTTGAATAGGCTTTTAGGTTTCCTAAAAAAACAAAAACAAAAGACATCCGTTCTGTTTGCAGTTTGTTTTTGTTTTTTTACTATGGGAAGTGGATAGATCATTTTTTTCAACATGAACACCTATGGGATACGGATCAGACATTGGTTTTATCAATCAATGAACATATCAGAGTTTTTCCTCAGCACTGCACATGCTCAGCGGTGACAGAGAACCTCTAGGATAAACAGTAACAAATGTTTACTAACAAATACATACCTTTCTGGTGAATGGATACATATAAGCTTTGTTTTCAGTTTAGTATCTGAGTGTATCCTTTTTTTTTTTTACATCTGTTTTTTTTTCCTACTGGATTTGTCAACAATTAAGAATTAACCCTCCGTCAGGAACAATGGATCTGACAGGCACAGCTCTTCTACTTTCATTTCTCCCTTCTCACCAGATTTTCAGGAAACCCCCTCCCTCTAGATAGTCTCCTGGCTCTAGCTGCTGTGTGAAACCTGATACCACAGTTGGTCTGCAGAGCTTCAGGAAGGAAGATATAGCTGTGCTGTGCTGAGCTGAGCTCAGGCTCATTGGTCCCGAACACATCACACTTTATAAGGTTGGTATGTAATGTTTTTAGTCATTACTATTGTTTATTTAGCTTGTTTTATGAATGGATAGAGAAAGGTTTGTGGATATTTCATATAAATAAGGCAGATTTCTTACAAATGAAAGTGTACTTCTCAGGAGTTTTGAAATTCGTATATATCAAAGTTATTACTTTTATGTTGAGTAAATGGGTTTGTTTTGCACCTGATAATGTGTAGTCTCTTTTATTACATCCCTATGAAGGTCCCTGATCACTTTTAGATCACTGAAATTGAGAAAATTAGATATTCTAGGCACTTTTCTAGCCTGCACTTGACAGGCACATTGTTCCATTACGAGTTAGTGCGAATATTGTTCCTGACGGAGGGTTAAAGGATGATTTAATTAAAAATCAATCAATTCAGGAATGGCCATGCAAACAATTCTCTCAAGAAATATAATGCCGGTGTCACCGGATAGAGGAATGCACATCCTGATTTATGGCCCATCCCGCCCACAATCTACGGACTGACAGATCCAGGGAGGATTACAGGATCCCCATCCCGGGAAGGATGAGGTCACTTCCACAGCTAGTGGTGACGATTCCAATGAGAGCATGATATTAGGGAATTGCCATGTGAGCGATGGCGAGACGTCATTATAAAATCGCTGAAAGGTTTTATGATTTCCTAATGATGTTATAATGTAGGGCAGATTATTCCCCTAATTATCCTGAGCTCGTTTCATGCCCACATGATGCCACCCCTCCTCAATGTCTTCCGATTTATGGCAGACACATGCGGATGACAGGTATCACCAGCTGTTCCTAGGACTCAGGGCAGCATCAGGGGGCGCTGCCAGCTCATACCATGGGAATAGATTACAGTCCAGGCCAGAGGGCATATTAATTAGACACCGATGCCCACCCAGGCTGCCAGCTCAGCTCTTCTATTGTCCTAGGTGATGGCAGTGATAATCTCATTGACTGTGCAGCACAGAATTAGCAATCTCATTACTGGGATTTGTCTGCTTGCTGTCAGTGCCCTCTATGGGCCTTGCCCTAACCTGGCAGTACCCGTGTGGGAGTCTGTACCCTCACTTGGCAGTGTACCCTGTGGGTGGTACAAGTGCCCCTACTGATGTATGTGCTTTCACATTGCAGTGCCCCCTATGGGTGACATGTGTGCCCTCACCTGGCAGTGCCCCTATGGGTGACATGTGTGCCCTCACCTGGCAGTGCCCCTATGGGTGACATGTGTGCCCTCACCTGGCAGTGCCCCTATGGGTGACATGTGTGCCCTCACCTGGCAGTGCCCCTTATAGGTGACATGTGTGCCCTCACCTGGCAGTGCCCCTGTGGGTGAGATGTGTGCCCTCACCTGGCAGTGCCCCTGTGGGTGACATGTGTGCCCTCACCTGGCAGTGCCCCTATGGGTGACATGTGTGCCCTCACCTGGCAGTGCCCCTTATAGGTGACATGTGTGCCCTCACCTGGCAGTGCCCCTGTGGGTGACATGTGTGCCCTCACCTGGCAGTGCCCCTGTGGGTGACATGTGTGCCCTCACCTGGCAGTGCCCCTGTGGGTGACATGTGTGCCCTCACCTGGCAGTGCCCCTATGGGTGACATGTGTGCCCTCACCTGGCAGTGCCCCTATGGGTGACATGTGTGCCCTCACCTGGCAGTGCCCCTTATAGGTGACATGAGTGCCCTCACCTGGCAGTGCCCCTGTGGGTGACATGTGTGCCCTCACCTGGCAGTGCCCCCTATAGGTGACATGTGTGCCCTCACCTGGCAGTGCCCCTATAGGTGACATGTGTGCCCTCACCTGGCAGTGCCCCTATGGGTGACATGTGTGCCCTCACCTGGCAGTGCCCCTATGGGTGACATGTGTGCCCTCACCTGGCAGTGCCCCTATGGGTGACATGTGTGCCCTCACCTGGCAGTGCCCCTTATAGGTGACATGTGTGCCCTCACCTGGCAGTGCCCCTGTGGGTGAGATGTGTGCCCTCACCTGGCAGTGCCCCTGTGGGTGACATGTGTGCCCTCACCTGGCAGTGCCCCTATGGGTGACATGTGTGCCCTCACCTGGCAGTGCCCCTATGGGTGACATGTGTGCCCTCACCTGGCAGTGCCCCTTATAGGTGACATGTGTTCCCTCACCTGGCAGTGCCCCTTATAGGTGACATGTGTGCCCTCACCTGGCAGTGCCCCCTATAGGTGACATGTGTGCCCTCACCTGGCAGTGCCCCCTATAGGTGACATGTGTGCCCTCACCTGGCAGTGCTCCCTATAGGTGACATGTGTGCCCTCACCTGGCAGTGCCCCTATAGGTGACATGTGTGCCCTCACCTGGCAGTGCCCCTATAGGTGACATGTGTGCCCTCACCTGGCAGTGCCCCTATAGGTGACATGTGTGCCCTCACCTGGCAGTGCCCCTATAGGTGACATGTGTGCCCTCACCTGGCAGTGCCCCTATAGGTGACATGTGTGCCCTCACCTGGCAGTGCCCCCTGTGGGTGACATGTGTGCCCTCACCTGGCAGTGCCCCTTATAGGTGACATGTGTGCCCTCACCTGGCAGTGCCCCTATAGGTGACATGTGTGCCCTCACCTGGCAGTGCCCCCTGTGGGTGACATGTGTGCCCTCACCTGGCAGTGCCCCCTGTGGGTGGTATGTGTGCCCTCACCTGGCAGTGCCCCTATAGGTGACATGTGTGCCCTCACCTGGCAGTGCCCCCTGTGGGTGACATGTGTGCCCTCACCTGGCAGTGCCCCTATAGGTGACATGTGTGCCCTCACCTGGCAGTGCCCCCTGTGGGTGGTATGTGTGCCCTCACCTGGCAGTGCCCCTGTGGGTGACATGTGTGCCCTCACCTGGCAGTGCCCCCTATAGGTGACATGTGTGCCCTCACCTGGCAGTGCCCCTATAGGTGACATGTGTGCCCTCACCTGGCAGTGCCCCTATGGGTGACATGTGTGCCCTCACCTGGCAGTGCCCCTATGGGTGACATGTGTGCCCTCACCTGGCAGTGCCCCTATGGGTGACATGTGTGCCCTCACCTGGCAGTGCCCCTTATAGGTGACATGTGTGCCCTCACCTGGCAGTGCCCCTGTGGGTGAGATGTGTGCCCTCACCTGGCAGTGCCCCTGTGGGTGACATGTGTGCCCTCACCTGGCAGTGCCCCTATGGGTGACATGTGTGCCCTCACCTGGCAGTGCCCCTATGGGTGACGTGTGCCCTCACCTGGCAGTGCCCCTTATAGGTGACATGTGTGCCCTCACCTGGCAGTGCCCCTTATAGGTGACATGTGTGCCCTCACCTGGCAGTGCCCCCTATAGGTGACATGTGTGCCCTCACCTGGCAGTGCTCCCTATAGGTGACATGTGTGCCCTCACCTGGCAGTGCCCCTATAGGTGACATGTGTGCCCTCACCTGGCAGTGCCCCTATAGGTGACATGTGTGCCCTCACCTGGCAGTGCCCCTATAGGTGACATGTGTGCCCTCACCTGGCAGTGCCCCCAGTGGGTGACATGTGTGCCCTCACCTGGCAGTGCCCCTTATAGGTGACATGTGTGCCCTCACCTGGCAGTGCCCCTATAGGTGACATGTGTGCCCTCACATGGCAGTGCCCCCTGTGGGTGACATGTGTGCCCTCACCTGGCAGTGCCCCCTGTGGGTGGTATGTGTGCCCTCACCTGGCAGTGCCCCTATAGGTGACATGTGTGCCCTCACCTGGCAGTGCCCCCTGTGGGTGACATGTGTGCCCTCACCTGGCAGTGCCCCTATAGGTGACATGTGTGCCCTCACCTGGCAGTGCCCCTATAGGTGACATGTGTGCCCTCACCTGGCAGTGCCCCCTGTGGGTGGTATGTGTGCCCTCACCTGGCAGTGCCCCCTATAGGTGACATGTGTGCCCTCACCTGGCAGTGCTCCCAATAGGTGACATGTGTGCCCTCACCTGGTAGTGCCCCTATAGGTGACATGTGTGCCCTCACCTGGCAGTGCCCCTATAGGTGACATGTGTGCCCTCACCTGGCAGTGCCCCTATAGGTGACATGTGTGCCCTCACCTGGCAGTGCCCCCTGTGGGTGACATGTGTGCCCTCACCTGGCAGTGCCCCCTGTGGGTGGTATGTGTGCCCTCACCTGGCAGTGCCCCTATAGGTGACATGTGTGCCCTCACCTGGCAGTGCCCCCTGTGGGTGACATGTGTGCCCTCACCTGGCAGTGCCCCTATAGGTGACATGTGTGCCCTCACCTGGCAGTGCCCCTATAGGTGACATGTGTGCCCTCACCTGGCAGTGCCCCCTGTGGGTGGTATGTGTGCCCTCACCTGGCAGTGCCCCCTATAGGTGACATGTGTGCCCTCACCTGGCAGTGCTCCCAATAGGTGACATGTGTGCCCTCACCTGGTAGTGCCCCTATAGGTGACATGTGTGCCCTCACCTGGCAGTGCCCCTATAGGTGACATGTGTGCCCTCACCTGGCAGTGCCCCTATAGGTGACATGTGTGCCCTCACCTGGCAGTGCCCCCTGTGGGTGACATGTGTGCCCTCACCTGGCAGTGCCCCCTGTGGGTGGTATGTGTGCCCTCACCTGGCAGTGCCCCTATAGGTGACATGTGTGCCCTCACCTGGCAGTGCCCCCTGTGGGTGACATGTGTGCCCTCACCTGGCAGTGCCCCTATAGGTGACATGTGTGCCCTCACCTGGCAGTGCCCCTATAGGTGACATGTGTGCCCTCACCTGGCAGTGCCCCTATAGGTGACATGTGTGCCCTCACCTGGCAGTGCCCCTATAGGTGACATGTGTGCCCTCACCTGGCAGTGCCCCCTGTGGGTGGTATGTGTGCCCTCACCTGGCAGTGCCCCCTGTGGGTGGTATGTGTGCCCTCACCTGGCAGTGCCCCCTGTGGGTGGTATGTGTGCCCTCACCTGGCAGTGCCCCCTGTGGGTGGTATGTGTGCCCTCACCTGGCAGTCGTACAGCACCACCAGCTGCTCCAGGATCCACTCCTCCAGCCGCAGCCTCTTCCTCAGCTCCTTGCGGTCATACTTGACTGTCACTTTCCCCGGGTGCCGTCTCTCCGGCTGCTCCGCCGTCTCTCCCGGGGATTGGAAGTACACCCGGGGGGAGGTGGGATGCGGCCCGGAGCCGGGGCTGCTGAGCGCGGCCATGGGAGAAGGGACAGCTCAGGGGGAACGGGGGGCAATTGACAGCCGGACGAACAAAGACAGGCAAAAAGTGACAGTCACTGGGAGAAGAGACTGCTGACAGCCGGGGCACTCACTGAGACCCCCGACACCAGTCCATAACGTGGGGCAGTCAGCAGACAATGAAGACTGTCACAAGTGTCTCTTCCTGCAGCTCCAGCTCTCACACTGAGGCGCTCTCCTCCATGCCGTGTCCGGTGCTGTCTCTTCCCACGTGGAGTCCTCCCGTGCCCGGCTGCAGTCTCTTCCCTTCTTCCTGTCCGTCTCTTTATCTCCTTTGTTTCTGCCCGTCTCTCCCAGTTCCTCCCTCTCCCGCCTCGTACAGAGCCGTCCCCTCCTCCTGGGCTGACTCGGCAGTCGCAGCTGTCCCGGGTGCTCCTCACTCCAGCTGTCCCTTTCTTGGGAGACAGTTTCCTGTGTCCTCTCACATGGCTGCAACCGGCGCACCCGGGGGAGGAGGAGGACAGTGCCATGTCTCATGGCGTGAGGAGGGTTCATGTGTGATGTGTGATGTCAGTGTGTGATGTCAGTGTATGATGTGTGATGTCAGTGTATGATGTGTGATGTCAGTGTATGATGTGTGATGTCAGTGTGTGATGTGTGATGTCAGTGTATAATGTGTGATGTCAGTGTGTGATGTCAGTGTATAATGTGTGATGTCAGTGTATGATGTGTGATGTCAGTGTATGATGTGTGATGTCAGTGTGTGATGTGTGATGTCAGTGTGTGATGTCAGTGTATAATGTGTGATGTCAGTGTATGATGTGTGATGTCAGTGTATAATGTGTGATGTCAGTGTATGATGTGTGATGTCAGTGTATGATGTGTGATGTCAGTAAGTGATGTCAGTGTATGATGTGTGATGTCAGTGTGTGATGTGTGATGTCAGTGTATAATGTGTGATGTCAGTGTATGATGTGTGATGTCAGTGTATGATGTGTGATGTCAGTGTATAATGTGTGATGTCAGTGTGTGATGTCAGTGTATAATGTGTGATGTCAGTGTATGATGTGTGATGTCAGTGTATAATGTGTGATGTCAGTGTATGATGTGTGATGTCAGTGTATGATGTGTGATGTCAGTAAGTGATGTCAGTGTATGATGTGTGATGTCAGTGTGTGATGTGTGATGTCAGTGTATAATGTGTGATGTCAGTGTGTGATGTCAGTGTATGATGTGTGATGTCAGTGTGTGATGTCAGTGTATAATGTGTGATGTCAGTGTATAATGTGTGATGTCAGTGTATAATGTGTGATGTCAGTGTATGATGTGTGATGTCAGTGTATGATGTGTGATGTCAGTGTGTGATGTCAGTGTATGATGTGTGATGTCAGTGTATAATGTGTGATGTCAGTGTATAATGTGTGATGTCAGTGTATGATGTGTGATGTCAGTGTATGATGTGTGATGTCAGTGTGTGATGTGTGATGTCAGTGTGTGATGTCAGTGTGTGATGTGTGATGTCAGTGTGTGATGTGTGATGTCAGTGTGTGATGTGTGATGTCAGTGTATAATGTGTGATGTCAGTGTGTGATGTCAGTGTATAATGTGTGATGTCAGTGTATAATGTGTGATGTCAGTGTATAATGTGTGATGTCAGTGTATAATGTGTGATGTCAGTGTATGATGTGTGATGTCAGTGTGTGATGTGTGATGTCAGTGTATGATGTGTGATGTCAGTGTGTGATGTGTGATGTCAGTGTATAATGTGTGATGTCAGTGTATAATGTGTGATGTCAGTGTATGATGTGTGATGTCAGTGTGTGATGTGTGATGTCAGTGTATGAAGTGTGATGTCAGTGTGTGATGTGTGATGTCAGTGTATGATGTGTGATGTCAGTGTATAATGTGTGATGTCAGTGTATAATGTGTGATGTCAGTGTATAATGTGTGATGTCAGTGTGTAATGTGTGATGTCAGTGTATAATGTGTGATGTCAGTGTATGATGTGTGATGTCAGTGTGTGATGTCAGTGTATAATGTGTGATGTCAGTGTATAATGTGTGATGTCAGTGTATGATGTGTGATGTCAGTGTGTGATGTCAGTGTATAATGTGTGATGTCAGTGTATAATGTGTGATGTCAGTGTATAATGTGTGATGTCAGTGTATGATGTGTGATGTCAGTGTATGATGTGTGATGTCAGTGTATGATGTGTGATGTCAGTGTGTGATGTGTGATGTCAGTGTGTGATGTCAGTGTGTGATGTGTGATGTCAGTGTGTGATGTGTGATGTCAGTGTGTGATGTGTGATGTCAGTGTATAATGTGTGATGTCAGTGTGTGATGTGTGATGTCAGTGTATAATGTGTGATGTCAGTGTATAATGTGTGATGTCAGTGTATAATGTGTGATGTCAGTGTGTAATGTGTGATGTCAGTGTATAATGTGTGATGTCAGTGTATGATGTGTGATGTCAGTGTGTGATGTGTGATGTCAGTGTATGATGTGTGATGTCAGTGTGTGATGTGTGATGTCAGTGTATAATGTGTGATGTCAGTGTATAATGTGTGATGTCAGTGTATGATGTGTGATGTCAGTGTGTGATGTGTGATGTCAGTGTATGATGTGTGATGTCAGTGTATGATGTGTGATGTCAGTGTATAATGTGTGATGTCAGTGTATAATGTGTGATGTCAGTGTATGATGTGTGATGTCAGTGTATGATGTGTGATGTCAGTGTGTGATGTCAGTGTATGATGTGTGATGTCAGTGTGTGATGTGTGATGTCAGTGTATAATGTGTGATGTCAGTGTGTGATGTCAGTGTATGATGTGTGATGTCAGTGTGTGATGTCAGTGTATAATGTGTGATGTCAGTGTATAATGTGTGATGTCAGTGTATAATGTGTGATGTCAGTGTGTGATGTCAGTGTATAATGTGTGATGTCAGTGTATGATGTGTGATGTCAGTGTATAATGTGTGATGTCAGTGTATGATGTGTGATGTCAGTGTATGATGTGTGATGTCAGTGTGTGATGTCAGTGTATGATGTGTGATGTCAGTGTGTGATGTGTGATGTCAGTGTATAATGTGTGATGTCAGTGTGTGATGTCAGTGTATGATGTGTGATGTCAGTGTGTGATGTCAGTGTATAATGTGTGATGTCAGTGTATAATGTGTGATGTCAGTGTATAATGTGTGATGTCAGTGTATGATGTGTGATGTCAGTGTATGATGTGTGATGTCAGTGTGTGATGTCAGTGTATGATGTGTGATGTCAGTGTATAATGTGTGATGTCAGTGTATAATGTGTGATGTCAGTGTATGATGTGTGATGTCAGTGTATGATGTGTGATGTCAGTGTGTGATGTGTGATGTCAGTGTGTGATGTCAGTGTGTGATGTGTGATGTCAGTGTGTGATGTGTGATGTCAGTGTGTGATGTGTGATGTCAGTGTATAATGTGTGATGTCAGTGTGTGATGTGTGATGTCAGTGTATAATGTGTGATGTCAGTGTATAATGTGTGATGTCAGTGTATAATGTGTGATGTCAGTGTATAATGTGTGATGTCAGTGTATGATGTGTGATGTCAGTGTGTGATGTGTGATGTCAGTGTATGATGTGTGATGTCAGTGTGTGATGTGTGATGTCAGTGTATAATGTGTGATGTCAGTGTATAATGTGTGATGTCAGTGTATGATGTGTGATGTCAGTGTGTGATGTGTGATGTCAGTGTATGATGTGTGATGTCAGTGTGTGATGTGTGATGTCAGTGTATGATGTGTGATGTCAGTGTATAATGTGTGATGTCAGTGTATAATGTGTGATGTCAGTGTATAATGTGTGATGTCAGTGTGTAATGTGTGATGTCAGTGTATAATGTGTGATGTCAGTGTATGATGTGTGATGTCAGTGTGTGATGTCAGTGTATAATGTGTGATGTCAGTGTATAATGTGTGATGTCAGTGTATGATGTGTGATGTCAGTGTGTGATGTCAGTGTATAATGTGTGATGTCAGTGTATAATGTGTGATGTCAGTGTATAATGTGTGATGTCAGTGTATGATGTGTGATGTCAGTGTATGATGTGTGATGTCAGTGTATGATGTGTGATGTCAGTGTGTGATGTGTGATGTCAGTGTGTGATGTCAGTGTGTGATGTGTGATGTCAGTGTGTGATGTGTGATGTCAGTGTGTGATGTGTGATGTCAGTGTATAATGTGTGATGTCAGTGTGTGATGTGTGATGTCAGTGTATAATGTGTGATGTCAGTGTATAATGTGTGATGTCAGTGTGTAATGTGTGATGTCAGTGTATAATGTGTGATGTCAGTGTATGATGTGTGATGTCAGTGTGTGATGTGTGATGTCAGTGTATGATGTGTGATGTCAGTGTGTGATGTGTGATGTCAGTGTATAATGTGTGATGTCAGTGTATAATGTGTGATGTCAGTGTATGATGTGTGATGTCAGTGTGTGATGTGTGATGTCAGTGTATGATGTGTGATGTCAGTGTATGATGTGTGATGTCAGTGTATAATGTGTGATGTCAGTGTATAATGTGTGAAGTCAGTGTATAATGTGTGATGTCAGTGTGTAATGTGTGATGTCAGTGTATAATGTGTGATGTCAGTGTATGATGTGTGATGTCAGTGTGTGATGTGTGATGTCAGTGTATGATGTGTGATGTCAGTGTGTGATGTGTGATGTCAGTGTGTGATGTGTGATGTCAGTGTGTGATGTGTGATGTCAGTGTATAATGTGTGATGTCAGTGTATGATGTGTGATGTCAGTGTATGATGTGTGATGTCAGTGTGTGATGTGTGATGTCAGTGTATGATGTGTGATGTCAGTGTATAATGTGTAATGTCAGTGTATAATGTGTGATGTCAGTGTATGATGTGTGATGTCAGTGTATGATGTGTGATGTCAGTGTGTGATGTGTGATGTCAGTGTATGATGTGTGATGTCAGTGTATAATGTGTAATGTCAGTGTATAATGTGTAATGTCAGTGTATAATGTGTGATGTCAGTGTATGATGTGTGATGTCAGTGTGTGATGTGTGATGTCAGTGTATAATGTGTGATGTCAGTGTGTGATGTGTGATGTCAGTGTGTGATGTGTGATGTCAGTGTATGATGTGTGATGTCAGTGTATGATGTGTGATGTCAGTGTGTGATGTGTGATGTCAGTGTATGATGTGTGATGTCAGTGTATAATGTGTAATGTCAGTGTATAATGTGTGATGTCAGTGTATAATGTGTGATGTCAGTGTATAATGTGTGATGTCAGTGTATGATGTGTGATGTCAGTGTGTGATGTGTGATGTCAGTGTATAATGTGTGATGTCAGTGTGTGATGTGTGATGTCAGTGTGTGATGTGTGATGTCAGTGTATGATGTGTGATGTCAGTGTATAATGTGTGATGTCAGTGTATGATGTGTGATGTCAGTGTATAATGTGTGATGTCAGTGTATAATGTGTGATGTCAGTGTGTGATGTGTGATGTCAGTGTATAATGTGTGATGTCAGTGTATGATATCAGTGTATGATGTGTGATGTCAGTGTATAATGTGTGATGTCAGTGTATAATGTGTGATGTCAGTGTATGATGTGTGATGTCAGTGTATAATGTGTGATGTCAGTGTATAATGTGTGATGTCAGTGTGTGATGTGTGATGTCAGTGTATAAAGTGTGATGTCAGTGTGTGATGTGTGATGTCAGTGTGTGATGTCAGTGTATGATGTGTGATGTCAGTGTATGATGTGTGATGTCAGTGTATGATGTGTGATGTCAGTGTATAATGTGTGATGTCAGTGTGTGATGTGTGATGTCAGTGTATAATGTGTGATGACAGTGTATGATGTGTGATGTCAGTGTATAATGTGTGATGTCAGTGTATGATGTGTGATGTCAGTGTATAATGTGTGATGTCAGTGTATAATGTGTGATGTCAGTGTGTGATGTGTGATGTCAGTGTATGATGTGTGATGTCAGTGTATAATGTGTGATGTCAGTGTATGATGTGTGATGTCAGTGTATAATGTGTGATGTCAGTGTATGATGTGTGATGTCAGTGTATAATGTGTGATGTCAGTGTATAATGTGTGATGTCAGTGTGTGATGTGTGATGTCAGTGTATAATGTGTGATGTCAGTGTATAATGTGTGATGTCAGTGTGTGATGTGTGATGTCAGTGTATAATGTGTGATGTCAGTGTATGATGTGTGATGTCAGTGTATAATGTGTGATGTCAGTGTGTGATGTGTGATGTCAGTGTGTGACGTGTGATGTCAGTGTGTGATGTCAGTGTGTGATGTCAGTGTATAATGTGTGATGTCAGTGTGTGATGTGTGATGTCAGTGTGTGATGTCAGTGTGTGATGTCAGTGTATAATGTGTGATGTCAGTGTATAATGTGTGATGTCAGTGTGTGATGTGTGATGTCAGTGTATGATGTGTGATGTCAGTGTATAATGTGTGATGTCAGTGTATAATGTGTGATGTCAGTGTATGATGTGTGATGTCAGTGTATAATGTGTGATGTCAGTGTGTGATGTGTGATGTCAGTGTGTGATGTGTGATGTCAGTGTGTGATGTCAGTGTGTGATGTCAGTGTATAATGTGTGATGTCAGTGTGTGATGTGTGATGTCAGTGTGTGATGTCAGTGTATAATGTGTGATGTCAGTGTATAATGTGTGATGTCAGTGTGTGATGTCAGTGTGTGATGTGTGATGTCAGTGTATGATGTGTGATGTCAGTGTATGATGTGTGATGTCAGTGTATAATGTGTGATGTCAGTGTATGATGTGTGATGTCAGAGTGTGATGTCAGTGTGTGATGTGTGATGTCAGTGTATGATGTGTGATGTCAGTGTATGATGTGTGATGTCAGTGTATAATGTGTGATGTCAGTGTATGATGTGTGATGTCAGTGTGTGATGTGTGATGTCAGTGTGTGATGTGTGATGTCAGTGTATGATGTGTGATGTCAGTGTATAATGTGTGATGTCAGTGTATGATGTGTGATGTCAGTGTGTGATGTGTGATGTCAGTGTGTGATGTGTGATGTCAGTGTATAATGTGTGATGTCAGTGTGTGATGTGTGATGTCAGTGTGTAATGTGTGATGTCAGTGTATGATGTGTGATGTCAGTGTGTGATGTGTGATGTCAGTGTATGATGTGTGATGTCAGTGTGTAATGTGTGATGTCAGTGTATGATGTGTGATGTCAGTGTATGATGTGTGATGTCAGTGTATGATGTGTGATGTCAGTGTATAATGTGTGATGTCAGTGTGTAATGTGTGATGTCAGTGTATGATGTGTGATGTCAGTGTATGATGTGTGATGTCAGTGTATGATGTGTGATGTCAGTGTGTAATGTGTGATGTCAGTGTATGATGTGTGATGTCAGTGTATGATGTGTGATGTCAGTGTATGATGTGTGATGTCAGTGTATAATGTGTGATGTCAGTGTATGATGTGTGATGTCAGTGTATGATGTGTGATGTCAGTGTATAATGTGTGATGTCAGTGTGTGATGTCAGTGTATGATGTGTGATGTCAGTGTATAATGTGTGATGTCAGTGTATAATGTGTGATGTCAGTGTATGATGTGTGATGTCAGTGTATAATGTGTGATATCAGTGTGTGATGTCAGTGTATGATGTGTGATGTCAGTGTGTGATGTCTGTATGATGTGTGATGTCAGTGTGTGATGTGTGATGTCAGTGTATAATGTGTGATGTCAGTGTGTGATGTCAGTGTATGATGTGTGATGTCAGTGTGTGATGTCAGTGTATAATGTGTGATGTCAGTGTATGATGTGTGATGTCAGTGTGTGATGTGTGATGTCAGTGTGTGATGTCAGTGTATAATGTGTGATGTCAGTGTGTGATGTCAGTGTATAATGTGTGATGTCAGTGTATGATGTGTGATGTCAGTGTATAATGTGTGATGTCAGTGTATAATGTGTGATGTCAGTGTGTGATGTCAGTGTATGATGTGTGATGTCAGTGTATGATGTGTGATGTCAGTGTATAATGTGTGATGTCAGTGTATAATGTGTGATGTCAGTGTATGATGTGTGATGTCAGTGTATATGTGTGATGTCAGTGTGTGATGTCAGTGTATGATGTGTGATGTCAGTGTGTGATGTCAGTGTATGATGTGTGATGTCAGTGTGTGATGTGTGATGTCAGTGTATAATGTGTGATGTCAGTGTGTGATGTCAGTGTATGATGTGTGATGTCAGTGTGTGATGTCAGTGTATAATGTGTGATGTCAGTGTATGATGTGTGATGTCAGTGTGTGATGTGTGATGTCAGTGTGTGATGTCAGTGTATAATGTGTGATGTCAGTGTGTGATGTCAGTGTGTGATGTGTGATGTCAGTGTGTGATGTCAGTGTATGATGTGTGAGGTCAGTGTGTGATGTCAGTGTATAATGTGTGATGTCAGTGTGTGATGTCAGTGTGTGATGTCAGTGTATGATGTGTGATGTCAGTGTATGATGTGTGATGTCAGTGTGTGATGTCAGTGTATAATGTGTGATGTCAGTGTATGATGTGCGATGTCAGTGTATGATGTGTGATGTCAGTGTATGATGTGTGATGTCAGTGTGTGATGTGTGATGTCAGTGTATAATGTGTGATGTCAGTGTATGATGTGTGATGTCAGTGTATAATGTGTGATGTCAGTGTGTGATGTCAGTGTATGATGTGTGATTTCAGTGTATAATGTGTGATGTCAGTGTATGATGTGTGATGTCAGTGTATGATGTGTGATGTCAGTGTATAATGTGTGATGTCAGTGTATAATGTGTGATGTCAGTGTATGATGTGTGATGTCAGTGTATGATGTGTGATGTCAGTGTATAATGTGTGATGTCAGTGTGTGATGTCAGTGTATGATGTGTGATTTCAGTGTATAATGTGTGATGTCAGTGTATGATGTGTGATGTCAGTGTATGATGTGTGAGGTCAGTGTGTGATGTGTGATGTCAGTGTATAATGTGTGATGTCAGTGTGTGATGTCAGTGTATGATGTGTGATTTCAGTGTATAATGTGTGATGTCAGTGTATAATGTGTGATATCAGTGTGTGATGTCAGTGTATGATGTGTGATGTCAGTGTGTGATGTGTGATGTCAGTGTATAATGTGTGATGTCAGTGTGTGATGTCAGTGTATGATGTGTGATGTCAGTGTGTGATGTCAGTGTATGATGTGTGAGGTCAGTGTGTGATGTCAGTGTATAATGTATGATGTCAGTGTGTGATGTCAGTGTATGATGTGTGATGTCAGTGTGTGATGTGTGATGTCAGTGTATAATGTGTGATGTCAGTGTATGATGTGTGATGTCAGTGTATGATGTGTGATGTCAGTGTATAATGTGTGATGTCAGTGTGTGATGTCAGTGTATGATGTGTGATGTCAGTGTATAATGTGTGATGTCAGTGTATAATGTGTGATGTCAGTGTGTGATGTCAGTGTATAATGTGTGATGTCAGTGTGTGATGTCAGTGTATGATGTGTGATGTCAGTGTATGATGTGTGATGTCAGTGTGTGATGTCAGTGTATGATGTGTGATGTCAGTGTGTGATGTCAGTGTATGATGTGTGATGTCAGTGTATGATGTGTGATGTCAGTGTGTAATGTGTGATGTCAGTGTATAATGTGTGATGTCAGTGTATGATGTGCGATGTCAGTGTATGATGTGTGATGTCAGTGTGTGATGTGTGATGTCAGTGTATAATGTGTGATGTCAGTGTGTGATGTGTGATGTCAGTGTATGATGTGTGATGTCAGTGTATAATGTGTGATGTCAGTGTGTAATGTGTGATGTCAGTGTATGATGTGTGATGTCAGTGTATAATGTGTGATGTCAGTGTATAATGTGTGATGTCAGTGTGTAATGTGTGATGTCAGTGTATGATGTGTGATGTCAGTGTATGATGTGTGATGTCAGTGTGTAATGTGTGATGTCAGTGTATGATGTGTGATGTCAGTGTATGATGTGTGATGTCAGTGTATAATGTGTGATGTCAGTGTATGATGTGTGATGTCAGTGTATGATGTGTGATGTCAGTGTGTAATGTGTGATGTCAGTGTATGATGTGTGATGTCAGTGTATGATGTGTGATGTCAGTGTATGATGTGTGATGTCAGTGTGTAATGTGTGATGTCAATGTATGATGTGTGATGTCAGTGTGTGATGTCAGTGTATGATGTGTGATGTCAGTGTATGATGTGTGATGTCAGTGTATAATGTGTGATGTCAGTGTATGATGTGTGATGTCAGTGTATGATGTGTGATGTCAGTGTATAATGTGTGATGTCAGTGTGTGATGTCAGTGTATGATGTGTGATGTCAGTGTATAATGTGTGATGTCAGTGTTTAATGTGTGATGTCAGTGTATAATGTGTGATGTCAGTGTATGATGTGTGATGTCAGTGTATAATGTGTGATGTCAGTGTGTGATGTCAGTGTATGATGTGTGATGTCAGTGTGTGATGTCAGTGTATGATGTGTGATGTCAGTGTGTGATGTGTGATGTCAGTGTATAATGTGTGATGTCAGTGTGTGATGTCAGTGTATGATGTGTGATGTCAGTGTGTGATGTCAGTGTATAATGTGTGATGTCAGTGTATGATGTGTGATGTCAGTGTATAATGTGTGATGTCAGTGTGTGATGTGTGATGTCAGTGTATGATGTGTGATGTCAGTGTATAATGTGTGATGTCAGTGTATGATGTGTGATGTCAGTGTATAATGTGTGATGTCAGTGTATGATGTGTGATGTCAGTGTATAATGTGTGATGTCAGTGTGTGATGTGTGATGTCAGTGTATAATGTGTGATGTCAGTGTATGATGTGTGATGTCAGTGTATAATGTGTGATGTCAGTGTGTGATGTGTGATGTCAGTGTGTGACGTGTGATGTCAGTGTGTGATGTCAGTGTGTGATGTCAGTGTATAATGTGTGATGTCAGTGTGTGATGTCAGTGTGTGATGTCAGTGTGTGATGTCAGTGTATAATGTGTGATGTCAGTGTATAATGTGTGATGTCAGTGTGTGATGTGTGATGTCAGTGTATGATGTGTGATGTCAGTGTATAATGTGTGATGTCAGTGTATAATGTGTGATGTCAGTGTATGATGTGTGATGTCAGTGTATAATGTGTGATGTCAGTGTGTGATGTGTGATGTCAGTGTGTGATGTGTGATGTCAGTGTGTGATGTCAGTGTGTGATGTCAGTGTATAATGTGTGATGTCAGTGTGTGATGTGTGATGTCAGTGTGTGATGTCAGTGTGTGATGTCAGTGTATAATGTGTGATGTCAGTGTATAATGTGTGATGTCAGTGTGTGATGTCAGTGTGTGATGTGTGATGTCAGTGTATGATGTGTGATGTCAGTGTATGATGTGTGATGTCAGTGTATAATGTGTGATGTCAGTGTATGATGTGTGATGTCAGAGTGTGATGTCAGTGTGTGATGTGTGATGTCAGTGTATAATGTGTGATGTCAGTGTGTGATGTGTGATGTCAGTGTGTGACGTGTGATGTCAGTGTGTGATGTCAGTGTGTGATGTCAGTGTATAATGTGTGATGTCAGTGTGTGATGTGTGATGTCAGTGTGTGATGTCAGTGTATAATGTGTGATGTCAGTGTATAATGTGTGATGTCAGTGTGTGATGTGTGATGTCAGTGTATGATGTGTGATGTCAGTGTATAATGTGTGATGTCAGTGTATAATGTGTGATGTCAGTGTATGATGTGTGATGTCAGTGTATAATGTGTGATGTCAGTGTGTGATGTGTGATGTCAGTGTGTGATGTGTGATGTCAGTGTGTGATGTCAGTGTGTGATGTCAGTGTATAATGTGTGATGTCAGTGTGTGATGTGTGATGTCAGTGTGTGATGTCAGT
This sequence comes from Dendrobates tinctorius, assembly GCF_039654945.1. Lineage (NCBI taxonomy): Eukaryota > Metazoa > Chordata > Amphibia > Anura > Dendrobatidae > Dendrobates > Dendrobates tinctorius. The sequence continues at coordinate 22,361,331 of NW_027361878.1, forward strand.
GTGTGATGTCAGTGTATAATGTGTGATGTCAGTGTATAATGTGTGATGTCAGTGTGTGATGTCAGTGTGTGATGTGTGATGTCAGTGTATGATGTGTGATGTCAGTGTATGATGTGTGATGTCAGTGTATAATGTGTGATGTCAGTGTATGATGTGTGATGTCAGAGTGTGATGTCAGTGTGTGATGTGTGATGTCAGTGTATGATGTGTGATGTCAGTGTATGATGTGTGATGTCAGTGTATAATGTGTGATGTCAGTGTATGATGTGTGATGTCAGTGTGTGATGTGTGATGTCAGTGTGTGATGTGTGATGTCAGTGTATAATGTGTGATGTCAGTGTATAATGTGTGATGTCAGTGTATAATGTGTGATGTCAGTGTATGATGTGTGATGTCAGTGTATGATGTGTGATGTCAGTGTATAATGTGTGATGTCAGTGTATGATGTGTGATGTCAGTGTGTGATGTGTGATGTCAGTGTGTGATGTGTGATGTCAGTGTATAATGTGTGATGTCAGTGTATAATGTGTGATGTCAGTGTGTGATGTGTGATGTCAGTGTATAATGTGTGATGTCAGTGTATAATGTGTGATGTCAGTGTATGATGTGTGATGTCAGTGTGTGATGTGTGATGTCAGTGTATGATGTGTGATGTCAGTGTATAATGTGTGATGTCAGTGTGTGATGTGTGATGTCAGTGTGTGATGTGTGATGTCAGTGTGTGATGTGTGATGTCAGTGTATGATGTGTGATGTCAGTGTATAATGTGTGATGTCAGTGTGTGATGTGTGATGTCAGTGTATGATGTGTGATGTCAGTGTATAATGTGTGATGTCAGTGTATGATGTGTGATGTCAGTGTGTGATGTGTGATGTCAGTGTGTGATGTGTGATGTCAGTGTATAATGTGTGATGTCAGTGTATGATGTGTGATGTCAGTGTATAATGTGTGATGTCAGTGTGTGATGTGTGATGTCAGTGTATGATGTGTGATGTCAGTGTATAATGTGTGATGTCAGTGTATGATGTGTGATGTCAGTGTATGATGTGTGATGTCAGTGTGTGATGTGTGATGTCAGTGTGTGATGTGTGATGTCAGTGTATAATGTGTGATGTCAGTGTATGATGTGTGATGTCAGTGTATGATGTGTGATGTCAGTGTATAATGTGCGATGTCAGTGTGTAATGTGTGATGTCAGTGTATGATGTGTGATGTCAGTGTATGATGTGTGATGTCAGTGTATGATGTGTGATGTCAGTGTATAATGTGTGATGTCAGTGTGTAATGTGTGATGTCAGTGTACGATGTGTGATGTCAGTGTACGATGTGTGATGTCAGTGTATGATGTGTGATGTCAGTGTGTAATGTGTGATGTCAGTGTATGATGTGTGATGTCAGTGTATGATGTGTGATGTCAGTGTATGATGTGTGATGTCAGTGTATAATGTGTGATGTCAGTGTGTAATGTGTGATGTCAGTGTATGATGTGTGATGTCAGTGTATGATGTGTGATGTCAGTGTATGATGTGTGATGTCAGTGTGTAATGTGTGATGTCAGTGTATGATGTGTGATGTCAGTGTATGATGTGTGATGTCAGTGTATGATGTGTGATGTCAGTGTATAATGTGTGATGTCAGTGTATGATGTGTGATGTCAGTGTATGATGTGTGATGTCAGTGTATAATGTGTGATGTCAGTGTGTGATGTCAGTGTATGATGTGTGATGTCAGTGTATAATGTGTGATGTCAGTGTATAATGTGTGATGTCAGTGTATGATGTGTGATGTCAGTGTATAATGTGTGATATCAGTGTGTGATGTCAGTGTATGATGTGTGATGTCAGTGTGTGATGTCTGTATGATGTGTGATGTCAGTGTGTGATGTGTGATGTCAGTGTATAATGTGTGATGTCAGTGTGTGATGTCAGTGTATGATGTGTGATGTCAGTGTGTGATGTCAGTGTATAATGTGTGATGTCAGTGTATGATGTGTGATGTCAGTGTGTGATGTGTGATGTCAGTGTGTGATGTCAGTGTATAATGTGTGATGTCAGTGTGTGATGTCAGTGTATAATGTGTGATGTCAGTGTATGATGTGTGATGTCAGTGTATAATGTGTGATGTCAGTGTATAATGTGTGATGTCAGTGTGTGATGTCAGTGTATGATGTGTGATGTCAGTGTATGATGTGTGATGTCAGTGTATAATGTGTGATGTCAGTGTATAATGTGTGATGTCAGTGTATGATGTGTGATGTCAGTGTATAATGTGTGATGTCAGTGTGTGATGTCAGTGTATGATGTGTGATGTCAGTGTGTGATGTCAGTGTATGATGTGTGATGTCAGTGTGTGATGTGTGATGTCAGTGTATAATGTGTGATGTCAGTGTGTGATGTCAGTGTATGATGTGTGATGTCAGTGTGTGATGTCAGTGTATAATGTGTGATGTCAGTGTATGATGTGTGATGTCAGTGTGTGATGTGTGATGTCAGTGTGTGATGTCAGTGTATAATGTGTGATGTCAGTGTGTGATGTCAGTGTGTGATGTGTGATGTCAGTGTGTGATGTCAGTGTATGATGTGTGAGGTCAGTGTGTGATGTCAGTGTATAATGTGTGATGTCAGTGTGTGATGTCAGTGTGTGATGTCAGTGTATGATGTGTGATGTCAGTGTATGATGTGTGATGTCAGTGTGTGATGTCAGTGTATAATGTGTGATGTCAGTGTAAGATGTGCGATGTAAGTGTATGATGTGTGATGTCAGTGTATGATGTGTGATGTCAGTGTGTGATGTGTGATGTCAGTGTATAATGTGTGATGTCAGTGTATGATGTGTGATGTCAGTGTATAATGTGTGATGTCAGTGTGTGATGTCAGTGTATGATGTGTGATTCAGTGTATAATGTGTGATGTCAGTGTATGATGTGTGATGTCAGTGTATGATGTGTGATGTCAGTGTATAATGTGTGATGTCAGTGTATAATGTGTGATGTCAGTGTATGATGTGTGATGTCAGTGTATGATGTGTGATGTCAGTGTATAATGTGTGATGTCAGTGTGTGATGTCAGTGTATGATGTGTGATTTCAGTGTATAATGTGTGATGTCAGTGTATGATGTGTGATGTCAGTGTATGATGTGTGAGGTCAGTGTGTGATGTGTGATGTCAGTGTATAATGTGTGATGTCAGTGTGTGATGTCAGTGTATGATGTGTGATTTCAGTGTATAATGTGTGATGTCAGTGTATAATGTGTGATATCAGTGTGTGATGTCAGTGTATGATGTGTGATGTCAGTGTGTGATGTGTGATGTCAGTGTATAATGTGTGATGTCAGTGTGTGATGTCAGTGTATGATGTGTGATGTCAGTGTGTGATGTCAGTGTATGATGTGTGAGGTCAGTGTGTGATGTCAGTGTATAATGTATGATGTCAGTGTGTGATGTCAGTGTATGATGTGTGAGGTCAGTGTGTGATGTGTCATGTCAGTGTATAATGTGTGATGTCAGTGTATGATGTGTGATGTCAGTGTATGATGTGTGATGTCAGTGTATAATGTGTGATGTCAGTGTGTGATGTCAGTGTATGATGTGTGATGTCAGTGTATAATGTGTGATGTCAGTGTATAATGTGTGATGTCAGTGTGTGATGTCAGTGTATGATGTGTGATGTCAGTGTATGATGTGTGATGTCAGTGTGTGATGTCAGTGTATGATGTGTGATGTCAGTGTGTGATGTCAGTGTATGATGTGTGATGTCAGTGTATGATGTGTGATGTCAGTGTGTAATGTGTGATGTCAGTGTATAATGTGTGATGTCAGTGTATGATGTGCGATGTCAGTGTATGATGTGTGATGTCAGTGTGTGATGTGTGATGTCAGTGTATAATGTGTGATGTCAGTGTGTAATGTGTGATGTCAGTGTATGATGTGTGATGTCAGTGTATGATGTGTGATGTCAGTGTATAATGTGTGATGTCAGTGTGTAATGTGTGATGTCAGTGTATGATGTGTGATGTCAGTGTATAATGTGTGATGTCAGTGTATAATGTGTGATGTCAGTGTGTAATGTGTGATGTCAGTGTATGATGTGTGATGTCAGTGTATGATGTGTGATGTCAGTGTGTAATGTGTGATGTCAGTGTATGATGTGTGATGTCAGTGTATGATGTGTGATGTCAGTGTATAATGTGTGATGTCAGTGTATGATGTGTGATGTCAGTGTATGATGTGTGATGTCAGTGTGTAATGTGTGATGTCAGTGTATGATGTGTGATGTCAGTGTATGATGTGTGATGTCAGTGTATGATGTGTGATGTCAGTGTGTAATGTGTGATGTCAGTGTATGATGTGTGATGTCAGTGTGTGATGTCAGTGTATGATGTGTGATGTCAGTGTATGATGTGTGATGTCAGTGTATAATGTGTGATGTCAGTGTATGATGTGTGATGTCAGTGTATGATGTGTGATGTCAGTGTATAATGTGTGATGTCAGTGTGTGATGTCAGTGTATGATGTGTGATGTCAGTGTATAATGTGTGATGTCAGTGTTTAATGTGTGATGTCAGTGTATAATGTGTGATGTCAGTGTATGATGTGTGATGTCAGTGTATAATGTGTGATGTCAGTGTGTGATGTCAGTGTATGATGTGTGATGTCAGTGTGTGATGTCAGTGTATGATGTGTGATGTCAGTGTGTGATGTGTGATGTCAGTGTATAATGTGTGATGTCAGTGTGTGATGTCAGTGTATGATGTGTGATGTCAGTGTGTGATGTCAGTGTATAATGTGTGATGTCAGTGTATGATGTGTGATGTCAGTGTGTGATGTGTGATGTCAGTGTGTGATGTCAGTGTATAATGTGTGATGTCAGTGTGTGATGTCAGTGTATAATGTGTGATGTCAGTGTATGATGTGTGATGTCAGTGTATAATGTGTGATGTCAGTGTGTGATGTCAGTGTATGATGTGTGATGTCAGTGTATGATGTGTGATGTCAGTGTATAATGTGTGATGTCAGTGTATAATGTGTGATGTCAGTGTATGATGTGTGATGTCAGTGTATTATGTGTGATGTCAGTGTGTGATGTCAGTGTATGATGTGTGATGTCAGTGTGTGATGTCAGTGTATGATGTGTGATGTCAGTGTATGATGTGTGATGTCAGTGTATAATGTGTGATGTCAGTGTGTGATGTCAGTGTATAATGTGTGATGTCAGTGTATGATGTGTGATGTCAGTGTATAATGTGTGATGTCAGTGTATAATGTGTGATGTCAGTGTGTGATGTCAGTGTATGATGTGTGATGTCAGTGTATGATGTGTGATGTCAGTGTATAATGTGTGATGTCAGTGTATAATGTGTGATGTCAGTGTATGATGTGTGATGTCAGTGTATAATGTGTGATGTCAGTGTGTGATGTCAGTGTATGATGTGTGATGTCAGTGTATGATGTGTGATGTCAGTGTGTGATGTGTGATGTCAGTGTATAATGTGTGATGTCAGTGTGTGATGTCAGTGTATGATGTGTGATGTCAGTGTGTGATGTCAGTGTATAATGTGTGATGTCAGTGTGTGATGTGTGATGTCAGTGTGTGATGTGTGATGTCAGTGTGTGATGTCAGTGTATAATGTGTGATGTCAGTGTGTGATGTCAGTGTGTGATGTGTGATGTCAGTGTGTGATGTCAGTGTATGATGTGTGAGGTCAGTGTGTGATGTCAGTGTATAATGTGTGATGTCAGTGTGTGATGTCAGTGTGTGATGTCAGTGTATGATGTGTGATGTCAGTGTATGATGTGTGATGTCAGTGTGTGATGTCAGTGTATAATGTGTGATGTCAGTGTAAGATGTGCGATGTCAGTGTATGATGTGTGATGTCAGTGTATGATGTGTGATGTCAGTGTGTGATGTGTGATGTCAGTGTATAATGTGTGATGTCAGTGTATGATGTGTGATGTCAGTGTATAATGTGTGATGTCAGTGTGTGATGTCAGTGTATGATGTGTGATTTCAGTGTATAATGTGTGATGTCAGTGTATGATGTGTGATGTCAGTGTATGATGTGTGATGTCAGTGTATAATGTGTGATGTCAGTGTATAATGTGTGATGTCAGTGTATGATGTGTGATGTCAGTGTATGATGTGTGATGTCAGTGTATAATGTGTGATGTCAGTGTGTGATGTCAGTGTATGATGTGTGATTTCAGTGTATAATGTGTGATGTCAGTGTATGATGTGTGATGTCAGTGTATGATGTGTGAGGTCAGTGTGTGATGTGTGATGTCAGTGTATAATGTGTGATGTCAGTGTGTGATGTCAGTGTATGATGTGTGATTTCAGTGTATAATGTGTGATGTCAGTGTATAATGTGTGATATCAGTGTGTGATGTCAGTGTATGATGTGTGATGTCAGTGTGTGATGTGTGATGTCAGTGTATAATGTGTGATGTCAGTGTGTGATGTCAGTGTGTGATGTCAGTGTATGATGTGTGAGGTCAGTGTGTGATGTCAGTGTATAATGTATGATGTCAGTGTGTGATGTCAGTGTATGATGTGTGAGGTCAGTGTGTGATGTGTGATGTCAGTGTATAATGTGTGATGTCAGTGTATGATGTGTGATGTCAGTGTATGATGTGTGATGTCAGTGTATAATGTGTGATGTCAGTGTGTGATGTCAGTGTATGATGTGTGATGTCAGTGTATAATGTGTGATGTCAGTGTATAATGTGTGATGTCAGTGTGTGATGTCAGTGTATAATGTGTGATGTCAGTGTGTGATGTCAGTGTATGATGTGTGATGTCAGTGTATGATGTGTGATGTCAGTGTGTGATGTCAGTGTATGATGTGTGATGTCAGTGTGTGATGTCAGTGTATGATGTGTGATGTCAGTGTATGATGTGTGATGTCAGTGTGTAATGTGTGATGTCAGTGTATAATGTGTGAGGTCAGTGTATGATGTGCGATGTCAGTGTATGATGTGTGATGTCAGTGTGTGATGTGTGATGTCAGTGTATAATGTGTGATGTCAGTGTGTAATGTGTGATGTCAGTGTATGATGTGTGATGTCAGTGTATGATGTGTGATGTCAGTGTATAATGTGTGATGTCAGTGTGTAATGTGTGATGTCAGTGTATGATGTGTGATGTCAGTGTATAATGTGTGATGTCAGTGTATAATGTGTGATGTCAGTGTGTAATGTGTGATGTCAGTGTATGATGTGTGATGTCAGTGTATGATGTGTGATGTCAGTGTATGATGTGTGATGTCAGTGTATGATGTGTGATGTCAGTGTATGATGTGTGATGTCAGTGTATGATGTGTGATGTCAGTGTGTAATGTGTGATGTCAGTGTATGATGTGTGATGTCAGTGTATGATGTGTGATGTCAGTGTATGATGTGTGATGTCAGTGTGTAATGTGTGATGTCAATGTATGATGTGTGATGTCAGTGTGTGATGTCAGTGTATGATGTGTGATGTCAGTGTATGATGTGTGATGTCAGTGTATAATGTGTGATGTCAGTGTATGATGTGTGATGTCAGTGTATGATGTGTGATGTCAGTGTATAATGTGTGATGTCAGTGTGTGATGTCAGTGTATGATGTGCGATGTCAGTGTATAATGTGTGATGTCAGTGTTTAATGTGTGATGTCAGTGTATAATGTGTGATGTCAGTGTATGATGTGTGATGTCAGTGTATAATGTGTGATGTCAGTGTGTGATGTCAGTGTATGATGTGTGATGTCAGTGTGTGATGTCAGTGTATGATGTGTGATGTCAGTGTGTGATGTGTGATGTCAGTGTATAATGTGTGATGTCAGTGTGTGATGTCAGTGTATGATGTGTGATGTCAGTGTGTGATGTCAGTGTATAATGTGTGATGTCAGTGTATGATGTGTGATGTCAGTGTGTGATGTGTGATGTCAGTGTGTGATGTCAGTGTATAATGTGTGATGTCAGTGTGTGATGTCAGTGTATAATGTGTGATGTCAGTGTATGATGTGTGATGTCAGTGTATAGTGTTTGATGTCAGTGTATGATGTGTGATGTCAGTGTATGATGTGTGATGTCAGTGTATAATGTGTGATGTCAGTGTATAATGTGTGATGTCAGTGTATGATGTGTGATGTCAGTGTATTATGTGTGATGTCAGTGTGTGATGTCAGTGTATGATGTGTGATGTCAGTGTGTGATGTCAGTGTATGATGTGTGATGTCAGTGTATGATGTGTGATGTCAGTGTATAATGTGTGATGTCAGTGTGTGATGTCAGTGTATAATGTGTGATGTCAGTGTGTGATGTCAGTGTATGATGTGTGATGTCAGTGTGTGATGTCAGTGTATAATGTGTGATGTCAGTGTATGATGTGTGATGTCAGTGTGTGATGTGTGATGTCAGTGTGTGATGTCAGTGTATAATGTGTGATGTCAGTGTGTGATGTCAGTGTATAATGTGTGATGTCAGTGTGTGATGTCAGTGTGTGATGTGTGATGTCAGTGTGTGATGTCAGTGTATGATGTGTGAGGTCAGTGTGTGATGTCAGTGTATAATGTGAGATGTCAGTGTATGATGTGCGATGTCAGTGTATGATGTGTGATGTCAGTGTATGATGTGCGATGTCAGTGTATGATGTGTGATGTCAGTGTATGATGTGTGATGTCAGTGTGTGATGTGTGATGTCAGTCTATAATGTGTGATGTCAGTGTGTGATGTCAGTGTATGATGTGTGATGTCAGTGTATGATGTGTGAGGTCAGTGTGTGATGTGTGATGTCAGTGTATAATGTGTGATGTCAGTGTGTGATGTCAGTGTATGATGTGTGATTTCAGTGTATAATGTGTGATGTCAGTGTATAATGTGTGATGTCAGTGTGTGATGTCAGTGTATGATGTGTGATGTCAGTGTATGATGTGTGATGTCAGTGTATAATGTGTGATGTCAGTGTATAATGTGTGATGTCAGTGCATGATGTGTGATGTCAGTGTATAATGTGTGATGTCAGTGTGTGATGTCAGTGTATGATGTGTGATGTCAGTGTGTGATGTCAGTGTATGATGTGTGATGTCAGTGTATGATGTGTGATGTCAGTGTATAATGTGTGATGTCAGTGTGTGATGTCAGTGAATAATGTGTGATGTCAGTGTGTGATGTCAGTGTATGATGTGTGATGTCAGTGTGTGATGTCAGTGTATAATGTGTGATGTCAGTGTATGATGTGTGATGTCAGTGTGTGATGTGTGATGTCAGTGTGTGATGTCAGTGTATAATGTGTGATGTCAGTGTGTGATGTCAGTGTATAATGTGTGATGTCAGTGTGTGATGTGTGATGTCAGTGTGTGATGTCAGTGTATGATGTGTGAGGTCAGTGTGTGATGTCAGTGTATAATGTGTGATGTCAGTGTATGATGTGCGATGTCAGTGTATGATGTGTGATGTCAGTGTATGATGTGTGATGTCAGTGTGTGATGTGTGATGTCAGTGTATAATGTGTGATGTCAGTGTATGATGTGTGATGTCAGTGTATAATGTGTGATGTCAGTGTGTGATGTCAGTGTATGATGTGTGATTTCAGTGTATAATGTGTGATGTCAGTGTATGATGTGTGATGTCAGTGTATAATGTGTGATGTCAGTGTATAATGTGTGATGTCAGTGTATGATGTGTGATGTCAGTGTATGATGTGTGATGTCAGTGTATAATCTGTGATGTCAATGTGTGATGTCAGTGTATGATGTGTGATTTCAGTGTATAATGTGTGATGTCAGTGTATGATGTGTGATGTCAGTGTATGATGTGTGAGGTCAGTGTGTGATGTGTGATGTCAGTGTATAATGTGTGATGTCAGTGTGTGATGTCAGTGTATGATGTGTGATTTCAGTGTATAATGTGTGATGTCAGTGTATAATGTGTGATGTCAGTGTGTGATGTCAGTGTATGATGTGTGATGTCAGTGTGTGATGTGTGATGTCAGTGTATAATGTGTGATGTCAGTGTGTGATGTCAGTGTATGATGTGTGAGGTCAGTGTGTGATGTCAGTGTATAATGTGTGATGTCAGTGTGTGATGTCAGTGTATGATGTGTGAGGTCAGTGTGTGATGTGTGATGTCAGTGTATATTGTGTGATGTCAGTGTATGATGTGTGATGTCAGTGTATGATGTGTGATATCAGTGTATAATGTGTGATGTCAGTGTGTGATGTCAGTGTATGATGTGTGATGTCAGTGTATAATGTGTGATGTCAGTGTATAATGTGTGATGTCAGTGTGTGATGTCAGTGTATAATGTGTGATGTCAGTGTGTGATGTCAGTGTATGATGTGTGATGTCAGTGTGTGATGTCAGTGTATGATGTGTGATGTCAGTGTGTGATGTCAGTGTATGATGTGTGATGTCAGTGTATGATGTGTGATGTCAGTGTGTGATGTCAGTGTATGATGTGTGATGTCAGTGTGTGATGTGTGATGTCAGTGTATAATGTGTGATGTCAGTGTGTGATGTCAGTGTATGATGTGTGATGTCAGTGTGTGATGTCAGTGTATGATGTGTGAGGTCAGTGTGTGATGTCAGTGTATAATGTGTGATGTCAGTGTATGATGTGTGATGTCAGTGTGTGATGTGTGATGTCAGTGTGTGATGTCAGAGTATAATGTGTGATGTCAGTGTGTGATGTCAGTGTATAATGTGTGATGTCAGTGTGTGATGTCAGTGTATGATGTGTGAGGTCAGTGTGTGATGTCAGTGTATGATGTGTGATGTCAGTGTGTGATGTGTGATGTCAGTGTGTGATGTCAGTGTATGATGTGTGATGTCAGTGTATGATGTGTGATGTCAGTGTGTGATGTCAGTGTATAATGTGTGATGTCAGTGTATGATGTGCGATGTCAGTGTATGATGTGTGATGTCAGTGTATGATGTGTGATGTCAGTGTGTGATGTGTGATGTCAGTGTATAATGTGTGATGTCAGTGTATGATGTGTGATGTCAGTGTATAATGTGTGATGTCAGTGTGTGATGTCAGTGTATGATGTGTGATTTCAGTGTATAATGTGTGATGTCAGTGTATGATGTGTGATGTCAGTGTATGATGTGTGATGTCAGTGTATAATGTGTGATGTCATTGTGTGATGTCAGTGTATGATGTGTGATGTCAGTGTATGATGTGTGAGGTCAGTATGTGATGTGTGATGTCAGTGTATAATGTGTGATGTCAGTGTGTGATGTCAGTGTATGATGTGTGATTTCAGTGTATAATGTGTGATGTCAGTGTATGATGTGTGATGTCAGTGTATGATATGTGATGTCAGTGTATAATGTGTGATGTCAGTGTATGATGTGTGATGTCAGTGTATGATGTGTGATGTCAGTGTATAATGTGTGATGTCAGTGTATGATGTGTGATGTCAGTGTGTGATGTCAGTGTATAATGTGTGATGTCAGTGTATGATGTGCGATGTCAGTGTATGATGTGTGATGTCAGTGTATGATGTGTGATGTCAGTGTGTGATGTGTGATGTCAGTGTATAATGTGTGATGTCAGTGTATGATGTGTGATGTCAGTGTATAATGTGTGATGTCAGTGTGTGATGTCAGTGTATGATGTGTGATTTCAGTGTATAATGTGTGATGTCAGTGTATGATGTGTGATGTCAGTGTATGATGTGTGATGTCAGTGTATAATGTGTGATGTCATTGTGTGATGTCAGTGTATGATGTGTGATGTCAGTGTATGATGTGTGAGGTCAGTGTGTGATGTGTGATGTCAGTGTATAATGTGTGATGTCAGTGTGTGATGTCAGTGTATGATGTGTGATTTCAGTGTATAATGTGTGATGTCAGTGTATGATGTGTGATGTCAGTGTATGATATGTGATGTCAGTGTATAATGTGTGATGTCAGTGTATGATGTGTGATGTCAGTGTATGATGTGTGATGTCAGTGTATAATGTGTGATGTCAGTGTATGATGTGTGATGTCAGTGTATGATGTGTGATGTCAGTGTATAATGTGTGATGTCAGTGTGTGATGTCAGTGTATGATGTGTGATTTCAGTGTATAATGTGTGATGTCAGTGTATGATGTGTGATGTCAGTGTATGATGTGTGAGGTCAGTGTGTGAAGTGTGATGTCAGTGTATAATGTGTGATGTCAATGTGTGATGTCAGTGTATGATGTGTGATTTCAGTGTATAATGTGTGATGTCAGTGTATAATGTGTGATGTCAGTGTGTGATGTCAGTGTATGATGTGTGATGTCAGTGTGTGATGTGTGATGTCAGTGTATAATGTGTGATGTCAGTGTGTGATGTCAGTGTATGATGTGTGATGTCAGTGTGTGATGTCAGTGTATGATGTGTGAGGTCAGTGTGTGATGTCAGTGTATAATGTGTGATGTCAGTGTGTGATGTCAGTGTATAATGTGTGATGTCAGTGTATAATGTGTGATGTCAGTGTGTGATGTCAGTGTATAATGTGTGATGTCAGTGTGTGATGTCAGTGTGTGATGTGTGATGTCAGTGTGTGATGTCAGTGTATGATGTGTGAGGTCAGTGTGTGATGTCAGTGTATAATGTGTGATGTCAGTGTATGATGTGTGATGTCAGTGTGTGATGTGTGATGTCAGTGTATGATGTGTGATGTCAGTGTATGATGTGTGATGTCAGTGTGTGATGTCAGTGTATAATGTGTGATGTCAGTGTATGATGTGCGATGTCAGTGTATGATGTGTGATGTCAGTGTATGATGTGTGATGTCAGTGTGTGATGTCAGTGTATAATGTGTGATGTCAGTGTATGATGTGTGATGTCAGTGTATAATGTGTGATGTCAGTGTGTGATGTCAGTGTATGATGTGTGATTTCAGTGTATAATGTGTGATGTCAGTGTATGATGTGTGATGTCAGTGTATGATGTGTGATGTCAGTGTATAATGTGTGATGTCAGTGTATGATGTGTGATGTCAGTGTATGATGTGTGATGTCAGTGTATAATGTGTGATGTCAGTGTGTGATGTCAGTGTATGATGTGTGATTTCAGTGTATAATGTGTGATGTCAGTGTATGATGTGTGATGTCAGTGTATGATGTGTGAGGTCAGTGTGTGATGTGTGATGTCAGTGTATAATGTGTGATGTCAGTGTGTGATGTCAGTGTATGATGTGTGATTTCAGTGTATAATGTGTGATGTCAGTGTATAATGTGTGATGTCAGTGTGTGATGTCAGTGTATGATGTGTGATGTCAGTGTGTGATGTGTGATGTCAGTGTATAATGTGTGATGTCAGTGTGTGATGTCAGTGTATGATGTCTGATGTCAGTGTGTGATGTCAGTGTATGATGTGTGAGGTCAGTGTGTGATGTCAGTGTATAATGTGTGATGTCAGTGTATGATGTGTGAGGTCAGTGTGTGATGTGTGATGTCAGTGTATACTGTGTGATGTCAGTGTATGATGTGTGATGTCAGTGTATGATGTGTGATGTCAGTGTATAATGTGTGATGTCAGTGTGTGATGTCAGTGTATGATGTGTGATGTCAGTGTATAATGTGTGATGTCAGTGTATAATGTGTGATGTCAGTGTGTGATGTAAGTGTATAATGTGTGATGTCAGTGTGTGATGTCAGTGTATGATGTGTGATGTCAGTGTATGATGTGTGATGTCAGTGTGTGATGTCAGTGTATGATGTGTGATGTCAGTGAGTGATGTCAGTGTATGATGTGTGATGTCAGTGTATGATGTGTGATGTCAGTGTGTGATGTCAGTGTATGATGTGTGATGTCAGTGTGTGATGTGTGATGTCAGTGTATAATGTGTGATGTCAGTGTGTGATGTAAGTGTATGATGTGTGATGTCAGTGTGTGATGTCAGTGTATGATGTGTGAGGTCAGTGTGTGATGTCAGTGTATAATGTGTGATGTCAGTGTATGATGTGTGATGTCAGTGTGTGATGTGTGATGTCAGTGTGTGATGTCAGTGTATAATGTGTGATGTCAGTGTGTGATGTCAGTGTATAATGTGTGATGTCAGTGTGTGATGTCAGTGTGTGATGTGTGATGTCAGTGTGTGATGTCAGTGTATAATGTGTGAGGTCAGTGTGTGATGTCAGTGTATAATGTGTGATGTCAGTGTATGATGTGTGATGTCAGTGTGTGATGTGTGATGTCAGTGTGTGATGTCAGTGTATGATGTGTGATGTCAGTGTATGATGTGTGATGTCAGTGTGTGATGTCAGTGTATAATGTGTGATGTCAGTGTATGATGTGCGATGTCAGTGTATGATGTGTGATGTCAGTGTATGATGTGTGATGTCAGTGTGTGATGTGTGATGTCAGTGTATAATGTGTGATGTCAGTGTATGATGTGTGATGTCAGTGTATAATGTGTGATGTCAGTGTGTGATGTCAGTGTATGATGTGTGATTTCAGTGTATAATGTGTGATGTCAGTGTATGATGTGTGATGTCAGTGTATAATGTGTGATGTCAGTGTATAATGTGTGATGTCAGTGTATGATGTGTGATGTCAGTGTATGATGTGTGATGTCAGTGTATAATGTGTGATGTCAGTGTGTGATGTCAGTGTATGATGTGTGATTTCAGTGTATAATGTGTGATGTCAGTGTATGATGTGTGATGTCAGTGTATGATGTGTGAGGTCAGTGTGTGATGTGTGATGTCAGTGTATAATGTGTGATGTCAGTGTGTGATGTCAGTGTATGATGTGTGATTTCAGTGTATAATGTGTGATGTCAGTGTATAATGTGTGATGTCAGTGTGTGATGTCAGTGTATGATGTGTGATGTCAGTGTGTGATGTGTGATGTCAGTGTATAATGTGTGATGTCAGTGTGTGATGTCAGTGTATGATGTGTGATGTCAGTGTGTGATGTCAGTGTATGATGTGTGAGGTCAGTGTGTGATGTCAGTGTATAATGTGTGATGTCAGTGTGTGATGTCAGTGTATGATGTGTGAGGTCAGTGTGTGATGTGTGATGTCAGTGTATAATGTGTGATGTCAGTGTATGATGTGTGATGTCAGTGTATGATGTGTGATGTCAGTGTATAATGTGTGATGTCAGTGTGTGATGTCAGTGTATGATGTGTGATGTCAGTGTATAATGTGTGATGTCAGTGTATAATGTGTGATGTCAGTGTGTGATGTCAGTGTATAATGTGTGATGTCAGTGTGTGATGTCAGTGTATGATGTGTGATGTCAGTGTATGATGTGTGATGTCAGTGTATGATGTGTGATGTCAGTGTGTGATGTGTGATGTCAGTGTATGATGTGTGATGTCAGTGTATGATGTGTGATGTCAGTGTGTGATGTCAGTGTATGATGTGTGATGTCAGTGTGTGATGTCAGTGTATGATGTGTGATTTCAGTGTATGATGTGTGATTTCAGTGTATAATGTGTGATGTCAGTGTATGATGTGTGATGTCAGTGTGTGATGTCAATGTATGATGTGTGAGGTCAGTGTGTGATGTCAGTGTATGATGTGTGAGGTCAGTGTGTGATGTCAGTGTATAATTTGTGATGTCAGTGTATGATGTGTGATGTCAGTGTATAATGTGTGATGTCAGTGTGTGATGTCAGTGTATGATGTGTGATGTCAGTGTATAATGTGTGATGTCAGTGTGTGATGTCAGTGTATAATGTGTGATGTCAGTGTGTGATGTCAGTGTATGATGTGTGAGGTCAGTGTGTGATGTGTGATGTCAGTGTGTGATGTCAGTGTATGATGTGTGATGTCAGTGTATAATGTGTGATGTCAGTGTATGATGTGTGATGTCAGTGTATAATGTGTGACGTCAGTGTGTGATGTCAGTTTATGATGTGTGATGTCAGTGTATGATGTGTGATGTCAGTGTATAATGTGTGATGTCAATGTATAATGTGTGATGTCAGTGTATAATGTGTGATGTCAGTGTGTGATGTCAGTGTATGATGTGTGATGTCAGTGTATAATGTGTGATGTCAGTGTATGATGTGTGATGTCAGTGTATAATGTGTGATGTCAGTGTATAATGTGTGATGTCAGTGTGTGATGTCAGTGTATGATGTGTGATTTCAGTGTATAATGTGTGATGTCAGTGTATGATGTGTGATGTCAGTGTATAATGTGTGATGTCAGTGTATAATGTGTGATGTCAGTGTATGATGTGTGATGTCAGTGTATGATGTGTGATGTCAGTGTATAATGTGTGATGTCAGTGTGTGATGTCAGTGTATGATGTGTGATTTCAGTGTATAATGTGTGATGTCAGTGTATGATGTGTGATGTCAGTGTATGATGTGTGAGGTCAGTGTGTGATGTGTGATGTCAGTGTATAATGTGTGATGTCAGTGTGTGATGTCAGTGTATGATGTGTGATTTCAGTGTATAATGTGTGATGTCAGTGTATAATGTGTGATGTCAGTGTGTGATGTCAGTGTATGATGTGTGATGTCAGTGTGTGATGTGTGATGTCAGTGTATAATGTGTGATGTCAGTGTATGATGTGTGATGTCAGTGTGTGATGTCAGTGTATGATGTGTGAGGTCAGTGTGTGATGTCAGTGTATAATGTGTGATGTCAGTGTGTGATGTCAGTGTATGATGTGTGAGGTCAGTGTGTGATGTGTGATGTCAGTGTATAATGTGTGATGTCAGTGTATGATGTGTGATGTCAGTGTATGATGTGTGATGTCAGTGTATAATGTGTGATGTCAGTGTGTGATGTCAGTGTATGATGTGTGATGTCAGTGTATAATGTGTGATGTCAGTGTATAATGTGTGATGTCAGTGTGTGATGTCAGTGTATAATGTGTGATGTCAGTGTGTGATGTCAGTGTATGATGTGTGATGTCAGTGTATGATGTGTGATGTCAGTGTATGATGTGTGATGTCAGTGTGTGATGTGTGATGTCAGTGTGTGATGTGTGATGTCAGTGTATGATGTGTGATGTCAGTGTATGATGTGTGATGTCAGTGTGTGATGTCAGTGTATGATGTGTGATGTCAGTGTGTGATGTCAGTGTATGATGTGTGATTTCAGTGTATGATGTGTGATTTCAGTGTATAATGTGTGATGTCAGTGTATGATGTGTGATGTCAGTGTGTGATGTCAATGTATGATGTGTGAGGTCAGTGTGTGATGTCAGTATATAATGTGTGATGTCAGTGTGTGATGTCAGTGTATGATGTGTGATGTCAGTGTGTGATGTGTGATGTCAGTGTATAATGTGTGATGTCAGTGTGTGATGTCAGTGTATGATGTGTGATGTCAGTGTGTGATGTCAGTGTATGATGTGTGAGGTCAGTGTGTGATGTCAGTGTATAATGTGTGATGTCAGTGTGTGATGTCAGTGTATGATGTGTGAGGTCAGTGTGTGATGTGTGATGTCAGTGTATAATGTGTGATGTCAGTGTGTGATGTCAGTGTATGATGTGTGATGTCAGTGTATGATGTGTGATGTCAGTGTATAATGTGTGATGTCAGTGTGTGATGTCAGTGTATGATGTGTGATGTCAGTGTATAATGTGTGATGTCAGTGTGTGATGTCAGTGTATAATGTGTGATGTCAGTGTGTGATGTGTGATGTCAGTGTGTGATGTCAGTGTATGATGTGTGATGTCAGTGTATAATGTGTGATGTCAGTGTGTGATGTCAGTGTATAATGTGTGATGTCAGTGTGTGATGTGTGATGTCAGTGTGTGATGTCAGTGTATGATGTGTGAGGTCAGTGTGTGATGTGTGATGTCAGTGTGTGATGTCAGTGTATGATGTGTGATGTCAGTGTATAATGTGTGATGTCAGTGTATGATGTGTGATGTCAGTGTATAATGTGTGATGTCAGTGTGTGATGTCAGTTTATGATGTGTGATGTCAGTGTATGATGTGTGATGTCAGTGTATAATGTGTGATGTCAATGTATAATGTGTGATGTCAGTGTATAATGTGTGATGTCAGTGTGTGATGTCAGTGTATGATGTGTGATGTCAGTGTATAATGTGTGATGTCAGTGTATGATGTGTGATGTCAGTGTATAATGTGTGATGTCAGTGTATAATGTGTGATGTCAATGTATAATGTGTGATGTCAGTGTATGATGTGTGATGTCAGTGTATAATGTGTGATGTCAGTGTATAATGTGTGATGTCAGTGTGTGATGTCAGTGTATAATGTGTGATGTCAGTGTGTGATGTCAGTGTATGATGTGTGATGTCAGTGTATGATGTGTGATGTCAGTGTATGATGTGTGATGTCAGTGTGTGATGTGTGATGTCAGTGTGTGATGTGTGATGCCAGTGTATGATGTGTGATGTCAGTGTATGATGTGTGATGTCAGTGTGTGATGTCAGTGTATGATGTGTGATGTCAGTGTGTGATGTCAGTGTATGATGTGTGATTTCAGTGTATGATGTGTGATGTCAGTGTATAATGTGTGATGTCAGTGTATAATGTGTGATGTCAGTGTGTGATGTCAGTGTATAATGTGTGATGTCAGTGTATAATGTGTGATGTCAGTGTGTGATGTCAGTGTATGATGTGTGAGGTCAGTGTGTGATGTGTGATGTCAGTGTGTGATGTCAGTGTATGATGTGTGATGTCAGTGTATAATGTGTGATGTCAGTGTATGATGTGTGATGTCAGTGTATAATGTGTGATGTCAGTGTGTGATGTCAGTTTATGATGTGTGATGTCAGTGTATGATGTGTGATGTCAGTGTATAATGTGTGATGTCAATGTATAATGTGTGATGTCAGTGTATAATGTGTGATGTCAGTGTGTGATGTCAGTGTATGATGTCAGTGTATAATGTGTGATGTCAATGTATAATGTGTGATGTCAGTGTATAATGTGTGATGTCAGTGTATGATGTGTGATGTTAGTGTATGATGTGTGATGTCAGTGTGTGATGCGTGATATCAGTGTATGATGTGTGATGTCAGTGTATGATGTGTGATGTCAATGCATAATGTGTGATGTTAGTGTATAATGTGTGAGGTTAGTGTATGATGTGTGATGTCAGTGTGTGATGTGTGATGTCAGTGTATGATGTGTGATGTCAGTGTGTGATGTCAGTGTATGATGTGTGATGTCAGTGTGTGATGCATCAGTCAGTGTTTGATGTGTGAGATCAGTGTATAATGTATGTGTGATGTCAGTGAATGATGTGTGACGTTGATGCTGGTGTATCATGTGTAATGTATGATGTCAGTGTGAGATGTGTAATGTATGATGTCAGTGTATGTTGTGTGATATCAGTCTGTTTTGAGATTGCGGTGGATATTCTTTTCTATATACCAGGATTGCAATCCACCCCTCCATGTTAGTTTGGGTGGAGACCAATTATTAACTTTGATGTCAGTGTGTGAGTATAATGTGTGATGTCAGTGTATGATGTGTGATGTCAGTGTATAATGTGTGATGTCAGTGTATGATGTGTGATGTCAGTGTATGATGTGCGATGTCAGTGTATGATGTGCGATGTCAGTGTATGATGTGCGATGTCAGTGTATGATGTGTGATGTCAGTGTATGATGTGTGATGTCAGTGTATGATGTGTGATGTCAGTGTATAATGTGTGTGATGTCAGTGTATGATGTGCGATGTCAGTGTATGATGTGTGATGTCAGTGTATGATGTGTGATGTCAGTGTATAATGTGTGATGTCAGTGTATGATGTGCGATGTCAGTGTATGATGTGCGATGTCAGTGTATGATGTGCGATGTCAGTGTATGATGTGTGATGTCAGTGTATAATGTGTGATGTCAGTGTATGATGTGTGATGTCAGTGTATGATGTGTGATGTCAGTGTATAATGTGTGTGATGTCAGTGTATGATGTGCGATGTCAGTGTATGATGTGTGATGTCAGTGTATGATGTGTGATGTCAGTGTATAATGTGTGATGTCAGTGTATGATGTGCGATGTCAGTGTATGATGTGCGATGTCAGTGTATGATGTGCGATGTCAGTGTATGATGTGTGATGTCAGTGTATAATGTGTGATGTCAGTGTATGATGTGTGATGTCAGTGTATGATGTGTGATGTCAGTGTGTGATGTCAGTGTATAATGTGTGATGTCAGTGTATGATGTGCGATGTCAGTGTATGATGTGTGATGTCAGTGTATGATGTGTGATGTCAGTGTGTGATGTGTGATGTCAGTGTATGATGTGTGATGTCAGTGTATGATGTGTGATGTCAGTGTATAATCATAGAATCATAGAATCGTAGAGTTGGAAGGGACCTCCTGGGCCATCTGGTCCAACCCCCTGCTCAAAGCAGGATTCGCTAAATCATCTCAGTCAGATGTCTGTCCAGCCTCTGTTTGAAGACTTCCATTGAAGGAGAACTCACCACTTCTCGTGGCAGCCTGTTCCACTCATTGATCACTCTAACTGTCAAAAAGTTTTTTCTAATATCTAATCTGTGTCTCCTCCCATTCAGTTTCTTCCCATTGCTTCTAGTCTTTCCTTGTGCAAATGAGAACAAAGTTGATCCTTCTACAATGTGACAGCCCTTTAGATATTTGTAGACAGCTATTAAGTCTCCTCTCAGTCTTCTCTTTTGCAAACTAAACATTCCCAAATCCTGCAACCTTTCCTCATAAGACAGGGTTTGCAGACCGGTCACCATTCTGGTCGCTCTTTTCTGAACTTGCTCCAGTTTGTTGATGTCTTTTTTAAAATGTGGTGCCCAAAACTGGACACAATATTCCAGATGAGGTCTGACCAAAGAGGAGTAGAGGGAAATAATGACTTCACGTGATCTAGACTGTATGCTTCTGTTAATACATCCTAGAATTGCATTTGCCTTTTTTGCTGCTGCATCACACTGTTGACTCATATTCAGTCTGTGATCTATTAGTATACCCAAGTCTTTTTCACATGTGCTGTCACTTAGCCCTATTCCTCCCATTCTATATATGCTTTTTTCATTTTTATTGCCCAGATGTAGTACTTTGCATTTCTCCCTGTTAAAAACCATTCTGTTAGTTGCTGCCCACTTCTCCAGTTTATTTAAATCTTTTTGAATCCTCTCTCTCTCTTCTCTAGTATTAGCTATCCCTCCTAGCTTTGTGTCATCAGCAAATTTAATCAGTTTACCCTCAATTCCTTCATCTAAATCGTTGATAAAGATGTTGAACAATACAGGGCCCAGGACAGAGCCCTGTGGTACCCCACTTGAGACATTCTTCCAACTGGATGTGCAGCCATTTACGACCACTCTTTGGGTCCGATCACTAAGCCAGTTATGAATCCACCTAACAGTTGCCTTGTCCATTCCATACTTAGTCATTTTTTCAATAAGGATTGTATGAGAGACTTTGGCAAATGCTTTGCTGAAGTCAAGATATACTATATCTACAGCATTTCCTTGATCCACCCAATCAGTGATACCGTCATAGAAGGAAATTAAGTTAGTCTGACATGACTTATTAGTTACAAACCCATGCTGACTCTGTTTAATCACTTCATTCTTATCCAGGTATTGACATACATGTTGTTTAATAATTTGTTCAAAGATCTTTCCTGGTATAGAAGTCAGACTCACCGGCCTATAGTTGCCTGGGTCCACCTTCCCCTTTTTGAAGATAGGAACAACATTTGCTCTTCTCCAGTCTTCTGGCACTTCTCCTGTTCTCCAAGAATTTTCAAAGATTATGGAGAGGGGTTCAAAAATTTCTTATGCTATCTCCTTCAGTACTCTGGGGTGTAATTCATCTGGACCTGGAGACTTGAATTCATTTAGGTTAGCTAAGTGTTTCCTCACTATCTTTCTGTTTATAGATATCCTGGATTCTTCTATTCCCTTAATAGGACAGTGAATAACAGTTGATGTTACATTTCTTTTCTGAGAGAAAACAGATGCAAAATAGGAATTTAAAAGTTTAGCCTTCTCAACATCCTGTCTTACCATTTCATCATTTTCATCCTGTAAAAATCCTATAGCATCTTTGACTTTTCTTTTACTTTTGACATATCCCCAAAATCCTTTATTATTGCTTTTGACATCTCTTGCAAGCCTCAATTCACTTTCAGCTTTAGATAATCTGATTTGTGCCCTGCAGGTTCTGCAGACAGCATTATATTCTTCTTTAGATATGCCTCCCTCTTTCCATTTTATAAACATTTTTTTCTTCCTTTTTAGCATGTGCTTAAGTTCTGTGTTCATCCATCCTGGTTTCCTTAAATGCTTCCTATTCTTCCCTCTTTTCGGAATTGTTAACAACTGTGCTTTGAGAATTTCATTTTTCAAGATTTCCCATCCCTCCTGGACATTTTTGTCTTTTAGGATATCCAGCCATTGGATCCCTCCAATTCTCTTTCTGAATCCCTTAAAATCTGCCTTTCTGAAATCTAACCTTGACGTCTGAGTCTTCACAGGTCTTCCGCCTCTAGTTATCCAAAATTCTAAAATAGCATGGTCGCTACCTCCTAGGGTCCCAGCCACTTTTACCTCCTCAACCATTTCCTCCCTGTTTATAAGGATTAGATCCAAGGTAGCAGTTCCCCTTGTTTTCTCCCCTACCTTTTGGAAGATAAAGTTGTCAGCAAGAGAGGATAAGAATTTCCTTGACCTGTTAGTTTTGCCTGAGAGAGATTCCCAACAAATGTCTGGATAGTTGAAATCTCCCATGACAACTATGTCATATTTTTTGGAGAACTTGGCCATTTGATGCATAAAGAGTTCATCCATATCTTCAGCTTGCACAGGCGGCCTGTAGTAAATGCCTGCAATGGTGTCCTTTCCATTGTTCTGTCCTTGTATTCTTACCCAAACAGTTTCCACAGAACTCCCAGTCTCTGAAGCTTCAATCTCTGTGCAGATATACGCGTTTCTAACATACAATGCGACACCCCCTCCTCGTTTATCAAGTCTGTTTCTTGCAAATAAGTTGTATCCTTCTAGTCTTGTATTCCAATCATGTGTATTGTCCCACCAAGTTTCAGTGATTCCAATGACATCATATTTCTTTTCCTGTGTTAGTAGTTCCAATTCTCCTTGTTTGTTGCCCATGCTTTGTGCATTAGTATAGAAACATTTTAGTTTGTGATTGGTTTCTCTTTCTCCAATATTTTTATTAATTAGATTCTTTCGTCTTTGTTCTTCCTTTCCACTTCTAATAGCAGAGTTCTCAATAGCATTTGTCAGGTGTATGGCTTTTTCTGGTCTTTTCCTTCACTTATAATGTGTGATGTCAGTGTATAATGTGTGATGTCAGTGTATGATGTGTGATGTCAGTGTATGATGTGTGATATCAGTGTATAATGTGTGATGTCAGTGTATGATGTGTGATGTCAGTGTATGATGTGTGATGTCAGTGTATGATGTGTGATATCAGTGTATAATGTGTGATGTCAGTGTATGATGTGTGATGTCAGTGTATGATGTGTGATGTCAGTGTATGATGTGTGATGTCAGTGTATAATGTGTGATGTCAGTGTATAATGTGTGATGTCAGTGTATGATGTGTGATGTCAGTGTATAATGTGTGATGTCAGTGTATGATGTGTGATGTCAGTGTATGATGTGTGATATCAGTGTATAATGTGTGATGTCAGTGTATGATGTGTGATGTCAGTGTATGATGTGTGATGTCAGTGTATAATGTGTGATGTCAGTGTATGATGTGTGATGTCAGTGTATTTTGTGTGATGTCAGTGTATGATGTGTGATGTCAGTGTATGATGTGTGATATCAGTGTATGATGTGTGATGTCAGTGTATAATGTGTGATGTCAGTGTATAATATAATGTGTGATGTCAGTGTATAATGTGTGATGTCAGTGTATGATGTGTGATGTCAGTGTATGATGTGTGATGTCAGTGTATAATGTGTGATGTCAGTGTATAATGTGTGATGTCAGTGTATGATGTGTGATGTCAGTGTATGATGTGTGATGTCAGTGTATGATGTGTGATGTCAGTGTATAATGTGTGATGTCAGTGTATAATGTGTGATGTCAGTGTATGATGTGTGATGTCAGTGTATGATGTGTGATGTCAGTGTATGATGTGTGATGTCAGTGTATGATGTGTGATGTCAGTGTATGATGTGTGATGTCAGTGTATAATGTGTGATGTCAGTGTATGATGTGTGATGTCAGTGTATGATGTGTGATGTTGATGTCAGTGTATGACGTGTAATGTATGAACCTGTAGCAGGGTGGACGTGCGCTGCAGCGAGCTGGCTTATAGACCTCTATGGTTGTCACTGCCGACTTGGCGCTCATAGCAAGTGAGCAATCTGAGTATCGCCTGTTTGTAGCAGACCCAATCGATGGAGGCTATTGAAGCAAGTAAAAAAAATATTTTTAAAAATATACAAAAAAATTAAAAAATAT
This sequence comes from Dendrobates tinctorius, assembly GCF_039654945.1. Classification (NCBI taxonomy): domain Eukaryota; kingdom Metazoa; phylum Chordata; class Amphibia; order Anura; family Dendrobatidae; genus Dendrobates; species Dendrobates tinctorius. The sequence goes on from NW_027361878.1 coordinate 22,385,657, forward strand.
AAAAGTTCAAATCACCCCCCTTTCGCCCCATTCAAAATAAAACAATAGAAAAAAATCAAACAGACATATTTGGTAGCGCCGTGTTCAGAATCGCCCGATCTATCAATAAAAAAAGGATTAACCTGATCGCTAAACGGTGTAGCGAGAAAAAAGTCAAACCGCCAGCATTACAATTTTTGGTGGCCGCGACATTGCATTAAAATGCAATAATGGGCGATCAAAAGATGGTATCTGCACAAAAGTGGTATCATTAAAACATCAGCCCGGCATGCAAAAAGTAATCACTTACCCAACCCCAGATCATGAGAAATGGAGACGCTACGGGTCTCGGAAAATGGAGCGATTTTTTGTTTTCTTTTTAACAAACTTTGGATTTTTTTTCACCACTTAAATAAAACAGAACTTAGACATGTTTGGTGTCTATGAAACTTGTAATGAGCTGGAGAATCATAATGGCAGGTCAGTTTTCACATTTAGTGAACCTAGGAAATAATCCAAAGAAAAAATGTGTGGGATTGCACTTTTTAGCAATTTCACCGCACTTGGAATTTTTTTTCCCATATGGAAAACCTATGGTGTCGTTCAAAAGTACAACTCGTCCCGCAAAAAACAAGCCCTCTCATATTGACGGAAAAATTAAAAAGTTATGGCTCTGGGAAGAGGGGGAGTGATGAATAGAAACGCGAAAAAGAGCTGTGCCATGAAGGGGTTAAGAACGCAGGGATGTCACGTTATAGTTTGCTCTTTGACCCTCCATGTCTATGTGGCGCAGCAGGTGAGAGGAGTTTGTCACAAGCTGCTGCGATCTGTATAAGCAGTGACCGAGACTACAAAGCTCATTATAGGATACTGAGAGCTTTGTCATCTCACCAGCAATAAAGACGACACACACTTTGCTCGATCGCAGCTCCGAGAACAAGCGGCTCAGTGTTGGGTCCTATTTCAGGTCCAGCAGTGGAGGAGGCTATAACATTTTATGCCCCATTGGAATTTGGTAGCCCTGCGTCCCCCCCATTGCAACGTCACCGAGACAGGGAACTGATTATATTGGTTTCTTGCCACATTTTAATGTCACGGTCACGTGTGTCTGGACGCAGCAAGTACCGCAAGGCGAACCCATGTGACGCACGTGACCCTGGATACACCGCCTCCAGTGGGGCGAATTTAAATAATAAACACGTGCAGCTGGATACACCGCCTCCAACAGGCGAATTTAGACATTACACATATATACAAGTCTGGAAACCCCACCTCCAGTAAGGCGAATTTAAACAATAAGGGAAACCTGGGAAACATTAACAATGGTGGGCCCTGCGATAGGGAATAGGGAAGTGGAGACCTCCTGAGCTCCCCTGAGCCAGTGTCCCTGCACTCCTAACGTTCCCTATGCCGGTTCCGCACCGGGCGCGCAACAGGAACCTAAAAACCCTCGTCCTGACCTAAACCCTCACTAGGGAATTGGTCGGTGCGGAAGCTAATCCCACCACTGCACTAAACACACATGAGGAAAGATGACAAAATAGGGGAAACACCACTTAGCTTTGCTCTGCTGCGTATGCTCCTAGCAACAGAGCCCACCACCTGTGTGCATCTTCTCCTCCACCCGGATCCATCAGCATAACTGGATCCTTCTCCATAGTGCAGCCTTGGAGCAGAGTCCACCACCAGTTGCAGCTGTCCTGTAACAGAGTCCCAAAGATGAGTCCAGCTTCTGCCAAAAAGTCCAGCATGCTTGAGTCCAGCTCTCAGCAACCAAGTCCCGCATGCTGAGTGCAACTCTCTCCATAGTCGTCACTCCACCAAGCCATGCAAGCACTTCCTGCAGACACCATAAACTGTGACTCCACCACGCCTTGCCAGCCCTTCTTGCAGACCACCTAGCTGCCACTCATCCCCTCTGGCTGGGCTGTGCAAGACTCATGTTCAGCTCCTTCATCACCCAGGCTTCCTTCCCAAATGACGAACACAATATCACCAACAGTGATTGAACCCACCTGGCTCCCTTTTATAGAGCCTAACACCTGATTTGTAATTGCGTGCACATTAACCCTAAAACTAAGGTGCGATACCACTCACCACCACCGGGCAACTTAGAATGAAACACCACGTTTAATAATTCTAATGGCCACCGGGGGCAATCACATCACTTTGGCACCTAGCCAAAGGAAAAAAGTTCAACTTTGTCCATTTAAACTGTCAGATCCACCTTGGATCATTACATTTTTATAGAAACTAAATCAAAAGTTAAATGCTCCATCCATCCTATTCTTCATCTCAATATTTCCCTGACTAGGCTTTTTTTTAAAACAGCACCTTTGTAACTTTTTTTTAACTGTCCTTTAGCATTTACAATTGCAAATAGTTTTGATTAAAAGCTTCCCACAGTTGTATATATATAGGTCCTGTGCAGCGTGAACCAGGCTAATGCTGCTCCATTATTATTAGAGTGTGAATTTTTATTTATTTTTGCTGAGTTTTTGGAGCAAAAAAGTATTAAAAAACCCCACAAATTTTGAGAGTAGCGTTGGAGAGTTTCTGCTCTGAAAGCTCAGCAAAAAATAAGAAAAAGCTCAAGTAAACAAAAATAAGGGTCGGTTTATATGGACCGGCCGGCGGCATTAAACAACCTCCGAATGTTAAACATTTACTGAAGAAATGCAACTGTATGTTATACTGTGTATCCTTAAGGACATTTCTGAGGAGCATTTGACCACCTAAATCTCTGAATAGAAATGTTAGAGAGGGAGAATGAGAGCAGAGAGAGAGGGAGAGTGTACAATTGTGCTCAAAAGTTTACATAGCCAAGCAGAATTTTTGCTTTCTTGGCCTTTTTTCAGAGAATATGAGTGATAACACCAAAACTTTTTCTCCACTCATGGTTAGTGGTTGGGTGAAGCCATTTATTGTCAAACTACTGTGTTTTCTCTTTTTAAATCATAATGACAACCCAAAACATCCAAGTGACCCTGATTAAAAGTTCACATACCCTGGTGATTTTGGCCTGATAACATGCACGAAAATTGACACAAATGGGTTTGAATGACTACTAAAGGTAACACCCTCACCTGTGACCGTTTGCATGTAATCAGTGTGTGTGCATAAAAGCTGAGTAGGTTTCTGGGATCCAGACAGACTCTTGCATCTTTCATCCAGCAACGGACATTTCTAGATTGTGAGTCACGGTGAAAGCAAAAGAATTGTTAACGGATCTACGGGAAAAGGTGGTTGAACTGTATAAAACAGGAAAGGGATACAAAAGGATATCCAAGGAATTGATTATGCCAGTCAGCAGCGCTCAAACTGTGATTAACAAATGGAAAATCAGGGGCTCTGTAAAAACAAAACCACGGTCAGGTAGACCAACAAAAATGTCGTCCACAACTGCCAGGAAAATTGCTCGAGATGCAAAGTAAAACCCACAAATAACATCAGCTGAAATACTGGACTCTCTGAAAACTAGCGGTGTGGCTGTTTCAAGATGCACAATAAGGAGGCACTTGAAGAAAAATGGGCTCCATGGTCGAGTCGCCAGAAGAAAGCCATTACTACGCAAATGCCACAAAGTATCTTGCCTACAATATGCAAATACCAACAGGTATGACAAACAAACATGGTTCATAACCATGTATGTAGCTAGATATTTAGAGCCTATCAATTACTACATAATACCCGTTATTATAGATACCCAAAGGTAATTTTATCTAACTTATCTCTGTGGAGTAATATTGTGGCTTTGGGTATGGGGGCTATTGCCGGCAAGTGGCGCTATGGTATAGTGTATAGTTAGAGCACAATCTGTGATGAGATATATGATGGTGATTATATGGATTTAGTTAGTAAGGGATAAATAAGGTTTTTTGTCCTGCCTTTTGTAGCTGCAACATTTTGCTGGTAGCCTCTGTGTTTATTTACACTGTGGTAGATGTCTCCTTCTGGATGTGTGCATCGAATGAGTGACTGTGATTTACAGGTATATTTGCACTTTCCCACTTTCCCTGTTTTTGGGAGTATGGTTTTAATAATTGTGTTTCAATAAAAATTATATCTGTATATTTATCAGTATTTGCCTTGTAATCATATTTTTTGTTTACGGTCCTACAATATGCCAAACAGCACAGAGACAAGCCTCAAAACTTCTGGAACAAAGTAATTTGGAGTGATGTGACCAAAATTGAACTTTTTTGCCACGACCATAAACATTACATTTGGAGAGAGGTCCACAAGACCTATGATGAAAGGAACACCATTCCTACTGTAAAGCACGGAGGTAGATCACTGATGTTTTGGGGATGTGTGAGCTACAAAGGCACAGGAAACTTGGTCAGAGTTGAAGAAAAGATGAATGCAGCATGCTATCAGCAAATACAGGAGGCATATTTGCAATCATCAGCCCTGATGCTGCGCATGGATCGTACTTGGACGCTCCAACATGACAACGATGCAAAACACCAGGCCAAGTCAACCTGTCATTGGCTACAGCATAACAAATGGAAGGTTCTGGAGTGTCCATCTCAGTCTCCTGACCTCAATGTCATTTTGAGCCACTCTGGGGAGATCTCATGCGGTTCATGCTAGACAGCCCAGAAATTTACAGGAACTGAAGGCTTTTTGCCAAGAAGAGTGGGCAGCTTTACCATCTGAGAAAATAAAGAACCTCATCCACAATTACCACAAAAGACTTCAAGCTGTCATTGATGTTAAAGGGGGCAATACACGGAATTAAGAAATGGAGTATGTGAACTTTTGATCAGGGTAATTTGGATGTTTTGGGTTGTCATTATGATTTAAAAAGAGAAAACACAGTAGTCTGACAATTGATGGCTTCACCCGACCACTAATCATGAGTGGAGAAAAAGTTTTGGTATTATCATTCATATTCTCTGAAAAAAGGCCAAGAAAGCAAAAATTCTGCCGGGGTATGTAAACTTTTGAGTACAACTGTAGTTCACAAGCAATTGGATTAGAAAGGTAGGTGCTAGATCAGACATCAATGCTAATTTTTGTCTTCACTCCAACCTCATCCGGGTGCACCGTGTAGAAAGATATAGTGGATGCTGTGCACACATATGGTGCAATAATATTAGTATTAGTATCTGTAATAAAATATCCGAAATACTACAGGCTGTATAAAGAGATTTAAAAATAACCCTCAATACAGGAGCAGACAGACGCAGAAGAGGGTTCCTGAGCTAATACAATATACGGGCCTTTAATAGGGTTGCTCGGCCCGTATGTAACTGCTGATTTGTGAAGTATAACAGCGCTCACACTGTACGCTGTAATGATTCGCCGACCCTGGCATTGGGAGCAGCAGGTGTGCGATTTGCATGCATGTGGTCACATGTCGATATGAAATGCGCGGCCTCGCTCAATACAAGTGAATTGAGCAAGGTCAGACACGTCAAGTTGGAATGTGGTGTGAAGTATTCTGCGGCATCGGAGAATCCTCACAGTGAGCAATGCACGCACTGTGAGGATTCACAAGTCTGGGAAATCTGGGTGAAAACCAATATGATGTCTCCAACATGGGGTACAACCACGTTTTATTTTTCTCTCAGTTCACAGCGATCGCTCACTTCTCATCCTTAAGCCGGGGTCAGACTTGCGAGAAACTCGCACGAGTATCACACCTCAATACCGGGCACTGCCACCGGCACTCGGGACTGGAGGGTGCGGCTGCATAGAAATACATGCAGCCGCACACTACGGTCCCGAGTGCTGGCGGCAGTGCTGGATATTGAGCTGCGAGACTTGTGCGAGTTTCTCGCAAGTCTGATCCCGGCCTTACAGAACAAAGCAGGTTTGCCAGGGGAAAGATTAAAATTCAGGTGTTATCATTTATATTTTAATTTGGAGCACATTGGGTAATGACAAGGAATTTGGAGCTTGCCCTGCGGCACAAAGACTCGCAAGCTTCAGATTCCTCATTACAGGTGGTGTGAGTGACAAAAAGTGAAATTTAGGTCAGAAGCTGATGTGGTATGAAATATTGCTGCATTATGATGACTCATGCTGATCACACACTCATCTAATAGTTTAATTGCTCTTAGTAGCAAAAAAATCTAATCAGTTTTAATAGAATATAATAACTGACATGAGACCTAGAGAAGTTCATAGCGGAGGGCATAATATGGCCTGCAGCGGGCATTGATTGCAGCCTCTTCAGTTGCTGGAATGTTTGGTTGTTTTAGCTTCTTGTCCGCCCTCCTGACCCGCTTAGTCATCCCCTCTGTAATTTATGTGTTGAGGAAGTGATGGTTGACTTTGTGTTTTTACATCTTGACTTATAAGTTGTATGTTCCCACTTCCTGCTTGTAACTATGCAGTGGTGTGAAGGTTTTTGCCCGCTTCCTGATTTCCTATTCTTTTGCATGTTTATCACACTTACCGTAAATGTTTCAGAACAAAATACAGTTTTTAAATGAAGATCTTAATAATTAAGGGAAAAAGAAATCCAAACCTACAGGGCCCTTTGTAAAAAAAAAGTGATTGCCCCCTAAACCTATTAACTGGTTGGGCCACCCTTAACAGCAACAACTGCATTCAAGCGTTTGGGATAACTGGCAATGAGTCTTTTACAATGCTCTGGAGGAATTTGGCCCACTCATCTTTGCAGAATTGTTGTAATTCCGTCACACTGGAGGGTTTCTGAGCATGAACAATCTTTTTAAGGTCATCACGCTACCGCCACCATATTTTATTGTTGGTATGATGTTCCTTTTCTTAAATGCTGTGTCACTTCTTCACCAGATGTAATGGAACATACACCTTCCAAAAAGTTCAACTTTTGTCTCGTCAGTTCACAGAGTATTCTCCCAAAAGTCTTGGCGATCATGAAGATGTTTTCTGGCAAAACTGAGACGAACCTTTATATTCTTATTGCTTATCAGTGGTTTTTGTCTTGGAACTCTGCCATGCAAGCCATTATTGCCCAGTCTCTTTCTTATGGTGGAGTCATGAACACTGACCTTAACTGAGGCAAGTGAGGCCTCTGCAGTTCTTTGGATGTTGTTGTGGGGTCATTTGTGACCTCTTGGATGAGTTGAAGCTGCGCTCTTGAGTAATTTTGGTCAGCCAACCACTACTGGGAAGGTTTACCACTGTTCTATGTTTTCGCCGTTTGCGGATAATGGCTCTCACTGTGGATCATTGGAGTCCCAAAGCTTTAGATATGGCTTTATAACCTTTTCCACACTGATAGATCTCAATTACTTTGTTTCTCATTTGTTCCAGAATTTCTTTAGATCGCAGCATGATGTTTAGCTTTTGAAGTTCTTTTGGTCTAGTTCACTTTATGAGGCAGGTTCTGTTTAAGTGATTTCTTGATTGAAAACAGGTGTGGCAGAAATCAGGCATTGGTGTGGCTAGGGAATCTTCCCAAATATGTGATAAACCACAGTTAATTTATGTTTTAAAGGGGGAGGCAATCACTTTTTACACAGGGCCCTGTTGGTTTGATTTTCTTTTCCTCTTAATAATAAAGACCTTCATTTAAAAACTGCATTTTGTGATTACTTCTGCTATCTTTGTGTAATATTTACATTTGTTTTGTTATCATAAACAATTATGTGTGACATATATGCAAAAGAATAGGAAATCAGGAAGGGATAAAAAAATTTTCACCCCACTGTATGTGATGTCCGAAACTGAGAACTTGTAGGCTCCTATACTACTGTGTACAGGCAGGAAATTGTTGGCCGCCTTCTTACTTGGACTTTGACTTTAAGTAAAAACTACCTTTTAAAATGCTCCACTACTTACAATGCCGATTATCAAGCTTCCTCAATCTAATATAAAAACTGATACACGATTTATGTCACCTGAAACTAACTTACAGGATGTTAAAATAATATTTAGGGACTGGTGCAGTGAGCGATAAAATAAAAATTTTGCTTCCTCTCTATTCCCCCTCTCTACACCAACTTGGTGCTTCAGAGACATCTGTCAAAGGCTTCTCACCAGCCAACCAGTCTCCTACTTGGCACCAATGAAGGGCAAGAAACAGCTGTCTGCAAATTGAAGTTTTGTTGCCTTGAAGAGAAGATTATAGTTTGGCTTTATAGATTGTCACATGGAAAGGCTCTTTAAAGATTCAAAATTGATTCATAGAATTGCTTCTTTAAATAGGTGTCATTAGGGACCAGGGGCATACATATAGCTAGTGCAGCTGCATCAGGACCCAGAGGTGGAGGGGGGCCCTTGCATGGCGTTAATATGAAGGGCAATCTGGCCTGTTGCTCGGAGCCCGAAGCTCCTGGGGGCCCATGGCCAAATTGCCCATATCATATGAACAAAGGAGAAATAAGGAGTAATGGATCCAAAAGTAAATATAAAAATACAAAATTTATTAATAAACACATGCACAGACAAATGACATATCATTAGCAAAAAATTGCAAAAATCATGAGACGCAGACAGGACAGACCAGGAGGGGGAGTAGTAAAAAATGTGCACCAAAAGAAACCAAAGTCACAGAAGCACACATAATGCTGTGAAATCTGACGGATGTCATGCAGGACTACCCAAAAACAGTAGGTATTTTGGCCAAAATAAGCATACAGCCAATGAGAGGGGGTTGTCCAGCCTCAGCACAGTGTGATACTACCGGCAATGGCGGTAAGTTAAGCCCCCTACAGTAATCCCTAAACCCATAGTGGATATATATAGGGTGGCGGTGGGATGCTTACCAGATGGTGCACAGGTGGCCAGGTCCAGAAGGCGACCCCCGACGCGCGTTTCGCGCTCACACAGGGCGCCCGTATCATATGCGGTGGATAGGGAGCGATCCTTGCATCTCTGCTGCCTATAGGAATCTGTCCTCTGCTTCCTCCCCGGCGATTTCCCTCAGACACAGGCGCATAACTTGATGACGTCAGCATGCTGCATGTGCCTGTGTCAGAGAGAAAGTTACCGGCGATGAAGAAAGAAGCAGTGATGCCTCAGGGGACCGGACGGAGAGGTGAGTGTGTGTGGTTTTTCAATGAAGTGGGGAGAGGACAATGATGGCATGTGTGGGAGAGGACAAATTCTTTATGATGCTATCAAGGACTTATAATGAATGGGAGGAACACAGGACAGGGACTTAGGCTATATGCACATATTCAGGATTTGCATCAGAAAATTCTGCTGCATATCCTGATGTGTTGGCAGGAAGAAAGCTGCGTAAAAATATATATATTTTTTAATGGGGGCACAGAGCTGCTTATCACTTTATATAATTGGTGCTTGACTAATAGTATATTAATGATGGGGTATTTTTCTGTACTCGGGCGCAGTGCGAGGGAGACACAAGTATGTATACAATGTATGTGACCTTGTTATTAACAGGGCTGCAGTGATCATGTGATTATCATGACAAGACGAGTTGTGATTGGGAGATGTCGACATGAAGGTCTGACCAGATGGAGAAGAAACAGCAGAAAACGTCTCTAATCAGACAAGATGCCAGCGGTAAGTTCCTGGATGTAAATATTATTCTGTATCTGCATGGAGTAATAATGTTATCTGTAAAATCCCTTAGGTCACATTCTCATATTTGTGTGAAATGTCCATGTGATGCCAGAATTTTTTGATCGGACACTTGAACTTGTAGAGTTTTATAGATCCATTCACACATCTGTGAAAATCACGGCTCTGAGAATGAGATCTGTGAGAGTCAGAGAATGTTCTGATCTGATCCGATTTTGAGGATCAGAATAGAACATGCTCAATGCATCTGAAAAGCTCACAGCACACCGACACTGCACATAGATACAGGGATGTAGCCTTATGAAGTATAGCACAGTCCCTTAATAGATAGTGTACTCACTTATTATGTATAGCACAGTTCCTAAGTACATAGTGTACTCACTTATTATGTATAGCACAGTTTCTTTGTATATAGTCTACTCACTATGGATAGCACAGTTAATTACTATAGAGTGTATTAACTTATTATGTATAGCACAGTTCCTTAGTATATAGTGTACTCACTTATGTATAGCACAGTTCCTTAGTATATAGTGTACTCACTTATGTATAGCACAGTTCCTTAGTATATAGTGTACTCCCTTATTATGTATAGCACAGTTCCTTAGTGTATAGTGTACTCACTTATGTATAGCACAGTTCCTTAGTATATAGTGTACTCACTTATGTATAGCACAGTTCCTTAGTATATAGTGTACTCCCTTATTATGTATAGCACAGTTCCTTAGTGTATAGTGTACTCACGTATTATGTATAGCACAGTTCCTTAGTGTATAGTGTACTCACTTATTATGTATAGCACAGTTCCTTAGTATATAGTCTACTCACTTATGTATAGCACAGTTCATTAGTATATAGTGTACTCCCTTATTATATATAGCACAGTTCCTTAGTGTATAGTGTACTCACTTATTATGTATAGCACAGTTCCTTAGTGTATAGTGTACTCACTTATTATGTATAGCACAGTTCCTTAGTATATAGTCTACTCACTTATTATGTATAGCACAATTTAGCTTTTAGTGACCATCGTAAAAAAAAAATTGTGGAATTTCACTTTTTGCAATTTCACCTCACTTGGAATTTTACAATATATGGTCAAATTCGATGTCATTCAAAAGTACAACTCATCCCGCAAAAAGCAATATGGCCCTGACACGGCCATATTGAGGGAAAAATAAAAAAATTATGGCTCTGGGAAGAAAGGGAGCAAAAAGAACAAAACGAAAAAACGAAAAATCCCATGGTCATTAAGGGATTACTGAATCATCCTCAATGTTTTGCTATGTCTCTTGTGCCATAGTTTCCAAATATTTTAAAAACGCTCCATCGACTGGAGTAAGATTTCTGGCCTATGGTACACCACCAATTGTTATGAATTAAAAAGCCCCCATCATAATAACCCAGTTCTGCCCATTTTGGAAGAGCTAGGCAAAACTAAAGCCAAAAGTTGCTATTTATGCCATATTTCTGGCATAATTGTTTTGATAAATCGGGACCAAAGTGTTTCCAGTTGCAACATTGCTTTTTTTTTTCATTTTTTCGCCCCATCGGTTTTTCTATAGAACTCAAAATGAAACATCACTAAATGCTACTGCTAAAAACTGCATAAAATATATATTTCATAGTCTGAAGATTTTTGCAAGCATTTAAAAAACAATAAAAAATAGTGAAGACGAAAACCTTTTTTAGCCTTTGAAGGGAACCTGTGATGTAAAAAAATATTATTAACCTGCAGATATGGGGTTAATCTGCACTTGTTTTGGAGGTGGTTGTGACCCCCTTACCTCTCGGGCCCCTGTGCGGCTGTACAGGTTGCACTAATGATATGTCCGACCTTAGGTTTTTCAACTAGCCTAAATATCCAGTTGTTTGCTCCCGTTTTAATCACCTTTTGTGCTGCCATTTATGTTTTACTAGATGGTGGCCCGATTCTAAAGCATCGGATATTCTAGAATATGTATGTAGTTTATTTATGAAGTTTTAATAATAAAGCAATAATGCACCCCCCAATCCTGATATGCATGGTCCTCTCAGCCCCCAATCCTGATATGCATGGTACCCCTTCCCCCTATCCTGGTATGCATGGGTCCCCTCACCCCCCCAATCCTGATATGCATGGTACTCCTCACCCCCCAATCCTGATATGCATGGTCCTCTCAGCCCCCAATCCTGATATGCATGGTACCCCTTCCCCCTATCCTGGTATGCATGGTCCCCTCACCCCCCCAATCCTGATATGCATGGTACCCCTCACCCCCCCAATCCTGGTAAGCAGGGTCCCCTCACCCCCCAATCCGGGAATGCATGGTCCTCTCACCCCCCAATCCTGGTATGCATGGTTCTCTCACCCCCTTTTCCTGGTATGCATGGTCCTCTCACCCCCCTTTCTTGGTATGCATGGTCCCCCTCACCCCCTTTTCCTGGTATGCACGGTCCCGTCACCCCCCAATCCTGGTATGCATGGTCCTCTCACCCCCCAATCCTGATATGCATGGTACCCATCACTCGCCAATCCTGGTATGCATGGTCCTCTCACCACCCAATCCTGGAATGCATGGTCCTCTCACCCCTCTTTCCTGGTATGCATGGTCCCCCTCACCCCCCTTTCCTGGTATGCATAGTCCCCCTCAACCCCCTTTCCTGGTATGTATGGTCCTGTCACCCCCTTTACTGGTATGCATGGTCCCCTCACCTCCCTTTCCTGGTATGCATGGTCCCCTCACCCCCCTTTGCTGGTATGTATGGTCACCCTCACCCCCTTTGCTGGTATGTATGGTCCCCTCACCCCCTTTCCTGGTATGCATGGTCCCCCTCCCCCCACTTTGCTGGTATGCATGGTCCCCTCACCCCCTTTCCTGGTATGCATGGCCCCCCTCCCCCCCTTTGCTGGTATGTATGGTCCCCTCACCCCCCTTTCCTGGTATGCATGGTCCCCCTCCCCCCTTTGCTGGTATGCATGGTCCCCCTCACCCTCCAATCCTGAAATGCATGGTCCTCTCACCCCCCAATCCTAGTATGCATGGTCCTCTCACCCCCCAATCCTAGTATGCATGGTCCTCTCACCCCCCAATCCTGGTATGCATGGTCCTCTCACCCCCCTTTCCTGGTATGCATGGTCCCCCTCACCCCCTTTCCTGGTATGCATGGTCCCGTCACCCCCATTTACTGGTATGCATGGTCCCCTCACCTCCCTTTTCTGGTATGCATGGTCTCTGTTAAAATAAAAAATAGTTATATACTCACCTTCCGACGGCCTGCGATCTCCACTCCACGCTCCACGCATCCGACACCTTCCGGTCCCAGTAATGCTTTGCGCGAAACACCGTTGATGACGTCACGCTCTCGCGAGAGTGACGTCATCTCTAGCCCTTCGTGCAAAGCATTACTGGGACCGGAAGGTGCCGGGCGCGTGGAGCGTGGAGTGGAGATCGCAGGCCGTCGGAAGGTGAGTATATAACTATTTTTTATTTTAATTCTATTTTTTTTACATATTTCCACGCGCCCGGCCTCGCGGTCCCAGTAATGCTTTGCACCTTTGCCTGGCGGCAGCGACCAATCAGCGACGCGGGATTTCGGTTACAGACATACAGACAGACATGATAAGACGATTATATATATAGATAGATCTTTGCGGTAGAAACATTAATGGTGAATCCCACGTTTCACTTTTTTTCTACAGGAAATCAGAAAAGTCAACTTTCGAACATTTTATGCTTTTTATTGTTCTGTAAAATTGCTCTGTGGATCCGCTTCCCCTCCTGGTGGTTGTAATTGGTTACGAGCCATTAAAATTTTACAATTTCTGTGTCAAAGCTTCAGTTCTTTATCTGTTGTGTATTTTATTTGTCAGTCTTATCTTGTATTTCACAACTACTGCCTTTCCTATCTCTCTGTATTTCCATACCATTATTACCTCTGCATCTGTCCTGTTCTCACGATTTGTGCAGTTTTCACCTCTTCTCCCACATGCTGACATTAGAGAGGATTTTGGATTTTCCAGTTCTGGGTTGAATTTGTGCACCGTGGCTACTATTTAAAAAAATGGGGGAAAAAAACAACAACTCACAAATGCAACAGGACACACTGGAATTTTTTTATTCTTTTATTTTCTAAAACAATAATAATAATAATAATAAATTTTATTTCTATAGCGCCGACATATTCCGCAGCACTTTACATTTCAGAGGGGATTTGTATAGACGATAGACATTACAGCATAACAATAATCACATAGATCATAACAGATCTGAAACTGAATGGGAGGAGACACAGATTAGATATTAGAAAAAACTTTTTGACAGTTAGAGTGATCAATGAGTGGAACAGGCTGCCACGAGAAGTGGTGAGTTCTCCTTCAATGGAAGTCTTCAAACAGAGGCTGGACAGACATCTGACTGGGATGATTTAGCGAATCCTGCTTTGAGCAGGGGGTTGGACCAGATGGCCCAGGAGGTCCCTTCCAACTCTACGATTCTATGATTCTATGAGATACCAAGAGGAATGAGGGCCCTGCTCGCAAGCTTACAGTGTATGAGGAAAGAGGTAGACACGAAAGGTGGGTGGTAACAGTTGCCCTGATTGTATGGACCAGCCATAATGCTAAGTGTGTAACAGTACAGACACAGAGGGCTAATGGATGCAAAAAGTATGTGGGAACATGATGCGGGGAACCTGGTTATGGTAAAACTTTTGGCTGTGCCACACAGGGATAGATTAGGTTAATGTGTTGAGGCGATAGGCCAGTCTGAATAAATGCGTTTTCAGGGCACGCTTAAAATTGTGGGGATTGGGGTCTAATCATTTTGACCTGGGAAGTGCATTCCAAAGAATTGGCGCAGCATGTGTAAAGTCTTGGAGAAGGGAGTTGGAGGTTCTGATTATTGAGGATGCTAACCTCAGGTCATCAGCAGAACGGAGGGCGCGGGTAGGGTGGTATACTGAAACAAGGGAGGAGATGTAGGGTGGTGCTGAGCCATGGAGGGTTTTGTGGGTGAGGGTAATAAGTTTATACTGAATTCTGGAGTGGATGGGTAGCCAGTGTAATGACTGGCACAAGGTAGAGGCATCGGTGTAACGATTGGTGAGGAATATGATCCTGGCAGCAGCATTCAAGACAGATTGGAGAGGGGAGGGTTTGGTAAGAGGGAGACCGATTAGAAGAGAGTTACAATAGTCAAGACGAGAATGAACAAGAGAAACAGTAAGAGTTTTTGTGGACTCAGTAAGAAAAGGTAGAATTCTAGAAATGTTTTTGAGGTGCAGATCACAAGAGCGAGCCAGTGATCGAATGTGAGGGGCAAAGGAAAGCTCGGAATCAAGTATGACCCCAAGACATCGGGCATGTTGCTGGGGAGTAATAGTGGAGCCACACACAGAAATGGCAATGTCGGGTATAGGTACATTAGTAGCAGGAGGAAACACAAGGAGTTCAGTCTTTGACAGGTTCAGTTTCAGATATAGTGAGGACATGATATTAGACACAGCGTTTAGACAATTGCCGGTGTTTTCTAGAAAGGCTGGCGTGATGTCAGGAGAAGAAGCGTATAATTGGGTGTCATCAGCATAGAGATGGTACTGGAAGCCAAATCTACTGATTGTTTGACCAATAGGGGCAGTGTACAAGGAGAAGAGGAGGGGGCCTAGAACCGATCCTTGAGGAACCCCAACAGTAAGGGGAAGGTGAGAGGAGGAGGAACCAGCAAAAGATACAATAAAGGAGCGGTCAGAGAGATAGGAGGAGAACCAGGAGAGAACGGTGTCCTTGAGGCCAATGAAACGGAGCATAGTGAGGAGGAGCTGATGATCCACAGTGTCGAATGCTGCAGAGAGATCCAAGAGAATTAGCATGGAGTAATGACCATTAGATTTAGCTGTTAGTAGATCATTAGAGACTTTAGTGAGGGCAGTTTCAGTAGAGTGTAAAGGGTGGAAACCGGATTGGAGAGGGTCGAGAAGAGAGTTATCAGAGAGATAGCGGATAAGACGGGAGTGGACCAGGCGTTCCAGGAGTTTAGAGATGAAGGGAAGATTAGAGACAGGTCTATAGTTAGCGGCACAGTTTTGGTCGAGGGATGGTTTTTTAAGTAGTGGATGTTTGATGGTGTGACGTTTTTAGGTAAAAAAGCTACGTCGGAGAGTGGACCCTCTGGATCGCGGGTCCGGAGCCCCCGGGCCGAGCACTCCAGGTGAAGACCGACCCCTATACAGGGATCGTTTGGGGCAGGACCACAGGGGACGGAAGCGCAACAGCCGGAACCAAGAGGGACGGCTCCACGGACAAAAAGGACTAGGGAGAAGGATGGCTTAGATACGGACCCAGGACTGACGGACAGAGGAATGTAACACAGGGCACGGCAGGGAGGCAGAGCATGGACAAGAGGAACTACAGAGGCATGTAACACAGGCAAGGCAGGGAGAGAGCATGGACAAGAGGAACTACTGAGGCAAGGAACACTGGCAAGGCAGGGAGAGAGCATGGACAAGAGGAACTACTGAGGCAAGGAACACTGGGCACGGCAGGGAGGCAGTGAGACAGGGAGTGGACAATAGGAACTACAGAGGACTGTAACACTGGGCAAGGCAGGGAGGCAGAGAGACAGGGAGTGGACAATAGAAACTACAGAGGACTGTAGCGGCCAGAGGGTGCAGGAGACTACACGATCATCAGGCGTCCTCCTTACAGCGAGGACGCCTGAAGTATCCTGACACCCGTAAGTGCGTCCCCCTGTCCTGCCCCTCAGCGCCGCCCACCGCTGGAGGGAGAGAGCGGGAGGGGGCGTGCGCGCGATAGGGAACGGGTGCCAGGAGCCGCTGTGAGGAGGATCGCAGGACGGGCGCGCACCTGGACGGGGGCGCGCAGGTAAGAGGAAGCTGCGGCGTGCGCTGCTGCGCGAGGGACATCGGCGGGCATAGCCGCCGATGTCACAGATGGCATGCTTAAATGAGGAGGGAAAGATACCAGAAGAGAGAGAGAGGTTAAATATTTTAGTTAGGTGAGGGGTGACAGCAGTTGAAAGGGACTGGAGGAGATGTGACCATGTCCATCAGGACATCATCAATTATGGCCCTAAAGGATTATTCCCCAAATTAAGCTTTCTCTCCTTTCCATAGACCTCCATAGACCCAGAAGTCTTATAATAGAGTTCCCGTTGTACACTACAGTGTACACGAGGTCTAAGGAGTATAGGATAGAAGATAACATTCTGATTGCTTGGGGCTCAATCATCATCCCAACAATCCTGAAAATGTGCTCTGTTTCCTGGGAACCAAGATCTACAGAAGAGCACAAGCACAACAATTATTGGAAACCTCTGGAATGTGCTGGTCATGGCTCGGTTTTGAGACTCAATCCTGTGACTTTTTGCTGTGTGGTGTGTTTCACTCTATGTTGAGCCACAGTCCGATTAGTCTCTGTCCAAGTGATTGTTCTTTTGTCCTTGTTTTCCTTTTTTTTTGGTTTGCTTCACTTCAGGTGTTTTCCATTTTCCTTTTGGTTCTGTCCTATGACATTTTGAGATGGGCTTTATATAATCACCGCTCACTGACTTACTTTGCTGGCTATACTTCTATGTAGATGGAATTAGGAGTTCCAGCTGTTCAGCTAGGGATTATCTTAACCCCAGTTGCTTTTTCTGCAGTCTGACTGTGAGTCCTCCTCCCCAGCACCCTTTCTTTTTACGTTTGGGGGTCTGGGAGGTTTTTCACTTAGTTAGTTTATTTTTTGGTTCTCTATATTATTCCCTGTCTATCATGTGTGAATTTCTTTAGTTTCTTACCCTGGGTTCTCGTATCTCCCTGCACGCTCCCCTTTCCCTTTGTAGGATTTGTATTGCGACTTCCCCTCTGGTTTCTCAGGAGGTACGAGAAACACCTCTACAGCCTTTTAGGGAGCTAGGTCAGAGGAGGTGTTTTTTTAGATTTGTGGTTAAGGACTTTCCAAGTCTGTGCAGGGACCAGTTGTGTGCGGATATGGTATCTCTCTTTGTAAGTCCATTCTTTCTACCGTTTACCGTGTGAGAGTGTGAACACGTTCATAACAGTGTTCTGTCCTTAGATTTCTTCGGAAGTCCTTTATGATGCAGTCAAACGTCCGTATAACACGAGCGAAGATCGCAATGCTCGGACTGGCCGGTTGCTCTCCTGATCTGAGCGTGACAGAATGTATTTCTATGCAGCTGTCACGCTTGGGTCAGGAGAGCAGCTGGCCAGTCCGTGCACCGCAATGTGATTGTAGTCCGTGTGTTATACTGCCATCTGACTGCGCTCTCAGACAATAAATGGAGCAGATGAGGATGAGCAAATGCACCTTCAATTCTGGGCTCTAGGGGTTTGGGGCTAACTTTTGATTCTGGGAATAATCCTTTAGGAAATAGAAGAGTTTCTCAGTTCGACCTCCCTGCTAGGTCAACATATATCTGTTGCATCAGGCACAAATACATTAGTTGCCATTAGGTTTTTTTCCTCACACAGGAGTCTTTGCAAATCGGTCCAAGCACAGATCGCATTCCAATGACTGGCCGCCAGTCTTTTGACCTGAGCATGTCAGCCTCATGAATTTACATGAAGCTGTCACGCTTGGGTCAGCGGCCAATCAGGGCATTTTGGTACATGCTCGGACCGATTTGCACGATCGTCTGCATGAGCGCTTAATCCCAGTTTCTGGTCCGGGGCCCAATCACGATACATGGAGAATTATGAACAGATCTCCCAACCAGCACCTGCACCTGTCCGGTGCTACAACTCATGCCCTGGACTGCTGGGAATGATCCCATTGAAAGCAATAGATTCAGTTCCCACCTTCATTTTCATCCAGCATTTTTGTTCAGTTGTAGACGGAAACGTTATCATTTGACAGTTTAAGGCCAGGTTCACATAGCGTTAGCACAGCCCGTTCAACGCATAGCGTTGACGGGCTGCGTTAACGCTATAGCATAACGAGGTATGCGTTATGCTATACCGCTAGCGCTGATGCTTCATCAGCGCTAGCGGTGACGGAGCCTCAGATGCTGAAGCCCACATCCGAGGCTCCGTCAGTGAATGCTTTACGGCATGCGTCATGATGCGCCACATAATGGGGGTCTATGGCAGCGTTAATGGACTGGATTACACCGTGTTATACCGCTGTGTAACGCAGTCCGTTTAAAGGACTGCCATAACGCAGTGTGACCCCAGCCTAATGTGTATGGGAGCCTCCCGACTCTCCACCAACAGATGATATCGGGGAGAGAAAGATTCGGCATGTTCAATTTCGGACTTTCCCATGGAAATATGACAACGTCAGAGGAGTCTGGTAGTGGTGCTCTCATAGAGAACACAAGAGCGCTTAGCCGACCTGAGCATTCCTGTACATGGAGGAGAGATAGCAGTTGACCGAATGATCGTTTGTTCATCTGACACCTATATAATTTGTATGGGGGGGGGCTTTACACTATCAAATGTGTTCAGCTAGCCCACCCTATCAGAACTGATTGATAGACATCTCATTAGGCTATGTGCACACGCTGCGGTTTTGCTGCGGATCTGCAGCAGTTCTGCAGACAGTGTACAGTAGCATGTAAGTCTATGTGATTTACATTCTGCTGTGCACATGCTGTGGATTTTTAACTGCAGAAAAGCTACGGTTTTGAATCCGCAGAAAGAAATGACAGGTCACTTCTTTTCTGCGGATTCTGCTGCGGTTTACCATCTCCTCCAGTGTAGAGGTGATAAACCGCAGGCCAATCCGCAGGTAAAACCCCAGGTCATTTTACCTGCTGTTCCGCAGATACAAATCCGCAGATTAATCCGCAGCGTGTGCACATAGCCTTATTGTGCACAAGAAAGGAAATGTCAATCAGTGGCGGTGCGTCGGGGTAGCCCACGCTCATTAATACACAGGACGACACATCATCGAGAGGGCTCCGTATTGGATAAAACATTTCACTAAAACTACGGGACACAGACACACAAAAGGGAGAATGCTGATATCAGCGGCTCTGCCACTACCCATTACTGCTCTCAGACAAGACAACATATAGGTGGCGACAGATTGCAAAACAGTTATTGTCAAAATGTGGTTGTTAATCACAGAGACGAATATGCCAAATTTCTTGGACCCAAAATTGGCTTCTAATTTCGCAGCCTGCACTAACACAAGGACACATCTGTCAGTTTTTACATTTTGTGCTTATCCGATGGAATAGTTACATCCCAACCCGTATATATCTCATATGGCATCACTCTGGCACATTTTGGATGATCAGCAATCCATTAATTACCTCCAAAGTAAGACAGGAACAAGGAGTACAGAGAAAATGAGGACCGATGGGAGGTAAATTATACATTTTTCCTCTACGACTCCCACCTCTACTGGGTGAAAAAAAAAAAGACAAAAACAGAATCCTGTTCCCTTGTGTGGTTTGTACTTACCCATTATAGGGAATATTGGAAGTTGGCTTGTAAAGTGGTATCCCATCTTATTTTTAAAATCACCTCCAAAAAAACAAAGGGTTTAAGTCAATTTGGAGATTTTTCCTTTAAGAACAACAAAAAAAGGAGAACAAACAGCACTCTCTGAACCGAAATGTTGGAAATTCTACTTATCTATTTTTTAGGGGCATCGGCCATGGACCCTTTGTTACTCCACTTCTGCACCAAACCATTTACAGTGGCATGTAAAAGTTTGAGCACCCCTGGTCAAAATTACTGTTATTGTGAAAACTTAAGCAAGTTGAAGATTAAATGATTTTTAAAAGGTTTAAAGTTAAAGATGACACATTTTCTTTGTATTTTAGCCCCCCCACCCCGCCAAAAAAAAAAATCACATATATATGTCATTTTTTTCCATTTTAAAAATGCCGAAAAGTATTATGAGCAGATGCAAAAGTTCGGGCACCCTTGGAGATGTGTGCTCAGATATCTTTGATCAAGGTTTCAGACCCTATTTATCCTGCTATGGTTATGGCTTGTTCACCATCATCGTTAGGAAAGGCCAGGTGAGGCAATTTCCCAGCTTTGTAAAAACCCAGCCTCCTCTAACCTTGTGCCAAAGAAACAGCAGCCATAGGGTTTGGTAAAAACAAAATATATTCCAACCGAACAGAGAAAGATATTGTTTTATGAGACAGCACCAAAAAATACAATTTTTTTTTTTTTACTAAACCCCATATGCACGACGTATTCCAATGCTTATCCGGCGAGGAGACGTTAGCAGTAGAGTTGAGCGAAACGGGTCGAAAAAATTCAAAAGTCGCCGACTTTTGGCAAAGTCGGGTTTCATGAAACGAAACCCGACCCTAGGATGAGGTCGGCCACGAGGTCGGCGACTTACGCGCCAAAGTCGCGTTTCAAAAGTTTGTTTTGCGCTCTTTTTCAGCCAATCAGGATCCACGGACACTGTGGGCAACGTGATGACCTAGGCACGGGTCACCACCATCTTTCAGAAGGGCATGCAAGTGATTGGCTTGCTTTGGTGGGCGTCACAGGGGGTATAAAAGGGCGTGCACGCCGACCGCCATCTTACTTCTGCCGATCTTAGTATAGGGAG
The DNA here is from genome assembly GCF_039654945.1 of Dendrobates tinctorius. NCBI lineage: Eukaryota > Metazoa > Chordata > Amphibia > Anura > Dendrobatidae > Dendrobates > Dendrobates tinctorius. Next base: position 22,406,652 of record NW_027361878.1, read on the forward strand.
AGGTTGCTGCTGATTCTGTAGGGAGAGCGTTAGGCAGGGAAGAAGACAAAAAAACTGCTTCTGCTGCTAGCGATTTGGCCTGCACAACACACAAGTCACTGTGTGTGCAGTGCAAGGGGAGGCTATATTGTGGTGTATCAGTGGTGTTGGTTGTTGGGCTGCCTTTTAAGGCTTCCTGACACGCTGGCATTGCTGTTTACCCACTGCTCCGCAAACTGCTTTTTTAAAAGCAATCCAATCTCCCTTATCCTCTAGTCACTTTTGTCACAGCTGTGCCATCGAGCCTGTCACATAGCGCTCAGATATCAGTGGGCCTCACACAATCCACAAGTGTCCAGTGTCCAAAAGTGTGCGCAGAGATTCAAAATCTCCATTATCCTCTCGTCACTTTGGTCACAGGCAGCTGTGCCATCGAGCGTGTCACATAGCGCTCAGATATCAGTGGGACTCACACAATCCACAAGTGTCCAGTGTCCAAAAGTGTGCGCAGAGATTCAAAATCTCCATTATCCTCTCGTCACTTTGGTCACAGGCAGCTGTGCCATCAAGCGTGTCACATAGCGCTCAGATATCAGTGGGCCTCACACAATCCACAAGTGTCCAGTGTCCAAAAGTGTGCGCAGAGATTCAAAATCTCCATTATCCTCTCGTCACTTTGGTCACAGGCAGCTGTGCCATCGAGCGTGTCACATAGCGCTCAGATATCAGTGGGCCTCACACAATCCACAAGTGTCCAGTGTCCAAAAGTGTGCGCAGAGATTCAAAATCTCCATTATCCTCTCGTCACTTTGGTCACAGGCAGCTGTGCCATCGAGCGTGTCACATAGCGCTCAGATATCAGTGGGCCTCACACAATCCACAAGTGTCCAGTGTCCAAAAGTGTGCGCAGAGATTCAAAATCTCCATTATCCTCTCGTCACTTTGGTCACAGGCAGCTGTGCCATCGAGCCTGTCACATAGCGCTCAGATATCAGTGGGCCTCACATAATCCACAAGTGTCCAGTGTCCAAAAGTGTGCGCAGAGATTCAAAATCTCCATTATCCTCTCGTCACTTTGGTCACAGGCAGCTGTGCCATCGAGCGTGTCACATAGCGCTCAGATATCAGTGGGCCTCACACAATCCACAAGTGTCCAGTGTCCAAAAGTGTGCGCAGAGATTCAAAATCTCCATTATCCTCTCGTCACTTTGGTAACAGGCAGCTGTGCCATCGAGCCTGTCACATAGCGCTCAGATATCAGTGGGCCTCACACAATCCACAAGTGTCCAGTGTCCAAAAGTGTGCGCAGAGATTCAAAATCTCCATTATCCTCTCGTCACTTTGGTCACAGGCAGCTGTGCCATCTAGCGTGTCACATAGCGCTCAGATATCAGTGGGCCTCACACAATCCACAAGTGTCCAGTGTCCAAAAGTGTGCGCAGAGATTCAAAATCTCCATTATCCTCTCGTCACTTTGGTCACAGGCAGCTGTGCCATCGAGCCTGTCACATAGCGCTCAGATATCAGTGGGCCTCACACAATCCACAAGTGTCCAGTGTCCAAAAGTGTGCGCAGAGATTCAAAATCTCCATTATCCTCTCGTCACTTTGGTCACAGGCAGCTGTGCCATCGAGCGTGTCACATAGCGCTCAGATATCAGTGGGCCTCACACAATCCACAAGTGTCCAGTGTCCAAAAGTGTGCGCAGAGATTCAAAATCTCCATTATCCTCTCGTCACTTTGGTCACAGGCAGCTGTGCCATCGAGCGTGTCACATAGCGCTCAGATATCAGTGGGCCTCACACAATCCACAAGTGTCCAGTGTCCAAAAGTGTGCGCAGAGATTCAAAATCTCCATTATCCTCTCGTCACTTTGGTCACAGGCAGCTGTGCCATCGAGCCTGTCACATAGCGCTCAGATATCAGTGGGCCTCACACAATCCACAAGTGTCCAGTGTCCAAAAGTGTGCGCAGAGATTCAAAATCTCCATTATCCTCTCGTCACTTTGGTCACAGGCAGCTGTGCCATCGAGCCTGTCACATAGCGCTCAGATATCAGTGGGCCTCACACAATCCAAAAGTGTCCACTGTCCACAAGTGTGTGCAGAAATTCTAAATCTCCCCTGTCCTATAGACACCTTGTACCTTGTTTTACATTACTATATAGTTTGTTGGATTTTGTCTACATTTCTACCAAAAATGAGGAAGGCTGGTGGAAGAGGCCGTGGAATTGGGCGGGGGTTGGCAGCTGGTAATGATGGTGTTGGTGGTGGATCTGATGGTAGTGGCAAGAGCAAAATAGGACCGAATGCAGGAGGTGCTGACCCTGCGTCATCGTCTGGCTACATAAGGCCTCGAACGCTTAGTTTTCTAGGAGTTGGCAAACCGCTTTTAAAGGCAGAGCATCAGGAAAAAGTTTTGTCTTACATTGCTGACTCAGCCTCCAGCTCTATCGCCTCCTCTTCTTCAGTTGTAAAAAGTAAAAGCACTGAGTCGTCATTGGAGGCTCATGTTCATGAACCACACCTTTCCTTGTGTCCTTCACCCCAACCAAGATTGAAGGATGACGCAGGCCATACTACTGATTACTCCATGGAGCTGTTTTCACATACCATGCCTGGATTATCAAGTCAAATGGTGAATTACCCAGGCCAAGATGAATCTGACATGGAGTGCACTGATACACAGCCGCTGATGGATGATTCTGCTGGTACATTCACTCAGAGCACTACATTGTCCTCGCAGTGTACAGAGCCAGATTTTGACCCTGATGAGACTCAGGTGCCCCTTCCCGCACACTATACCACCATACACGGTGACACAGAGAAAGGTGCACATGACATAGAAGAGGAGGTGATGGATGACCCAGTTGTTGACCCAGATTGGCATCCATTGGGGGAAGAGGGTGCTGCTTCCAATAGCTCAGATGAGGAGCATCCACAGCAGACATCGACATCGCAACAGCTGTTATCTGGCAGGCCCGGAGCACTCCAAAGACAGGTTCCAAACATCAAAAGAGTTGCTGGACAGCTTGTCCAGAGGGTCAAAAGATCACAGCGTGGTAGGCCGCAAAATGTCTGCCAAAGTAGGAAGAGTGCAGTGTGGCACTTTTTTGAACAAAATCCTCATGATCAGGCCAAGGTTATCTGTAAGAAGTGCGCAAAGACCTTTAGCCGAGGGAAAAATCTGAAAAATTTGAATACCAGTTGCATGCTTAGACATTTAACCAGCATGCACTTGCAAGCGTGGACACAACACCAAACCTCAAGTGCCACATGTGCAACTGATCACAACGAAGGTAGTCAGCAACGCTACATTGTTTCCCCCACTGTAAGCCCACCGGTTAGCACAGCAGCAAATGTTGAGGTGTCGTTGCAAGACCACAGCAGTCAGGGAATCCCACTGTTATATCAACGAAAGACTGATTCTAGGCCATCAGAAAGAACACCAACTCCATCACCATCATCAACCCTCTCTCAGTCCGCCCTGTCCACCGCTACTTCCACCATATGCAGCTCTAAAGTCCAGCTCACCCTCCCAGACACTATGAGTAGGTCAAGAAAGTACTCAGTCTCTCATCCGCGTACACTGGGTTTGAACGCCCACATTGCCAAACTAATCTCGTTTGAGATGATGCCCTTTCGGTTGGTGGAAAGCACAGCTTTCCGCGAACTCATGGCCTATGCAGTACCACGCTATGACCTACCCAGTCGCCACTTCTTCTCTCGCAAAGCCATCCCAGCCCTCCACCATCATGTGAAAGACCGCATTGTCCATGCACTCAAGCAGTCAGTGAGCGGAAAGGTGCACCTCACAACTGATGCATGGTCCAGTCGGCATGGCCAGGGCCGTTACGTGTCCATCACTGCGCACTGGGTTAATGTGGTGGATGCAGGGTCCACAGGGGACAGCGGTGGTGGGACAGTGCTGCCTAGCCCACGGTATAGGAAACAGTTGGCTGTAGGCGTTCGACCCTCCTCCAGAAGCGAAAGCTCGTCCAGAGAGCGCAGTCGTACGAGCACTCCATCTGCAGCTGCCACTGTTGCACACGATGTGTCCCCCTATCGAGCAGCTAGTGGAAAGCGTCAGCAGGCTGTGTTGCAGATGATGTGTTTGGGCGACAGACACACCGCCGAGGTGCTGGCCGAGTACTTGAAGCGACAAACTGAGTCATGGCTGGGCAGTGTACATCTTGAGGCAGGCAAGGTAGTTAGTGATAATGGCCGTAATTTTGTGGCAGCCATAGCCCTTTCAAAACTCAGCCACATACCTTGCTTGGCTCACACCTTGAACCTGGTGGTGCAGTGCTTCCTCAAAAATTATCCGGAGTTAACAGCCCTGCTCCAGAAGGTGCGAAGACTGTGCGCGCACATCCGCCGGTCGCCTGTACACTCCGTTCGTATGCAGAAGCTGCAGCGATTGCTCCACCTTCCCAACCACCGCCTCATTATCGACATTGCAACAAGGTGGAACTCCACCCTGCACATGGTGGAGCGGCTGTGCGAGCAGAGGCAGGCCATAATGCATTTGTGGGAGGATACACGGCCAGGCACTTTGAGAGCAGACATGGAGTTGACAGGCGTGCAGTGGTCGAAGCTGAAAGACCTTTGTAAAGTCCTTCAGTGTTTTGAGGAATGCACACGGCTGGTAAGCGCAGACGACGCCATCCTAAGCATGAGCATCCCACTTATGCGTCTGCTCATGCAAACTTTGACGCACCTTAAGGAGCAGGCGTCTGCAGCCAATGTTGATGAGGAGGAAGAGGAGGAGGGAATCCTTGATGACATTCAGCCATTGTCTGCTCAGGGACCTCTCCTGGACGAGGTGGAGGAAGAAGAGGAGGAGGAGGAGGATGATGGGGATGATTACTTAGGGGAGGAGGATGCATCTCATGGGGCAAGTGAAAATGTTGGCGTGGCAAGGTCTGGTACAGGGTTTGTGCGTGACTGGAGGGATGTGGATTTGCCAGAAAGTGCTCCTCCACCCAGCACTCGCAGTGCATCATTGACACCGGGAACATTGGCCCACATGTCAGATTATGCCTTGCGGATCCTAAAAAGGGACCCCCGCATTGCCAAAATGATGAACGATGACGACTACTGGTTGGCCAGCATCCTGGATCCACGCTATAAAGGCAAATTACAAAACATCATGCCACAGGAGAACCTTGACCTAATATTGGCTACTAAACAAGCAACTCTGGTAAATCGGTTGCTTGAGGCATTCCCAGCACACAGCAGCGGTGATGGTTCTCACACGAGCCGTACGGGCCGGGGGCAGCTTGGCAGAGGTGTTCGTGGTGCACACAGCAGAAGTGGCGTTGGAGACGGGTTTCATGACAATGTTGTGGACTGATTTTTCAAATACCGCTCACACAACTGGTAATACTGCATCGATGGAAAGTGACAGGAGACAGCAGTTGTCAACTATGGTTACAAACTACTTTTCCTCCCATATCGATGTTCTCCCACACAGGTCATTCCCCTTTGACTATTGGGCCGCTAAACTGGACACCTGGCCTGTATTGGCCCAATATGCCTTACAGGAGCTCGCTTGCCCAGCTGCAAGTGTGCTATCGGAAAGAGTCTTCAGTGCAGCTGGATCAATCCTGACAGAAAAAAGGACCCGTCTGTCAACCCAAAATGTGGATGATCTAACCTTCATTAAAATGAACCACGCATGGGTTTCCAAGGATTTTGTCCCACCTTCCCCTGATGACACATAGGGTGACAGAAAAATGGCTTGCTTTGGTCCACCTCTTCCTGGTACTTCACCTATTTCACCTTTTGCATCAGCTGAATGTCCAACATCAACATATGCCACTTTCTAAAACTCCCTAACTGTGCTGCCTCCCCCCCCATGGCCGGGGTCACCACCTACCGCACGACACCGTGCGAGTGCCGTTGCCCTGGACAGGTGGGTAGGCCGACTCTTGGGCGCGGGCACTGGCACAGGGTCCCTCATAGTGCAATCAAGTGTCTCTGACGGTGGTGGTGCACACCCGCCGTCAGACACACCGCTGTACTATGAGGGGCCCAGTGCCAGTACCGACGCCCACGAGTGGGCCCCCCTTGCTTGGGCAGGGCCCCAGCATTTGCAATCTTTACCTCTCCCTGCTCCTCCGCTGTGTAATCTGGGCCGTCAAATCCATACTGTGCCTGACACCGTCTGAGCCTGCCTCCTGAGACATATATTTTGAATGTGTACGCTATCCATACATGTTATCCAGGGATACGGTACCATTTCTAACCTTTGTGCAATCACGTGCAATCCATACTGTGCCTGACACCGTCTGAGCCTGCCTCCTGAGACATATATTTTGAATGTGTACGCTATCCATACATGTTATCCAGGGATACGGTACCCTTTCTAACCTTTGTGCAATCACGTGCAATCCATACTGGGCCTAACACCGTCTGAGCCTGCCTCCTGAGACATATATTTTGAATGTGTACGCTATCCATACATGTTATCCGGGGATACAGTACCCTTTCTAACCTTTGTGCAATCACGTGCAATCCATACTGGGCCTAACACCGTCTGAGCCTGCCTCCTGATACATATAGTTTGAATGTGTACGCTATCCATACATGTTATCCGGGGATACGGTACCCTTTCTAACCTTTGTGCAATCACGTGCAATCCATACTGTGCCTGACACCGTCTGAGCCTGCCTCCTGAGACATATATTTTGAATGTGTACGCTATCCATACATGTTATCCAGGGATACGGTACCCTTTCTAACCTTTGTGCAATCACGTGCAATCCATACTGGGCCTAATACCGTCTGAGCCTGCCTCCTGAGACATATATTTTGAATGTGTACGCTATCCATACATGTTATCCGGGGATACGGTACCCTTTCTAACCTTTGTGCAATCACGTGCAATCCATACTGTGCCTGACACCGCCTGAGCCTGCCTCCTGAGACATATATTTTGAATGTGTACGCTATCCATACATGTTATCCAGGGATACGGTACCCTTTCTAACCTTTGTGCAATCACGTGCAATCCATACTGGGCCTGACACCGTCTGAGCCTGCCTCCTGAGACATATATTTTGAATGTGTACGCTATCCATACATGTTATCCAGGGATACGGTACCCTTTCTAACCTTTGTGCAATCACGTGCAATCCATACTGGGCCTAACACCGTCTGAGCCTGCCTCCTGAGACATGTATTTTGAATGTGTACGCTATCCATACATGTTATCCGGGGATACGGTACCCTTTCTAACCTTTGTGCAATCACGTGCAATCCATACTGGGCCTAACACCGTCTGAGCCTGCCTCCTGAGACATATATTTTGAATGTGTACGCTATCCATACATGTTATCCGGGGATACGGTACCCTTTCTAACCTTTGTGCAATCACGTGCAATCCATACTGTGCCTGACACCATCTGAGCCTGCCTCCTGAGACATATATTTTGAATGTGTACGCTATCCATACATGTTATCCAGGGATACGGTACCCTTTCTAACCTTTGTGCAATCACGTGCAATCCATACTGGGCCTGACACCGTCTGAGCCTGCCTCCTGAAACATATATTTTGAATGTGTACGCTATCCATACATGTTATCCAGGGATACGGTACCCTTTCTAACCTTTGTGCAATCACGTGCAATCCATACTGGGCGTGAGAACGGCTGGCGAGCTGTTAAGCAAGCTACAGCACCTGTCCAGACAAGTACAGGGATTCCCTAGCGAGGAGACTTATTTGATTGTTTTCAATGTTGGGACAGCAATTTTTGGGGAGCACTATACTCTGGAGAATGATAGATGGGGCCCACCATACACTGGAACATTCCAAAGGTGGACATCAGACACTGGAGCAGCATTTACAGGGCCCATTATACACTAGAGCATTAGAAATGGGGCCCATTATGTTTGGAGCATTATTTGGGCCCATAAGACAGTGGAGCTTCATCCATGGGGACCAACATATACTGTTGCATTATGTGGAGCTCATCATATACTGTTTCAAACATTATATGGGACCAATGATTCTGTATGGAGAAATAGATGGGCCTCGTCATGAGATGTAAAAAGTGAGGTATTTTTCATTGTACTATACCGCTATTTATCTGCCGTATCGGAGCATCATGAGTTGTGGTATGTGTTAAAGGGGCGCTCTTTCGCCCAGGGCACATGAAAACCTGCAGCCAGCCCTCCCCCCCCCCACAACTTTAGCCAAATAACCCCCATTTTTCAGTGCGTAACTTGTATTATGAATAGAGTTGAGCGATACCGTCCGATACTTCAAAGTATCGTATCGGATGGTATCGGCCGATCTTTAAAAAAAGTATCGGTATCGCCGATTCCGATACCGGAAGTCCCATTCAAGTCTATGGGACTTCCGGTATCGGAATAAGAAAAACCCTTTCCTGCCCTTGTACAGCCTCTCTGGGGTCTGTACGGGCCTTTCGGGGGGCTGTGCCGGCCTGCCAGGGGGTCTGTGCAGGCTCCGGTGGTCTGTGCCGGCCTGCCGGTGGGCTGTGCTGGCCTGCCGGGGGGCTGTGCCGGCCTGCCGGGGGGCTGTGCAGGCTCCGGGGGGCTGTGCCAGCCTGCCGGGGGGCTGTGCCGGCCTGCCGGTGGGCTGTGCCGGCCTGCCGGTGGGCTGTGCAGGCTTCGGGGGTCTGTGCAGGCATCGTCCGATGGGACTACAAGTCCCATCGGGCGATGCCTGCTACCATGACAGTGATTGACACATTAGCCAATGATGGGACAGTAGTAGTCCCATAATCCGGCTAATGTGTTAAATGTAAAAAAAAATAAAAAAAAAAAATTACATGCTACATACATACAACATGCATACTACATACATGCTACATTCATACTACATACTACATACATGCTACATTCATACTACATGCAACATACATACTACATATATACTACATGCATGCTACATACATACTGCATGCTACATACATACTACATGCTACATACATACCACATATATACTACATACATACTACATGCATGCTACATGCTACATACATACTACATATATACTACATGCATGCTACATACATACTACATGCTACATACTACATATATACTACATGCATGCTACATACATACTACATGATACATACTACATATATACTACATGCATGCTACATACATACTACATGCTACATACATACTACATACATACTACATGCATGCTACATACATACTACATGCTACATACATACTACATACATACTACATGCATGCTACATACATACTACATACATACTACATGCATGCTACATACATACTGCATGCTACATACATACTACATGCTACATACATACCACATATATACTACATACATACTACATACAATACATTCATACAATACATACATAGACATACAGTACATATAACATAGAGTAACATACTTACCAATACTTGTCACATTGTTCCCCGAAGCCATTGTCTTTTCCGGAATAAATATTAACATAACAAACCACAAAAATACTCACCCACGATCCGAAGCAGTCCACGAGTGTGTCCCACGACGATCTTGGGTAGAGAACTGCAGCATCAGCTGTTGCTGCCGTTCTCTACGGGCTGCAGGAATCCAATGACGGAAGGTAGGTATCCTTCCGCACTGTATTCCTCCGCCACTTAAAAAAAAAAAAGTCCCTAGTCTCACTTTATGCCATTGCTGTGTGGGAATTTCCCACGCAGCAATGGCATAAAGTGAGACTAGGGACTTTTTTTTTTTTAAGTGGCGGAGGAATACAGTGCGGAAGGATACCTACCTTCCGTCATTGGATTCCTGCAGCCCGTAGAGAACGGCAGCATCATCTGATGCTGCAGTTCTCTACCCAAGATCGTCGTGGGACACACTCGTGGACTGCTTCGGATCGTGGGTGAGTATTTTTGTGGTTTGTTATGTTAATATTTATTCCGGAAAAGACAATGGCTTCGGGGAACAATGTGACAAGTATTGGTAAGTATGTTACTCTATGTTATATGTACTGTATGTCTATGTATGTATTGTATGAATGTATTGTATGTATGTAGTATATATGTGGTATGTATGTAGCATGTAGTATGTATGTAGTATGTATGTAGCATGCATGTAGCATGCAGTATGTATGTAGCATGCATGTAGTATATATGTAGTATGTATGTAGCATGCATGTAGTATATATGTAGTATGTATGTAGCATGTATGTAGTATGTATGTGGTATGTATGTAGTATGTATGTAGCATGCATGTAGTATATATGTAGTATGTATGTAGTATGTATGTAGTATGTATGTAGTATGTATGTGGTATGTATGTAGCATGTAGTATGTATGTAGCATGCATGTAGTATGCATGTAGCATGCATGTAGTATGTATGTAGTATGTATGTAGCATGCATGTAGTATGTATGTAGCATGCATGTAGTATGTATGTAGCATGCATGTAGTATGTATGTAGCATGCATGTAGTATGTATGTAGTATTTTTTTTTTTTTTTTTTAACATTTAACACATTAGCCGGATGATGGGACTACTACTGTCCCATCATTGGCTAATGTGTCAATCACTGTCATGGTAGCAGGCATCGCCCGATGGGACTTGTAGTCCCATCGGACGATGCTTGCACAGACCCCCGGACATCAGCACAGCCCCCCGGCAGGCCGGCACAGCCCCCCGGCAGGCCGGTACAGACCCCCACAGGGTGCACAGCCCCCCGGCAGGCCGGCACAGCCCCCCGGCAGGCCGGTACAGACCCCCACAGGGTGCACAGACCACCGGCAGGCCGGCACAGCCCCCCGGCAGGCCGGTACAGACCCCCACAGGGTGCACAGACCACCGGCAGGCCGGCACAGCCCCCCGGCAGGCCGGTACAGACCCCGGGCAGTCCACACAGCCCCCCGGCAGGCCGGCACAGCCCCCCGGCAGGCCGGCAGAGACCCCCGGAAGGCCCGAAATGACGGCGCATCATGATGCGCACACACCGCGCATCATGATGACGTCAGGCTGTCAATCAACTTTGAACTTCCGATTCCGATGCCGAATTCCGATATTGAAAAAATATCGGAAGTCGGTATCGGAATTCCGATACAGCAAGTATCGGCCGATACCCGATACTTGCGGTATCGGAATGCTCAACACTAATTATGAAGTTAATTAAGGTTGACAAGCTTAAGTAAGAAGAATTGATGCTTTTGGCATTCAAATGGGCACTGTAGGTGTGTTTCCTGTCCTCCTCTCACTGCCGACTTTTATTCCCCATTGACTTACATTGGGTTTCGTGTTTCGGGACGACCCCGACTTTTCCCTATAATCGGACGATCTTGCTCGACCCGACTTTTGGAAAAGTCGGGTTTCACGAAACGAAACGCGACCCTAAAAAACCAAAAGTCGCTCAACTCTAGTTAGCAGTCCCATTATTGCTCTATGGCACAGCTCACACGGTGAGTATATAGACATTTACGTATCCTGCTAGAGCTCATTCAGATTGCAGCATTTTCCATGTACAAGACAAATGGACCCATTATTCTAATCAGACTTTGATCAGAGTGTGGTCCGAGTGTTATAAGTTTTTCTTGTAAGTGGAGAGAAAAAAGAAAGTTTCTTGACGTTCTCCTTTCTGAAAATCCGTGAAAATCAGACCGCAGTTTGATGTCACCCTAGTGCGGTCCAATTTTTTTCACAGACAAACAGACTTGCATTGCTGAAGTTCAGGTTCTGGTACTCAACCTGAACTTTATTCCAAAGTTCGGTTTGTGTACCTGAACTATGCCTGAACAAGAACCCGAACCCCATAGAAAACAATGGCGAACCAAACTTTTCAGCTAGGATATTTCTATCTCTCTCTCTCCCGGAACTCCGAACATTGCGATGGAATTCCGGGAGAAGTCCGTGTTCGGCGTTTAGCATCAGACTCTAACTGTCCGGTACGAACCCTGAACTTTTAAGTTCAGGTTCGCTCATCTCTACCAATGAGCTGTACTAAGTGAAATGGACCTTTCTCCCAGCTTTCAGCTGTACTTTGGAAGTGGCGCTAGACAGTGTAGTTGGCATGGGAAGAGCTACAAGTTTTTGCCTCTTAAATATTTACTATGATTTAGCAGAGTTGAGTAATATAGAGATGACTAAGACCTGACGATTGCCTTCCGGGTCTCATTACTCATGAATATTTACCGGATGGGTGGATTGTATCGTCCGTAATCCCAGATAAGAGGGTACAACAGTGAACAGCTTAGTTATCGTTATGTTACATGTCAAAGCATAATGTAACAATGTATATATACTACGCAGAAATAATAAGCCCTCATCAATAACTTTGTTTTTAACATTATCAATAGTGATGAGTGAACGTGCTGGGATAAGGTGTTATCTGAGCATGCTCAGGTGATAACCGAGTGTCTTCGGCGTGCTCGAATAATGTGTTTGAGTCCCCGCGGCTGTATGTCTCACGGCTGTTCGACAGCCTCAACACATGTAGGGATTATTCTCCATTTGTTAGGTCGTGAGTAGAGTTGAGCGAAACGGGTCGAAAAAATTCAAAAGTCGCCGACTTTTGGCAAAGTCGGGTTTCATGAAACGAAACCCGACCCTAGGATGAGGTCGGCCACGAGGTCGCCGACTTACGCGCCAAAGTCGCGTTTCAAAAGTTTGTTTTGCGCTCTTTTTCAGCCAATCAGGATCCATGGACACTGTGGGCAACGTGATGACATAGGCACGGGTCACCACCATCTTTCAGAAGGGCATGCAAGTGATTGGCTTGCTTTGGTGGGCGTCACAGGGGGTATAAAAGGGCGTGCACGCCGACCGCCATCTTACTTCTGCCGATCTTAGTATAGGGAGAGGTTGCTGCTGATTCTGTAGGGAGAGCGTTAGGCAGGGAAGAAGACAAAAAAACTGCTTCTGCTGCTAGCGATTTGGCCTGCACAACACACAAGTCACTGTGTGTGCAGTGCAAGGGGAGGCTATATTGTGGTGTATCAGTGGTGTTGGTTGTTGGGCTGCCTTTTAAGGCTTCCTGACACGCTGGCATTGCTGTTTACCCACTGCTCCGCAAACTGCTTTTTTAAAAGCAATCCAATATCCCTTATCCTCTCGTCACTTTGGTCACAGGCAGCTGTGCCATCGAGCGTGTCACATAGCGCTCAGATATCAGTGGGCCGCACACAATCCACAAGTGTCCACTGTCCAAAAGTGTACGCAGAGATTCAAAATCTCCATTATCCTCTCGTCACTTTGGTCACAGGCAGCTGTGCCATCGAGCGTGTCACATAGCGCTCAGATATCAGTGGGCCGCACACAATCCACAAGTGTCCACTGTCCACAAGTGTACGCAGAGATTCAAAATCTCCATTATCCTCTCGTCACTTTGGTCACAGGCAGCTGTGCCATCGAGCGTGTCACATAGCGCTCAGATATCAGTGGGCCGCACACAATCCACAAGTGTCCACTGTCCACAAGTGTACGCAGAGATTCAAAATCTCCATTATCCTCTCGTCACTTTGGTCACAGGCAGCTGTGCCATCGAGCGTGTCACATAGCGCTCAGATATCAGTGGGCCGCACACAATCCACAAGTGTCCAGTGTCCAAAAGTGTACGCAGAGATTCAAAATCTCCATTATCCTCTCGTCACTTTGGTCACAGGCAGCTGTGCCATCGAGCGTGTCACATAGCGCTCAGATATCAGTGGGCCGCACACAATCCACAAGTGTCCACTGTCCACAAGTGTACGCAGAGATTCAAAATCTCCATTATCCTCTCGTCACTTTGGTCACAGGCAGCTGTGCCATCGAGCGTGTCACATAGCGCTCAGATATCAGTGGGCCGCACACAATCCACAAGTGTCCAGTGTCCAAAAGTGTACGCAGAGATTCAAAATCTCCATTATCCTCTCGTCACTTTGGTCACAGGCAGCTGTGACATCGAGCGTGTCACATAGCGCTCAGATATCAGTGGGCCGCACACAATCCACAAGTGTCCACTGTCCACAAGTGTACGCAGAGATTCAAAATCTCCATTATCCTCTCGTCACTTTGGTCACAGGCAGCTGTGCCATCGAGCGTGTCACATAGCGCTCAGATATCAGTGGGCCGCACACAATCCACAAGTGTCCACTGTCCAAAAGTGTACGCAGAGATTCAAAATCTCCATTATCCTCTCGTCACTTTGGTCACAGGCAGCTGTGCCATCGAGCGTGTCACATAGCGCTCAGATATCAGTGGGCCGCACACAATCCACAAGTGTCCACTGTCCACAAGTGTACGCAGAGATTCAAAATCTCCATTATCCTCTCGTCACTTTGGTCACAGGCAGCTGTGCCATCGAGCGTGTCACATAGCGCTCAGATATCAGTGGGCCGCACACAATCCACAAGTGTCCACTGTCCACAAGTGTACGCAGAGATTTAAAATCTCCATTATCCTCTCGTCACTTTGGTCACAGGCAGCTGTGCCATCGAGCGTGTCACATAGCGCTCAGATATCAGTGGGCCGCACACAATCCACAAGTGTCCACTGTCCACAAGTGTACGCAGAGATTCAAAATCTCCATTATCCTCTCGTCACTTTGGTCACAGGCAGCTGTGCCATCGAGCGTGTCACATAGCGCTCAGATATCAGTGGGCCGCACACAATCCACAAGTGTCCACTGTCCACAAGTGTACGCAGAGATTCAAAATCTTCATTATCCTCTCGTCACTTTGGTCACAGGCAGCTGTGCCATCGAGCGTGTCACATAGCGCTCAGATATCAGTGGGCCGCACACAATCCACAAGTGTCCAGTGTCCAAAAGTGTACGCAGAGATTCAAAATCTCCATTATCCTCTCGTCACTTTGGTCACAGGCAGCTGTGCCATCGAGCGTGTCACATAGCGCTCAGATATCAGTGGGCCGCACACAATCCACAAGTGTCCACTGTCCACAAGTGTACGCAGAGATTCAAAATCTCCATTATCCTCTCGTCACTTTGGTCACAGGCAGCTGTGCCATCGAGCGTGTCACATAGCGCTCAGATATCAGTGGGCCGCACACAATCCACAAGTGTCCAGTGTCCAAAAGTGTACGCAGAGATTCAAAATCTCCATTATCCTCTCGTCACTTTGGTCACAGGCAGCTGTGCCATCGAGCGTGTCACATAGCGCTCAGATATCAGTGGGCCGCACACAATTCACAAGTGTCCACTGTCCACAAGTGTACGCAGAGATTCAAAATCTCCATTATCCTCTCGTCACTTTGGTCACAGGCAGCTGTGCCATCGAGCGTGTCACATAGCGCTCAGATATCAGTGGGCCGCACACAATCCACAATTGTCCAGTGTCCAAAAGTGTACGCAGAGATTCAAAATCTCCATTATCCTCTCGTCACTTTGGTCACAGGCAGCTGTGCCATCGAGCGTGTCACATAGCGCTCAGATATCAGTGGGCCGCACACAATCCACAAGTGTCCACTGTCCACAAGTGTACGCAGAGATTCAAAATCTCCATTATCCTCTCGGCACTTTGGTCACAGGCAGCTGTGCCATCGAGCGTGTCACATAGCGCTCAGATATCAGTGGGCCGCACACAATCCACAAGTGTCCACTGTCCACAAGTGTACGCAGAGATTCAAAATCTCCATTATCCTCTCGTCACTTTGGTCACAGGCAGCTGTGCCATCGTGCGTGTCACATAGCGCTCAGATATCAGTGGGCCGCACACAATCCACAAGTGTCCACTGTCCACAAGTGTACGCAGAGATTCAAAATCTCCATTATCCTCTCGTCACTTTGGTCACAGGCAGCTGTGCCATCGAGCGTGTCACATAGCGCTCAGATATCAGTGGGCCGCACACAATCCACAAGTGTCCAGTGTCCAAAAGTGTACGCAGAGATTCAAAATCTCCATTATCCTCTCGTCACTTTGGTCACAGGCAGCTGTGCCATCGAGCGTGTCACATAGCGCTCAGATATCAGTGGGCCGCACACAATCCACAAGTGTCCACTGTCCACAAGTGTACGCAGAGATTCAAAATCTCCATTATCCTCTCGTCACTTTGGTCACAGGCAGCTGTGCCATCGAGCGTGTCACATAGCGCTCAGATATCAGTGGGCCGCACACAATCCACAAGTGTCCAGTGTCCAAAAGTGTACGCAGAGATTCAAAATCTCCATTATCCTCTCGTCACTTTGGTCACAGGCAGCTGTGCCATCGAGCGTGTCACATAGCGCTCAGATATCAGTGGGCCGCACACAATTCACAAGTGTCCACTGTCCACAAGTGTACGCAGAGATTCAAAATCTCCATTATCCTCTCGTCACTTTGGTCACAGGCAGCTGTGCCATCGAGCGTGTCACATAGCGCTCAGATATCAGTGGGCCGCACACAATCCACAATTGTCCAGTGTCCAAAAGTGTACGCAGAGATTCAAAATCTCCATTATCCTCTCGTCACTTTGGTCACAGGCAGCTGTGCCATCGAGCGTGTCACATAGCGCTCAGATATCAGTGGGCCGCACACAATCCACAAGTGTCCACTGTCCACAAGTGTACGCAGAGATTCAAAATCTCCATTATCCTCTCGGCACTTTGGTCACAGGCAGCTGTGCCATCGAGCGTGTCACATAGCGCTCAGATATCAGTGGGCCGCACACAATCCACAAGTGTCCACTGTCCACAAGTGTACGCAGAGATTCAAAATCTCCATTATCCTCTCGTCACTTTGGTCACAGGCAGCTGTGCCATCGAGCGTGTCACATAGCGCTCAGATATCAGTGGGCCGCACACAATCCACAAGTGTCCACTGTCCACAAGTGTACGCAGAGATTCAAAATCTCCATTATCCTCTCGTCACTTTGGTCACAGGCAGCTGTGCCATCGAGCGTGTCACATAGCGCTCAGATATCAGTGGGCCGCACACAATCCACAAGTGTCCACTGTCCACAAGTGTACGCAGAGATTCAAAATCTCCATTATCCTCTCGTCACTTTGGTCACAGGCAGCTGTGCCATCGAGCGTGTCACATAGCGCTCAGATATCAGTGGGCCGCACACAATCCACAAGTGTCCAGTGTCCAAAAGTGTACGCAGAGATTCAAAATCTCCATTATCCTCTCGTCACTTTGGTCACAGGCAGCTGTGACATCGAGCGTGTCACATAGCGCTCAGATATCAGTGGGCCGCACACAATCCACAAGTGTCCACTGTCCACAAGTGTACGCAGAGATTCAAAATCTCCATTATCCTCTCGTCACTTTGGTCACAGGCAGCTGTGCCATCGAGCGTGTCACATAGCGCTCAGATATCAGTGGGCCGCACACAATCCACAAGTGTCCACTGTCCAAAAGTGTACGCAGAGATTCAAAATCTCCATTATCCTCTCGTCACTTTGGTCACAGGCAGCTGTGCCATCGAGCGTGTCACATAGCGCTCAGATATCAGTGGGCCGCACACAATCCACAAGTGTCCACTGTCCACAAGTGTACGCAGAGATTCAAAATCTCCATTATCCTCTCGTCACTTTGGTCACAGGCAGCTGTGCCATCGAGCGTGTCACATAGCGCTCAGATATCAGTGGGCCGCACACAATCCACAAGTGTCCACTGTCCACAAGTGTACGCAGAGATTCAAAATCTCCATTATCCTCTCGTCACTTTGGTCACAGGCAGCTGTGCCATCGAGCGTGTCACATAGCGCTCAGATATCAGTGGGCCGCACACAATCCACAAGTGTCCACTGTCCACAAGTGTACGCAGAGATTCAAAATCTCCATTATCCTCTCGTCACTTTGGTCACAGGCAGCTGTGCCATCGAGCGTGTCACATAGCGCTCAGATATCAGTGGGCCGCACACAATCCACAAGTGTCCACTGTCCACAAGTGTACGCAGAGATTCAAAATCTCCATTATCCTCTCGTCACTTTGGTCACAGGCAGCTGTGCCATCGAGCGTGTCACATAGCGCTCAGATATCAGTGGGCCGCACACAATCCACAAGTGTCCAGTGTCCAAAAGTGTACGCAGAGATTCAAAATCTCCATTATCCTCTCGTCACTTTGGTCACAGGCAGCTGTGCCATCGAGCGTGTCACATAGCGCTCAGATATCAGTGGGCCGCACACAATCCACAAGTGTCCACTGTCCACAAGTGTACGCAGAGATTCAAAATCTCCATTATCCTCTCGTCACTTTGGTCACAGGCAGCTGTGCCATCGAGCGTGTCACATAGCGCTCAGATATCAGTGGGCCGCACACAATCCACAAGTGTCCAGTGTCCAAAAGTGTACGCAGAGATTCAAAATCTCCATTATCCTCTCGTCACTTTGGTCACAGGCAGCTGTGCCATCGAGCGTGTCACATAGCGCTCAGATATCAGTGGGCCGCACACAATCCACAAGTGTCCACTGTCCACAAGTGTGTGCAGAAATTCTAAAACTCCCCTGTCCTATAGACACCTTGTACCTTGTTTTACATTACTATATAGTTTGTTGGATTTTGTCTACATTTCTACCAAAAATGAGGAAGGCTGGTGGAAGAGGCCGTGGAATTGGGCGGGGGTTGGCAGCTGGTAATGATGGTGTTGGTGGTGGATCTGATGGTAGTGGCAAGAGCAAAATAGGACCGAATGCAGGAGGTGCTGACCCTGCGTCATCGTCTGGCTACATAAGGACTCGAACGCTTAGTTTTCTAGGAGTTGGCAAACCGCTTTTAAAGGCAGAGCATCAGGAAAAAGTTTTGTCTTACATTGCTGACTCAGCCTCCAGCTCTATCGCCTCCTCTTCTTCAGTTGTAAAAAGTAAAAGCACTGAGTCGTCATTGGAGGCTCATGTTCATGAACCACACCTTTCCTTGTGTCCTTCACCCCAACCAAGATTGAAGGATGACGCAGGCCATACTACTGATTACTCCATGGAGCTGTTTTCACATACCATGCCTGGATTATCAAGTCAAATGGTGAATTACCCAGGCCAAGATGAATCTGACATGGAGTGCACTGATGCACAGCCGCTGATGGATGATTCTGCTGGTACATTCACTCAGAGCACTACATTGTCCTCGCAGTGTACAGAGCCAGATTTTGACCCTGATGAGACTCAGGTGCCCCTTCCCGCACACTATACCACCATACACGGTGACACAGAGAAAGGTGCACATGACATAGAAGAGGAGGTGATGGATGACCCAGTTGTTGACCCAGATTGGCATCCATTGGGGGAAGAGGGTGCTGCTTCCAATAGCTCAGATGAGGAGCATCCACAGCAGACATCGACATCGCAACAGCTGTTATCTGGCAGGCCCGGAGCACTCCAAAGACAGGTTCCAAACATCAAAAGAGTTGCTGGACAGCTTGTCCAGAGGGTCAAAAGATCACAGCGTGCTAGGCCGCAAAATGTCTGCCAAAGTAGGAAGAGTGCAGTGTGGCACTTTTTTGAACAAAATCCTCATGATCAGGCCAAGGTTATCTGTAAGAAGTGCGCAAAGACCTTTAGCCGAGGGAAAAATCTGAAAAATTTGAATACCAGTTGCATGCTTAGACATTTAACCAGCATGCACTTGCAAGCGTGGACACAACACCAAACCTCAAGTGCCACATGTGCAACTGATCACAACGAAGGTAGTCAGCAACGCTACATTGTTTCCCCCACTGTAAGCCCACCGGTTAGCACAGCAGCAAATGTTGAGGTGTCGTTGCAAGGCCACAGCAGTCAGGGAATCCCACTGTTATATCAACGAAAGACTGATTCTAGGCCATCAGAAAGAACACCAACTCCATCACCATCATCAACCCTCTCTCAGTCCGCCCTGTCCACCGCTACTTCCACCATATGCAGCTCTCAAGTCCAGCTCACCCTCCCAGACACTATGAGTAGGTCAAGAAAGTACTCAGTCTCTCATCCGCGTACACTGGGTTTGAACGCCCACATTGCCAAACTAATCTCGTTTGAGATGATGCCCTTTCGGTTGGTGGAAAGCACAGCTTTCCGCGAACTCATGGCCTATGCAGTACCACGCTATGACCTACCCAGTCGCCACTTCTTCTCTCGCAAAGCCATCCCAGCCCTCCACCATCATGTGAAAGACCGCATTGTCCATGCACTCAAGCAGTCAGCGAGCGGAAAGGT
This sequence comes from Dendrobates tinctorius, assembly GCF_039654945.1. Classification (NCBI taxonomy): domain Eukaryota; kingdom Metazoa; phylum Chordata; class Amphibia; order Anura; family Dendrobatidae; genus Dendrobates; species Dendrobates tinctorius. The sequence continues at coordinate 22,426,692 of NW_027361878.1, forward strand.
GCACCTCACAACTGATGCATGGTCCAGTCGGCATGGCCAGGGCCGTTACGTGTCCATCACTGCGCACTGGGTTAATGTGGTGGATGCAGGGTCCACAGGGGACAGCGGTGGTGGGACAGTGCTGCCTAGCCCACGGTCTAGGAAACAGTTGGCTGTAGGCATTCGACCCTCCTCCTCCTCCTCCAGAAGCGACAGCTCGTCCACAGAGCGCAGTCGTACGAGCACTCCATCTGCAGCTGCCACTGTTGCACACGATGTGTCCCCCTATCGAGCAGCTAGTGGAAAGCGTCAGCAGGCTGTGTTGCAGATGATGTGTTTGGGCGACAGACACACCGCCGAGGTGCTGGCCGAGTACTTAAAGCGACAAACTGAGTCATGGCTGGGCAGTGTACATCTTGAGGCAGGCAAGGTAGTTAGTGATAACGGCCGTAATTTTGTGGCAGCCATAGCCCTTTCAAAACTCAGCCACATACCTTGCTTGGCTCACACCTTGAACCTGGTGGTGCAGTGCTTCCTCAAAAATTATCCGGAGTTAACAGCCCTGCTCCAGAAGGTGCGAAGACTGTGCGCGCACATCCGCCGGTCGCCTGTACACTCCGTTCGTATGCAGAAGCTGCAGCGATTGCTCCACCTTCCCAACCACCGCCTCATTATCGACATTGCAACAAGGTGGAACTCCACCCTGCACATGGTGGAGCGGCTGTGCGAGCAGAGGCAGGCCATAATGCATTTGTGGGAGGATACACGGCCAGGCACTTTGAGAGCAGACATGGAGTTGACAGGCGTGCAGTGGTCGAAGCTGAAAGACCTTTGTAAAGTCCTTCAGTGTTTTGAGGAATGCACACGGCTGGTAAGCGCAGACGACGCCATCCTAAGCATGAGCATCCCACTTATGCGTCTGCTCATGCAAACTTTGACGCACCTTAAGGAGCAGGCGTCTGCAGCCAATGTTGATGAGGAGGAAGAGGAGGAGGGAATCCTTGATGACATTCAGCCATTGTCTGCTCAGGGACCTCTCCTGGACGAGGTGGAGGAAGAAGAGGAGGAGGAGGAGGAGGATGATGATGGGGATGATTACTTAGGGGAGGAGGATGCATCTCGTGGGGCAAGTGAAAATGTTGGCGTGGCAAGGTCTGGTACAGGGTTTGTGCGTGACTGGAGGGATGTGGATTTGCCAGAAAGTGCTCCTCCACCCAGCACTCGCAGTGCATCATTGACACCGGGAACATTGGCCCACATGTCAGATTATGCCTTGCGGATCCTAAAAAGGGACCCCCGCATTGCCAAAATGATGAACGATGATGACTACTGGTTGGCCAGCATCCTGGATCCACGCTATAAAGGCAAATTACAAAACATCATGCCACAGGAGAACCTTGACCTAATATTGGCTAATAAACAAGCAACTCTGGTAAATCGGTTGCTTGAGGCATTCCCAGCACACAGCAGCGGTGATGGTTCTCACACGAGCCGTACGGGCCGGGGGCAGCTTGGCAGAGGTGTTCGTGGTGCACACAGCAGAAGTGGCGTTGGAGACAGGGGTTTCATGACAATGTTGTGGACTGATTTTTCAAATACCGCTCACACAACTGGTAATACTGCATTGATGGAAAGTGACAGGAGACAGCAGTTGTCAACTATGGTTACAAACTACTTTTCCTCCCATATCGATGTTCTCCCACACAGGTCATTCCCCTTTGACTATTGGGCCGCTAAACTGGACACCTGGCCTGAATTGGCCCAATATGCCTTACAGGAGCTCGCTTGCCCAGCTGCAAGTGTGCTATCGGAAAGAGTCTTCAGTGCAGCTGGATCAATCCTGACAGAAAAAAGGACCCGTCTGTCAACCCAAAATGTGGATGATCTAACCTTCATTAAAATGAACCACGCATGGGTTTCCAAGGATTTTGTCCCACCTTCCCCTGATGACACATAGGGTGACAGAAAAATGGCTTGCTTTGGTCCACCTCTTCCTGGTACTTCACCTATTTCGCCTTTTGCATCAGTTGAATGTCCAACATCAACATATGCCACTTTCTAAAACTCCCTAACTGTGCTGCCTCCCCCCCCATGGCCGGGGTCACCACCTAGCGCACGACACCGTGCGAGTGCCGTTGCCCTGGACAGGTGGGTAGGCCGACTCTTGGGCGCGGGCACTGGCACAGGGTCCCTCATAGTGCAATCAAGTGTCTCTGACGGTGGTGGTGCACACCCGCCGTCAGACACACCGCTGTACTATGAGGGGCCCAGTGCCAGTACCGACACCCACGAGTGGGACCCCCTTGCTTGGCCAGGGCCCCAGCATTTGCAATCTTTACCTCTCCCTGCTCCTCCGCTGTGTAATCTGGGCCGTCAAATCCATACTGTGCCTGACACCGTCTGAGCCTGCCTCCTGAGACATATATTTTGAATGTGTACGCTATCCGTACATGTTATCCGGGGATACGGTACCCTTTCTAACCTTTGTGCAATGACGTGCAATCCATACTGGGCCTAACACCGTCTGAGCCTGCCTCATGCTGTATAGACATATATTTTGAATGTGTACGCTATCCATACATGTTATCCGGGGATACGGTACCCCTTCTAACCTTTGTGCAATGACGTGCAATCCATACTGGGCCTAACACCGTCTGAACCTGCCTCATGCTGTATAGACATATATTTTGAATGTGTATGCTATCCATACATGTTATCCGTGGATATGGTACCCCTTCTAACCTTTGTGCAATGATGTGCAATCCATACTGGGCCTAACACCGTCTGAGCCTGCCTCATGCTGTATAGACATATATTTTGAATGTGTACGCTATCCATACATGTTATCCGGGGATACGGTACCCCTTCTAACCTTTGTGCAATGACGTGCAATCCATACTGGGCCTAACACCGTCTGAGCCTGCCTCATGCTGTATAGACATATATTTTGAATGTGTACGCTATCCATACATGTTATCCGGGGATACGGTACCCCTTCTAACCTTTGTGCAATGACGTGCAATCCATACTGGGCCTAACACCGTCTGAGCCTGCCTCATGCTGTATAGACATATATTTTGAATGTGTACGCTATCCATACATGTTATCCGGGGATACGGTACCCCTTCTAACCTTTGTGCAATGACGTGCAATCCATACTGGGCCTAACACCGTCTGAGCCTGCCTCATGCTGTATAGACATATATTTTGAATTTGTACGCTATCCATACATCTTATCCGGGGATACGGTACCCCTTCTAACCTTTGTGCAATGACGTGCAATCCATACAGGGCCTAACACCGTCTGAGCCTGCCTCATGCTGTATAGACATATATTTTGAATGTGTACGCTATCCATACATGTTATCCGGGGATACGGTACCCCTTCTAACCTTTGTGCAATGACGTGCAATCCATACTGGGCCTAACACCGTCTGAGCCTGCCTCATGCTGTATAGACATATATTTTGAATGTGGACGCTATCCATACATGTTATCCGGGGATACGGTACCCCTTCTAACCTTTGTGCAATGACGTGCAATCCATACTGGGCCTAACACCGTCTGAGCCTGCCTCATGCTGTATAGACATATATTTTGAATGTGTACGCTATCCATACATGTTATCCGGGGATACGGTACCCCTTCTAACCTTTGTGCAATGACGTGCAATCCATACTGGGCCTAACACCGTCTGAGCCTGCCTCATGCTGTATAGACATATATTTTGAATGTGTACGCTATCCATACATGTTATCCGGGGATACAGTACCCCTTCTAACCTTTGTGCAATGACGTGCAATCCATACTGGGCCTAACACCGTCTGAGACTGCCTCATGCTGTATAGACATATATTTTGAATGTGGACGCTATCCATACATGTTATCCGGGGATACGGTACCCCTTTTAACCTTTGTGCAATGACGTGCAATCCATACTGGGCCTAACACCATCTGAGCCTGCCTCATGCTGTATAGACATATATTTTGAATGTGTACGCTATCCATACATGTTATCCGGGGATACGGTACCCCTTCTAACCTTTGTGCAATGACGTGCAATCCATACTGGGCCTAACACCGTCTGAGCCTGCCTCATGCTGTGTAGACATATATTTTGAATGTGTACGCTATCCATACATGTTATCCGGGGATACGGTACCCCTTCTAACCTTTGTGCAATGACGTGCAATCCATTCTGGGCCTAACACCGTCTGAGCCTGCCTCATGCTGTATAGACATATATTTTGAATGTGTACGCTATCCATACATGTTATCCGGGGATACGGTACCCCTTCTAACCTTTGTGCAATGACGTGCAATCCATACTGGGCCTAACACCGTCTGAGCCTGCCTCATGCTGTATAGACATATATTTTGAATGTGTACGCTATCCATACATGTTATCCGGGGATACGGTACCCCTTCTAACCTTTGTGCAATGACGTGCAATCCATACTGGGCCTAACACCGTCTGAGCCTGCCTCATGCTGTATAGACATATATTTTGAATGTGTACGCTATCCATACATGTTATCCGGGGATACGGTACCCCTTCTAACCTTTGTGCAATGACGTGCAATCCATACTGGGCCTAACACCGTCTGAGCCTGCCTCATGCTGTATAGACATATATTTTGAATGTGTACGCTCTCCATACATGTTATCCGGGGATACGGTACCCCTTCTAACCTTTGTGCAATGACGTGCAATCCATACTGGGCCTAACACCGTCTGAGCCTGCCTCATGCTGTATAGACATATATTTTGAATGTGTATGCTATCCATACATGTTATCCGGGGATACGGTACCCCTTCTAACCTTTGTGCAATGACGTGCAATCCATACTGGGCCTAACACCGTCTGAGCCTGCCTCATGCTGTATAGACATATATTTTGAATGTGTACGCTATCCATACATGTTATCCGGGGATACGGTACCCCTTCTAACCTTTGTGCAATGACGTGCAATCCATACTGGGCCTAACACCGTCTGAGCCTGCCTCATGCTGTATAGACATATATTTTGAATGTGTACGCTATCCATACATGTTATCCGGGGATACGGTACCCCTTCTAACCTTTGTGCAATGACGTGCAATCCATACTGGGCCTAACACCGTCTGAGCCTGCCTCATGCAGTATAGACATATATTTTGAATTTGTACGCTATCCATACATGTTATCCGGGGATACGGTACCCCTTCTAACCTTTGTGCAATGACGTGCAATCCATACAGGGCCTAACACCGTCTGAGCCTGCCTCATGCTGTATAGACATATATTTTGAATGTGTACGCTATCCATACATGTTATCCGGGGATACGGTACCCCTTCTAACCTTTGTGCAATGACGTGCAATCCATACTGGGCCTAACACCGTCTGAGCCTGCCTCATGCTGTATAGACATATATTTTGAATGTGGACGCTATCCATACATGTTATCCGGGGATACGGTACCCCTTCTAACCTTTGTGCAATGACGTGCAATCCATACTGGGCCTAACACCGTCTGAGCCTGCCTCATGCTGTATAGACATATATTTTGAATGTGTACGCTATCCATACATGTTATCCGGGGATACGGTACCCCTTCTAACCTTTGTGCAATGACGTGCAATCCATACTGGGCCTAACACCGTCTGAGCCTGCCTCATGCTGTATAGACATATATTTTGAATGTGTACGCTATCCATACATGTTATCCGGGGATACGGTACCCCTTCTAACCTTTGTGCAATGACGTGCAATCCATACTGGGCCTAACACCGTCTGAGCCTGCCTCATGCTGTATAGACATATATTTTGAATGTGGACGCTATCCATACATGTTATCCGGGGATACGGTACCCCTTTTAACCTTTGTGCAATGACGTGCAATCCATACTGGGCCTAACACCGTCTGAGCCTGCCTCATGCTGTATAGACATATATTTTGAATGTGTACGCTATCCATACATGTTATCCGGGGATACGGTACCCCTTCTAACCTTTGTGCAATGACGTGCAATCCATACTGGGCCTAACACCGTCTGAGCCTGCCTCATGCTGTATAGACATATATTTTGAATGTGTACGCTATCCATACATGTTATCCGGGGATACGGTACCCCTTCTAACCTTTGTGCAATGACGTGCAATCCATACTGGGCCTAACACCGTCTGAGCCTGCCTCATGCTGTATAGACATATATTTTGAATGTGTACGCTATCCATACATGTTATCCAGGGATACGGTACCCTTTCTAACCTTTGTGCAATCACGTGCAATCCATACTGGGCGTGAGAACGGCTGGCGAGCTGTTAAGCAAGCTACAGCACCTGTCCAGACAAGTACAGGGATTCCCTAGCGAGGAGACTTATTTGATTGTTTTCTATGTTGGGACAGCAATTTTTGGGGAGCGCTATACTCTGGAGAATGATAGATGGGGTCCACCATACACTGGAACATTCCAAAGGTGGACATCAGACACTGGAGCAGCATTTACAGGGCCCATTATACACTAGAGCATTAGAAATGGGGCCCATTATGTTTGGAGCATTATTTGGGCCCATAAGACAGTGGAGCTTCATCCATGGGGACCAACATATACTGTAGCATTATGTGGAGCTCATCATATACTGTTTCAAACATTATATGGGACCAATGATTTTGTATGGAGAAATAGATGGGCCTCGTCATGAGATGTAAAAAGTGAGGTATTTTTCATTGTACTATACCGCTATTTCTCTGCCATATCGGAGCATGATGAGTTGTGGTATGTGTTAAAGGGGCGCTCTTTCGTCCAGGGCACATGAAAACCTGCAGCCAGCCCTCCCCCCCCACAAATTTAGCCAAATAACCCCCATTTTTCAGTGCGTAACTTGTATTATGAAGTTAATTAAGGTTGACAAGCTTAAGTAAGAAGAATTGATGCTTTTTGGCATTCAAATGGGCACTGTAGGTGTGTTTCCTGTCCTCCTCTCACTGCCGACTTTTATTCCCCATTGACTTACATTGGGTTTCGTGTTTCGGGACGACCCCGACTTTTCCCTATAATCGGACGATCTTGCTCGACCCGACTTTTGGAAAAGTCGGGTTTCACGAAACGAAACGCGACCCTAAAAAAGCAAAAGTCGCTCAACTCTAGTCGTGAGACATGCAGCCGCAGGGACTCGAACACATTATTCGAGCACGCCGAAGACACTCGGTTATCATCTGAGCATGCTCAGATAGCACCTTATCCCAGCACGTTCACTCATCACTAATTATCAACTGTCTCAAGGGATCTATGGTGTAATAAGTCTGGGTTAGATGTTGATGACCTCCTAATAGGGATAGGTCATCAGTCTCAGATTGGTGGGTGTCCAACACCCAGGACCCCCATCGATGAACAGCTATTAGGGTGTTTTATTTTTGGTAACTATATAATAAAGGTGTAATACAATGCACTTTTCTATGCAAAATATGGGAACCACATGGATATGAAATTACTTGTATTGAAAGGTAACTTCACATCTCAGAGAGAGAGACGTGTTTGGGAGTATAAATTTATGACGACCTTTGACACTCTCAGTGCTGGAATGAATGTGTCGCATGGATTTATGTCTTTTTACATCAATTAAGGAATTTGTTTTCAAAACCTGGTGGGGGCATCACAACACATTAGGAGACCCCAATCAGAGGACTATAAAACATCCGGACTCCTTATCAATGCACTGGTCCAATATTTGTTTCTCCCTCTCCCATATTGATAGTTCTGCTTCACGTCACTTGTCTTATCCATTGCATTATTTCTGTGTTGTATTGTGCATAAATATGTGACTCTTCAGATTTTGTATTAGTCTAGCCTGAAGAAGAGACCTGAGTAGTCTCGAAAGCTTGCAATGTGTTACCATCTTTTCAGTTAGCCATTAAAAGGTATCAACCACTGAGGACTCTCAATCCTGAATATTTTTCTATCTACTGGCTAACACGGTACAAAGATATATATCTTTCCGGGAACCACATATGAATTCGAATCTGGTAAACCACTTTATTGCAATGGAAGTCTTTACTCAGATGTAAAGAAAACTTCAAAGAACCAAAGACAACATGCGATGTATCATTCAGAATTGCACAAATGATATTATAGCCTGGAGGTGTCGGTGTTTCCTATGCTATGGGAAGAACTCTGGCTTCATGCAGAATAAGAGAATCAATGAGTTTCTTTATAGAGGATCTGACAATAAATGTATCTCTGAACCCCGTCTGCTGGCACTATGTCCTCTTACCATCAGGCCGGCTCTGGTCATGAAATGGTTATACTGCAGACACCGATGCTCTTCATCATATCTGATACATATTGGAATGAAAAAGTAATTTGCAAATTACTTTATTAAAAAACGATAGGGCCAATTCACCAGTTTGCGTCCGAAATTTGCTGTAAAACTGATTAAAGTGTTGCAAAAAATTGATGCAACTCACAGCTGTGCAAAAATGATGCAACTTTTGGAGATTTTACACCAGCTCTGGCTCTTCCAACTATTTGGGCAGGCGTTTTTCCGTGACATATTGTACTTCATGTTAGTGGTAACATTTCTTCCATATATCTTGCGTTTATTTATGAAAAAAATGGAAATTTGGCAAATTTTGAAAATTTTGCAATTTTCAAACTTTTAATTTTTGTGCCTTTAAATCAGAGAGTTATATTGCACAAAATAGGTAATAAATAACATTTCCCACATATCTACATTACATAAGCATAATTTTTTTGTTAGGACGTCATAAGGGTTAAACGTTGACCAGCGATTTCTCATTTTTCCAACAAAATTTACAAAATCATTTTTTTAGGGACCACCTCACATTTGAAGTGAGTTTGGGGAGTCAATATAAAAGAAAATAGCCAAAAGTGACACCATTCTAAAAACTGCGCCCCTCAAGGTGCGCAAAACCGCATTCAAGAAGTTTATTAACCCTTCAGGTGCTTCACGAGAACTAAAGCAATGTGGAAGGAAAAATGAACATTTTACTTTTTTCACAAAAAAATTACTTTGGAACCAATTTTTTTTATTTTCACAAGGGTATCAGGAGAAAATGGACCACAAAATTTGTTGGCAATTTCTCCTAAGTACGCCGATACCCCATATGTGGGGAAAAGCCACTGTTTGGATGCACGGCAGGGCCCAGAAGGCAGGGAGCACCATTTGACTTTTTGAACCAAAATTGGCTGGAATCAATGGTGGCGCCATGTCACGTTTGGAGACCCCCTGATGTACCTAAACAGTGGAACCCACCCAATTCTAACTATAACCCTAACCCCAACACACCCCTAACCTTAATACCAACCCTAACCAGAACCATAACTACAACCCTAACCCCAACACAACTCTATCCCTAATACCAACCATAACCCTAACCACACACCTAATCCTATCACACCCCTGACCCTAATCCCAACCATAACCGTAATCCCAACCATAACCACAACCCTAACTTTACCCCAACACTAACTCTAGTCCCAACACTAATTTTAGCCCAACCCTAACCATTGCCCCAACCCTAACCCTAGCCCAACCCTATCCCTAGCTTTAGCCTAACTCACTTTAGCCAAATTCTAACCCTAATGGAAAAATGGAAATAAATAATTTTTTTTAATTTTATTATTTTTACCTGACTAAGGGGGTAATAAAGGGGTGTTTGATTTACTATTTTTTATTTTGATCACTGGGGTCTATCACAGTGATCAAAATAAACCAATAGGAAAAATTTCCTATTGTTGCCAGGTGCCGATCAGCAGATCTCGGCGGGTGCACTGCCATTTTCTCCCGGAAGAAGATGCCGGCGGCCAGCGGGACTTCACCGGGGGTTGCAGGGACACCAGAGGTACCGGGGGAGAACGGGAGACCTTATTTCTCTCTCCTCTGATGTGCAGTCACATCAGAGTCTAGACAAATTAAGTGTAATGACTTTTTTTTGTGATCGCTGTTATACCGTTAATAACGGCAATCGCAACACTGGGGGTTGGTAAAATCCAGTAGCCGGTAGCTGAGACCCCGGAGAAATTCAGACTCTGGGGGGGCGCTATATACTTATTTCTCAGCGCCGTTAAAAAGCAATGCTGTGGCATAAGCACTCTTAACTGCCGCAATTAAAAGGTGTATCGGTGGTCGTTAAGGGGTTAAGAGCTTGTGTACACAACCAGTTTTCTCGGACGAATGACAACTGTGGTTTTCATGGATAGCGCTCGTACCTATGATATGCTATGGGGCTGTGCACGTGTCCAATCTTTTTCTTCAGTCCGTGGAAAAATTGGAGACATGTCCAGTTTTGATCCATTGGGTTGTGTCATGATTCATGCTGGATCATGTCAGATAAGAGCACTGGTAACCTTTTTTTTTCCCCTCTCTAAGCTTTTTGCTAGAGATAGGTTTGCCCCCGGTGGCCAGTATGGTCATTTCACTTTGTGCTAGAGATAGTTTTTCCCCGGTGGCCAGTATGGTCATTGCACTGGTGTGCTTAGAGATAGTTTTGCCCCCGGTGGCTGGTATGGTCATTGCACTGGTGTTTTTAGAGATAGTTTTGCCCCCGGTGATGGTTAGTGTAGTTGCACGGGAATCACTAACAGGTGTGTTTGCTCAATAAAGGTGTGTCAGTTGTGCTCACTGATGTTGGTGATATTGTTGGGCTTTTCCAACCATCCTGGGTGAAGGAGGGAGCTGAGGAGAGTCCAGGGCAGCTCGGTCAGAGTCCTGGAGTGGCAGTTATGGTGTCAGCGAGGGGTTCGTGTAAAGCATGGTGGAGTGGCAGCTATGGTGTCAGTGAAGAATTCTTGCAAAGTTTGGTGGAGTGGCAGCTATGGTGTAGAGCTGCACTCAGTTGCTGGACTCCGTTGCTGGAAGCTGCACTCAGGTGCTGGACTCTGTTGCTGGACAGCTGCACTCAGGTGCTGGACTCTGTTGCTCCAAGGCGGCACTCGGGTGCTGGACACTGTTGCTGTAAAGCTGCACCCAGGTGTTGGACACGGTGGGAGGAAGATGCACTCAGGTGTTGGACTCTGTTGCCAGGAGCAAGTGCATCAGAGCAAAGCTAAGTGTTTCCCTGTCTGTCACTTTTCCTCATGTTGGTGTTAGTACAGCGGTGGGGCCAGTGCCTGCACCACCCAGCTCCCTAGTAAGGAATAGGTGTAGGGTGTGCTAGGGTGACAGGTATCCTGATCGGCGACAGGTGAGGAGCCTGTATAGGGAACGTTAGGAGTGTTAGGGACACTGACTCAGGGGAGTGCAGCAGGTCTCCAAGTCCCCCGTTCTCTATCGCAGGGCCCACCGTTGTAAATGTTTCCCTATCCCCTGTGTCTTGTTGTATTAGTTACCGGCCCGCGGGCCGTGTCACACTGGACAATTACATGTGCCGTGTCCTGTTGTATTAGTTACCGACCTGCTGGCCGTGTCACACAGGACGGGGCACGTGACAGGTTGGATCAAAATCTGCAATGAAATACTATGGGTGCGTGAAAAAAATCAGACTGCACACGGATGATATCTAAATGCGGTCCAATTTCATAGACTAACAGAATAGAGAAACTTTTCTTTTTTTTCTCTTCATGTACAAGAAAAAATGATGACACTGATCAAAATAATCTGATTGTGGCGGAATCGGTTGTGTGACCCTACCGTGAGATGCTCCCGGGTCCCTACGTTCCCTTCCATTATCAACATGGAAGTTGTAGACAACTCCTTGCTTTAGTTCATGTGATACTAACAGCAGGGCTAAGAAGGTTCAACTTGATGGACCAAGGTCTTTTTTCAACCTATGTATCTACCGGTATGTAACTATGACCTGTAGACCTTATGACTCTAGTGAAGAGTTTTCTAATGTTTTTTTATTAACTAATTCCTGCATATTGAGTTTTGTTTTTCAAGCAAGATGCTGGGAGTGACTCAGGATAAAACACCATTATAAGTGACTACTATGGGTCTTGTCATATACTAAGATTCGAAAAAAATACTAAGATGCGAAAAAAATTGCAGCATACACAATTTTCCTCTGAAAATGGGATGAGACGCACTCATTTATGGACAGTATAGTGGCTCAGTGGTTAGCACTGTATGGTGGCTCAGTGGCTAGCACTGTTGCGTTGCAGCGTTGGTGTCCTGGGTTCAAATCCTACCAAGGACAACACCTGCAAGGAGTCTTGATTGTTCTCCCTTTGTTTGTGTGGGTTTCCTCCCTCACTCCAAAGACATACTGATTTCTTTTTTTTGGATGCAACTCTGACTGATGTTTTATACTATGACCCTAGTGTAACACAGAATGTAATATAAAGTGTATTATCATTGTGTTTCTTAGATGACAGATGTTAGGAAAAGAAAAAAAACAAAAAACAAACAAATGAAAAAACGTGATTTTGTATTTTACTGGATGAACATGGCAGCACGCACCCAAACTAATGCGTTTACTTTAGTTGTAGTTGTAGTGCGGTCAGTTTTTTTTTTCTGCTTGTTGTGATCCAAGCCACAAATCATAGCTTTTTGCATTGCCAAGTTATCCTTGTCATCCTTGCATAAAAAGAAAAGAAAAAATTTGGATACAACAACCTGGTCATTTTCCTATAAATAAATTTATACCTTACATAGTAACATAGTTTTGAAGGCTGAAGGAAGACCTTGTGTCCATCTAGTTCAGCCTATTTTTAGTGCAGCTGTTCTGCATTGTTGATCCTGGGGAAGGAAAAAAACCCACAGAGTAGAAGCCAATTTTCTCCATAGGGAAAAAAATTCCTTCCCCTAAGCTGGGTCAGCCATGTACCTATAATATTCTGTTATTCGTAACCTTCTATACTGTTACTCACAAGAAAAGCATCCATTCCTTTCTTAAATTCATTCAGTGAGTTGGCCATCACCACTTCCTCAGGAAGAGAATTCCAGAGCCTCACTGCTCTTACCGTGAAGAACCCTCTTCTATGCTGGTGCAGAAATTGTCTTTCCTCCAAACGAAGAGAATGCCCCCTTGTTCTTGTCACAGTCCTTGGTACAAACAGTTCATTGGAGAGATATCTGTATTGCCCTCTGATATACTTGTACATATATATTAGGTCTCCCCTAAGTCTTCTCTTTTCTAGAGTAAATAGACCTAATTTTGATAACCTTTCTGGGTATTGTAGTGAACCAACTCCATTTATCATTTTAGTAGCCCGCCTTTGAACCCGTTCAAGTTCAGTAATGTCTTTCTTGAGCACCGGCGTCCAACACTGCACACAATACTCCAAGTGTGGTCTGACGAGTGATTTGTACAGAGGGAGAATTATGTTTTCATTTCGTGTCCCCAGACCTCTTCTAATGCATCCCATGACCCTATTTGCTTTGGTGGCAGCTGCCTGACACTGGGCACTCCAATTTAGCTTCTTATTGACTAAGATGCCTAAGTATTTTTCCATGTCTGATTTCCCCAGCAGTTTCCCATTTAGTAAGTAATTATAGCATCTGTTTCTCCTTCCCATGTGCATAACCTTAAACTTATCTGTGTTAAACCTCATTTGCCATTTTTCAGCCCAATTCTCCAATTTACTCAAATCTGTCTGTAGTTGCAAACTGTCCTCCTTTGTGTTAACTACCTTACATAGTTTTGTATCATCTGCAAAAACTGATATTTTACTGTGTAAGCCATCCACTAGATCATTAATAAATATATTAAATAGTAGGGGGCCCAATACAGAACCCTGTGGTACCCCACTAGTAACCCTGTGTGGCGCCCCTGAGGCTCAGTCGCCACAGAGGTACTGTACCTTCTCCTAAGGTGTAGTGCCCCACCACCTAGGTAAGTTGGGAACTCCTTTCCACACTCCATCATCTGCATCCCACACACAGGATAGTTCAGTAGGTCCACCTAGCAGCTCCAGGCTGGGGGTAGCAGAGCACCCTTCGTGGAACCCTGCTTCGTAACACGAGATGTGCTGGGAGGTGGGTGGAGTTAGTATAAAAGAGAGGGAAAGTTTAGAATTACAGGTCAGTCTGAGAAGGAGAGTCTAGGGGCGAGTCCCAGACGGGTCAGGGTGACAGAGAGTCAGTCTGGGGCGAGCCCCAGAGGAGGAAGAAGGACAGTCAGCCAGGAGAGTCTGAGGACGGATCCGAGGAGAGTGATCTGAGCCAGCTGGCACGGGAAAGAGAAGAGAAGGAGAAAGACGTAGAACTGCAACCTAAGCTTCCATGAGAGAGAGAAGGAACAGCGTGGAATGAAGGAGTAGGAGAACAGAGAGGAGTTGTGGGTTGGAAGAGGAACCCTGCCTTTAGGTTCTCAGCGCAAGGCTGTGGCCCGGTCCCCGAGGATGTATGGACACTTATGGTTCTGCAGCAGACACCGGTGGAGTAGTTGGCTGTAAATGTACTACTCCCATCTAAGACTTGGGACACAACAGCCACACGGATAGAGAGCTGGGATTAAGGCGATCCCTGATCAGGCTACAGCTGCCTGTCATACAAGTAGAGTTGTTGGAACAACTGACAGGAGGAACTTCAGAGAACCACGGTACTGGAGCTCTTCACACTAAAAGGCGCAATAGAGGAGTCGTTCAGGAAAGGCACATGTTGGCGGAGTGTTGGAGAAGAGAACCCTGACTTGCCCGGGAGGTTGATTGAGTCTCTACCCCGGAGGACACGGCACGGAGGCAAGCGCCAGTGGGTACCACAAAATGTGAGTAAAGCTTTGAAATTGCAAGCCCTGGTGTCCTCCATTGATTCGCTGCTAACACCTTCAGCACCGCTACATCTGGGTACCAGCATCTATACCATTCTGCGCCTTTCCTCATCCATTGCACCTACACTGCCCTGGGACTGCAGCTCCACCTGTGGGGAGCTACACCATCTTTACTGCATCATACCATCAGTCCCAGCGGATCTGCAAGCAGCGTTGGCTCAACAGCTTACTTGCCAAACACCATGGGTGGCGTCACAAACTATTCATATAAACTATATTCTAAACATCACCGCCATTGATATTGGGCGCCCAGGGCCACGGACCGGGTCACCGCTGCTGTGACACGCTCATCCCGCCGACGCCGGCCCGGTACCGAGTACCCCACAGCCTTGGGTGAGCGAGGGCGACCCATATGCACCATTAATAACCACTCTTTGTTTTCTATCACTAAGCCAGCTACCTACCCAGCTACACACATTTTCCCCTAGCCCAAGCTTTCTCATCTTACTTACCAATCTTTTATGTGGGACAGTGTCAAATGCTTTAGAGAAGTCGAGATAAATGACATCCAATGATTCTCCTTGGTCCATTTGAGAGCTTACATCCTCATAGAAGATGATCAGGTTAGGCCTCTTTCACACATCCGGTTTGTGCCGTCAGGCACAATCCGGCATGTGTGTAAAAAAACGGATCCGTTTTTTTTTACCGCCGGATGCGTTTTTTTGTCATTGAGAAGCACATGCGCCGGATCGCGCCGCATGTGCTTCCGTTTGTTCCGGTTTTTACCGGATCCGGCTGAATTCTTCTGTCCGGCGGCCGGACAGGACGGGTGCTGCAGCGTTTTTTTGTCCGGCGAAAAAAGCCAGACATGGACGTATGTGGCCCTTCCGGCTCTGCGGGACAATGTTTCTCAATGGCACATTCCGGCCGCCGGATCAGACTTCTACCTGATCCGGCCACCGCATGCACGGTTTTACCCTGTGCGCATGCCCGGATATCTCTCTCTCTCTCTTTAACCCGTTCTCTCTCTCTCATACCCCGGTCTCTCTCTCTCTCTTTCATATCCCGTTCTCTCTCTCTCTTTCATGCCCCGTTCTCTCTCTCTCTCTTTCATACCCCGTTCTCTCTCTCTCTCTTTCATGCCCCGTTCTCTCTCTCTCTTTCATACCCTGTTCTCTCTCTCTTTCATACCACGTTCTCTCTCTTTTTCATACCCCGTTCACCGGCTCCTGGATCCTTTTCTTCCCTGGTGACCCCTTTGCAACATAGCCGTGTCAGGCGCCGTAAGATGCGCCGCATATACTTCCGGTCCCTCCGTTCACGGCTGGATCCGGCACTCCATCTTTTTGCCGCATGGCGCCGGAATGCCACCGACGGACATGTGAAAGTAGCCTTAGTTTGACAGGAGCGATCCTTCATAAATCCATGTTGATATGGAGTTAAACATTTATTAACATTGAGATATTCCATAATGGTATCCCTTAGAAACCCTTCAAAAATTTTACCCACAACAGATGTTAAGCTTACCGGCCTATAGTTTCCAGGTTCCCTTTTACACCCCTTTTTGAATATTGGCACCACATTTGCTTGCCGCCAATCAAAAGGAACAGACCCTGTTTCTATAGAGTCTTTAAATATAAGGAATAGAGGCCTGTCTATCACATTACTTAACTGCCTTAATACCCGAGGGTGAATGCCATCAGGGCCTGGTGATTTGTCAATTTTAATCTTACTAAGGCGGTTCTGCACTTCTTCCTGTGTTAGGTAGGTAATACTTAATGGGGAGTTTACATTATCACCTTGATTCTTAAGGCTATGTGCCCACGGTGCGTGTTAAAACGCACACCAAAAAACGGACTCCTTCCCAGAAATCGCGCGTTTTTTTCTTCGCGATTTCACCGCGATTTTACCACGATTATTATCGCGATTTTGCCGCGATTTTCATGTGCGATATTCAAGCACTTTCCAAGCGATTTGAAGCATCGCTTGGAAAGTGATTGACAGGTTGGTCACACTCGTCAAACATAGTGTTTGACAAGTGTGACCAGGTTTTTACTATTGAGGCCGCCTATGCGGCATCAATAGTAAAAGATAGAATGTTAAAATTCTAAAAAAAAATAAAAAAATCGGTGTATATTTACCTTCCGGCGTCCCGCGCTGTCATCCTGGGCCTCAGCGTTCCCAGTAATGCCTTGCGAGACCTGTGATGACGTAGTCTCGCGTTGCTATAGCGATCTCGCGAGACCGCGAGAGTCACGCGAGACTACGTCATCACTGGACCGTGCCGCAAGGCATTACTGGGAACGCTTAGGCCGGGAATGCAGCGCGGGACGCTGGAAGGTAAATATACACCGATTTTTTATTTTTTATTCTTTTTTTTTACAGGGGTATGGTACCCAGGGTCTGGAGGACAGTCTCCTCTGCTCCACACCGTGGGTACCAACCGCACATGAGACGCTTAACTTCCCGCATGGTGGGCATAGCCACATGCGGGAAGTAAGCGATTCTCATGCATTCCTATGGGTGCAGAATCACGGCAATTCTTTGCGATTCCGCACAAAAGAATGAGCATGCAGCAATTTTTTCCGCGATGCGATTCCGCCGCGGAAAAAAGCGCAGCATGTGCGGAATGCCATAGCAATGCATGGGGGGCGTTCTGTACACGATTTTTAAACGTTTTCGCGCCGAAAATCGCGGCAAAAACGCTTAAAAATCGCTACGTGGGCACACAGCCTTAAAGAAAACATGACATGTAAGACTAGCGCCATACAAAGTGTAGTTAATTACACCTCCGCTGCCTGGGACCAATTACACACATCACATGTAACAAATGCATTCATGAAGTTTTGATTAATTAACTGCTCAATCACAAAACTAACTTTGCGTTATCTTTATTCCCATAAAGTTAAAATACTACTCTGGTAACTATGTAAGGGTATTTTTCCACAGTCAGTAAACACTGCAGGTTGGACGCTGCGTGCATCCGCAGTGTCAAACCCGCAGCATCCAGCTGTTACAGCATAGTGGATGGGATTTCATGAATCCCATCTCCACTATGTGTTCAGAGACGCCTCCGGCTTTCCTGCGGAGACGGACATGCGGCATGTCTTTACCGACCCCAGCATTTCTATTTATGTTGCGGAGACGCTCAGTCTGTGGTATACTGTTTCTTTTTTTTTTTTCTTTCTCTTTTAGGAGAACGAGCGCTTCGGTGGAATAGGCTATGCAATAAGTATGGTTTAATTAAGAGCTATTAAAGGAGTCTGTGTCATTATTTCAAATAAAGGACTTTATACTTGCTGTGTCTTTATTTACCATGTAACTATAGGATTAGTTATGGATATGTGCCTTATAGGCGCCTCTCCATTATTAAGCCGTGGGCTTGATGTCACCAGACAAACATCAACCTCACAAACATTACCCCACTTGCCACTGCTACAGGGCAAGTGGGAAGAGTCGGGTAAAGTGCCACGATTGGCGCATCTTTGGATGTGACAATTGTGGGGCGGCTGCGGGCTGCTATTTTTAGGCTGGTGGGGGCCAAAATCCATGGGCCTCACCAGCCTGAGAATACCAGGTCGCTGCTCTCTGCTTTTTCCTTGGCTGGTGAACAAAAATAGGGGGACCCCACGCTATTTTATTTTTTAGGGGATCCCACTATTTTTGCTAATCATCCAAGGTAAGCAGACTGCTGTGGCCTGGTATTATCAGGCTGGTAAGGTTCATGGCTATTGGATCTTTACCAGCCTGAAATACGAGTCCCAGTAGTCTGCTTCACTCTGGCTGGTTAACTAATAAAGAGGGGCCTCATGCCATGTTTTTTTAAATTATTTTTTATTTATTAAAAAGGAGGGGACCTGTCTCTGTGCTTTCCTCCACTTTCTGTGTTATGTACTTCGGAATGTGTCACAAGATTCACCATTATGCAAATTAGTACACATGCGTAGTAAGCTGCGTTCCCGCACTTAATACGCATGTGACTAGGAAGATAATGCGGTTTTACCGCATTTAATGAAAGTCTATGGGTAATTTGCGCTGCGGAGACTGAGCGTCTCCACTGCATAGATAGACATGCTGCGGTCTGGAAAGACATGCTGCATGTCCGTCTGTGCAGATATGCCGCAGGTGTCTCTGAACGCATAGTATTTCTTGAAATCCCATCCACTATGCTGTAACATCTGGACGCTGCAGGTTGGATGCTGTGGATGTAAGCAGAGTTCAACCCACAGCGTTGACTGACTGTGGGAACATACCCCAATATATCTGCAAACAGGAAATCACTTTTTTTTTCCTTCTCAGAAGCCAACTTTCAATTAGCTTTATTTCAAGTGACAAAAAAAAAAAGCATGCAATGAAAAAATGCATCAAAAACATATGCGGGAAAAAAAACACATCAAAAACTCATGTAAAAAGCGCATCTCAGTGATCTCAGATGAAGATTTGGTACAGATGTCACCTGCGTCAAATCCTGAGCAAACACTGTGCCATTCCTGACCGTTGGAACATGCCCTAAAAAATACTGCTCTACTAAAGATGCAAATTTTACACCTTTGCAGTCCCTGCGTACATAATAACACCTTTACTCAAAAACAATAAATCATCCGCGACATACAAAGAAACATGTAACATCATGAGTCACGCAATAACACAATAACAGGACAGATACAAAATATCACATAAACACCACGTATCCTATCCTCCTCTATAACCCAACTTACTTCTCACCATGGAAATCTCTTGTCACATCTATATAAAAACTCTATATAATAAAATAGAGCAACTAAGTATCTTTTACCATATGTGCTGGTACATATATAGCTTCTTTATCATATATAGCTATTCAGCATTCCCAGTTAATACTCCGTTCTTTACTCCAGAATTGTTCTCATTCCAACAGATAAAGACCAGTAAGTGCCTAATTTCCGGGAGGATGAAATCCAGGAAGAGAGGGGGAAGATTGAGACAGGGGCTTCTGAAGTTTACCTGATGCTTCTAGAATACTGTGAATACAAAGTATTTGCAAAAGTATTATTCAGTAAAACCTCCTCCTTTATTAGGCCAGGTTCACATGGTGAGAATTTGATGCTGATTTTACAGTCCAATTTTTCATACTTAAAATCTGAAGAATTTTACAGTACCAGCGAGGAGGATGCGTTTTAACAGAATCGACTCTGCATGCTTCTTTTTTTTCTTCAATCAGTGTATAGAGACATTAACCTTCATTGTAATCCTTTCTCTGAGGATAATGAGACTCTTGAAAAGTTTTCTGCACAAAAGAGGGAATTAAATAGCCCCAATTGCAAGTTTTCTATTTTATATCTATACATATAATGTCTTTGTAAGTTTGCCAACTGACAAAGACATGAGCAGTCTATAATTTTAAGGGTAGGTTAATTTTAACATTGAGAAACAGAATGTCAAAAATAAAATCCAGAAAATCACATTGTTTAAATTATATAAATTTATTTGCATTTTGCAGTGAGAAATAAGTATTTGATCCCCTACCAACTATTAAGAGTTCTGGCTCCTACAGACCAGTTAGATGCTCCTAATCAACTCATTACCTGCAATAAAGACAGCTGTCTTACATAGTCACCTTTATAAAAGACTCCTATCCACAGACTCAATTAATCAGTCAGACTCTAACCTTACAACATGGGCAAGACCAAAGAGCTTTATAAGGATGTCAGGGGCAAGATCATAGACGTGTACGAAGCTGGAATGAGGTGCAAAACCATAAGTAAGATGCTGGGTGAGAAGGAGACAACTGTTGGGTGCAATAGTAAGAAACTGGAAGAAATACAAAATGCATGTCATTCGACACCGATCTGGGGCACCATGCAAAATCTCACCTCGTGGTGTATCCTTGATCATGAGGAAGGTGAGAGATCAGCTTAAAACTACACAGGGGAACTTGTTAATGATCTCAAGGCACCTGGGACCACAGTCACCAAGAAAACCATTGGTAACACATTACACCATAAAGGTTTACAATCCTGCAGTGCCCACAAGGTCCTCCTGCTCAAGAAGGCACATGTGCAGGCCCGTCTGAAGTTTGCCAATGAACACCTGGATGATTGTGCGAGTGATTGAGAGAAGGTTGTGTGGAAAGATGAGACAAAAATTGAGGTCTTTGGCATTAACAACTCGCCATGTTTGGAGGAAGAGAAATGCTGCCTTTGAGCCCAAGAACACCGTCCCCACTTTCAAGCATGGAGGTGTAAACAGGACTACTTCACCTCATCAATGGGAGAATGGATGGAGCCATGTACCGTAAAATCCTGAGTGACGACCTCCTTCCCTCTGCCAGGACATTAAAAATGGGTTGTGGCTGGGTCTTCCAGCAAGACAATGACCCAAAACATACAGCCAAGGCAACAAAGGAGTGGCTCAAAAAGAAGCACATTAAGGTCATGGAGTGGCCTAGCCAGTCTCCTGACCTTAATCCCCTAGAAAACTTATGGAGGGAGTTGAAGCTCCGAGTTGCCAAGCGACAGCCTGAAAATCTTAATGATTTAGAGATGTTCTGATAAGAGGAGTGGAGCAAAATTCCTCCTGACATGTGCACAAACCTATTCATCAACTACAAAACACGTCTGACTGCTGGGCTTACCAACAAGGGTTTGGCCACCAAGTATTAAGTCTTGTTTGCCAGAAGGATCAAATACTTATTTCTCACTGCAAAAAATGTGATTTTCTGGATTTTATTTTTGATATTCTATCTCTTAATGTTAAAATTAACTTACCCTTAAAATTATAGACTGTTCATGTCTTTGTCAGTGGGCAAACTTACAAAATCAGAAAGGGAGCAAATACTTATTTCCTTCACTGTGTATATATACATAACATTGCACGCCCCACTTTTCAGTTTTTGAATTTCCACAAAAATTTAAAATAACCAATAAATTTCGTTCAACTTCATAATTGTGTCCCACTTATTGTTGATTCTTCACCAAAAATTTACATTTGGTATCTTTATGTTTGAAGCATGATATGTGGGAAAAGGTTGAAAAGTTCCAGGGGGCCGAATACTTTCGTAAGGCACTGGATATATATATATATATATATATATATTTACCATTTTATAAAATACATGTACACTAAAACTTGATTTACACAAGTCATTTTCTGTTGACACGTTCCCTTTAGGGAGTTTGCGCCTACATTAACCGCCTGGAGGAGAAGAACAAACACATTCCACACCTTGGACTGAAAGAAAATAGGTGTCAAAATCATAAATGTCCAAACAATGCGCTGACACCATGAATATATTTCTGTTTTTAGAGTTAGATACATTAGAGAAATGTCATCAAACACGAACTTTCCGATTACCAGTTATGCAGCACACATAATTTAGGTTGCACATGATGCAAGAAAAATAAAATAAAAATAAAAAATTAACTACAATAGAACAATTTCTACCCTCGTCTGGTTATACAATGATATGTGGGAAACCTCTACAATAATTACCATCAGTAATCGATCCTGCGGCCTCTGCTCGTCTCACCCAGCAGAACATTCTCAATAGTGTGTAGAGGATGACATTACCGAGTATGAATAGTGGCGTCACCCACTGTATTTTTTGGTAGGTATGAGAACTGACTATACCGTTTAGTGAATTACATATATATTTAACAGGCGGTGGTCCGGTCCCCTTACTGTCCCCAACTGCTACTATGGGTGCAGAATTCTTTAAAGGGTTGTCCAGACTTGGGGTTCAAGTCTGTAGGCACGCTATGTGGCGGCAGACTTGTGAATCCTCACAGCGTGCAGTCACATGCCCACCTTGCATACAAATTTCCACCTCACTTTAGAAATTTAAATCAATGAACAGATTGGTTAGATGTGTTGGGCAGCTATGTCTATTTTTCCAGACCTTCTCATAGGCGCTGGTAGTCATATAGATGACTTACCCAGAGGTGAGCACTTGCGCAGCATGATGGTGCAGTGGTTAGCACTGCTGTTGTCCGATGCTGGTGTCCTGGGTTCACGTCTGACTGAGGACACTGAGGTTCATCCTCTCAGGTGTATTTTAGAAATTGTAGTCAGTGATTGTAATGGTACCTGCTCTAGTTTTTTCTGACTTTCTCATAAATGCTGAGAGTCCTATTGATGATCTGGCCACAAATTAACTCTTAGGCTACGTGCACACGTAGCGGAAATTACCGCGAGAATTGCGGATTCCATTCCGCGGGAAAATCGCATTTAAATTCCCGCGGAAAAACTAGCATTTTGTAAGCGTAATTAGCTTGCAGAATTGCTAGTGTTTTCCGAGCGATCTGGAGCATCGCTTGGAGAACTGATTGACAGGTTGGTCACACTCGTCAAACATAGCGTTTGACGAATGTGACCAACATTTTACTACTGAGGCTGCCTATGCACCATCAGTAGTAAAAGATAGGATGTAAAAAATAATTAAAAAAATAAAAAATATTGTTATTCTCACCTTCCGGCGTCCCGCGCAGCCTTCCCGCCTCTCTTCACGCTCCCGGTTCCAGTAATCCTTTGCATGAATGACCGCGAGACGTCGTGCTCCCGCGAGAATGCGATGTCATCGTGGTCATTCTCGCAAAGGATTACTGGGACCGGGAGCGTGGAGAGAGGCGGGAAGGCTGCGCAGGACGCCGGAAGGTGAGAATAACAATATTTTTTATTTTAATTCTATTTTTTACAGGGATATGGTACCCACAGCCTGGAGGACAGTCTCCTCTCCTCCGGACCGTGGGTACCATCCGCAAATGTTCTGCTTACTTTTCGCATGGTGTGCACAGCCACATGCAGAAAGTAAGCAAAACAATGCATTCCTATGGGTGCGGGATCGTCATGATTCCGCTAAATTAATGAGCATGCTGCGTTTTTTACCGCAAAGCGATTCCGCTGCGGAAAAAAACGCAGCATTAGCACAGCATTGCGGAATCCCATAGGAATGCATGGGATGCTTATTTTTCATGTTTTCGTGGCAAAATCGGGCGTTTAAAACCGCGCGAAAATGCAAAAAAAAGCGACGTGTGAACACCGCCTTAGGCAGCACAGTGACTCAGTGGTTACCTTCATTGCCATCCTACACTTGGGTTCATAGTTCAACTCTGGCTGAGGTCAATGAGATTTCTCTCAGACACATTTTAGAAAATGAGTTCAGAGACCTCATAGGAAGCCTGCTTTGGATGAATGTCTTGATACAAGTATCAAGAAATTGAATTGTTATATATTTAGCTCAGTTTCAAAATTGAGCTGTGAAAAGTCCTTTTTGGACTTAGAAAAATTTTTCAGACTTCCAAAGACATACTGATAGGATGTGAGTGCTGACGGGACAATAATGTCTGCAAAGTGAGACCGTTCTTATGAAGCATAATAAATAAACATATTGTTTGTACAGCCCTTTACAGACATCACTGCACCCACCAGGGGTCATATCTCCTACAGGTCTGTCTTCAGAACATGGGAGGAAACCCACACAGTCACACAAAATCAGGGCTGTGGAGTCGGTAAGCCAAACCTCCGACTCCTCAATTTCCATGACACTGACTCCGACTCCATGACTCCGACTCCCTCATACATGGCTCATGTTTAAATTTAAGTGATAAATTTTCTGTAGTAAAATGGTAACATCAAGCTTTTAATCATTATTATAATACAATAATCAAGCCATTTAGATAGAACATAAAATATAGTTATTGGAATACAACTTTAGAACAAAAAAACTTTTGCATATTTACAATTATACACTATGCAGTAAGTGGGAAAACAGTTTTCAACAAAAACATACTGAATAACATTTGTGCAGTCTATGAATTTGTTCTGAGAAATAGTATCACCTCCATCAGATCCTCCTTCATAGATGACCTCAAATTATTTTAAGGCTAGAGAACAACCTTTTGCCACGCCGCTCTGACCCGGGCCCGGAACTCAGTGCCTGATGTCACCACTTCCGGTGCAGCGGCCGCTCCGGGGGTCCCGTCGGGTGCGCACACGCACCTCCCATACTCGATCCTATGGCTGCATGGCCTTATCAATGGCGCATGCGCTCACCTCTCTGTCCTGTCTGCAGCCACGCCATCTCTATGGTCCTGGAGGACCTGACCCGGAAGTCCCAGCGCTCATGCCCTATATCAGGCTGCCTCTTCCTATGGGAGGCGCCTGATTATTGTTGTGCTTCCTTGTTAGGCCTGCTAGGTCCCTGCTTGGCCGCCCTCTGTACTCAGGTCCCCTGCCTTGTGCTCTGTTGTGCTTCTTAGCACATGCTCTGCTTTACCTTATACTCACGTGTGCTTCCCTGCACGTACGTTACTTTGTCTCATATCCAGGCGTGCTTCTCAGTGCATGCTATATGCACTCCTGTACCCAGCGTGCCCCCACATACACGCCCTGCACTATCCAGTACCCTGCGTGCTCCCGTATACATGCCCTGTACTGTACTGAACCCTGCGTTAAACCTCCTCTTTGGGACAGGCAAAAAAGCAAGTTCTTCCACTTCTTTATAAAAATGCCAGGAGTTAAATTCTCAGCTTGTAACTTTTTAGTCACTGTAAATGTGTGATGAATCAATTAATTCAATTCAGCCACCTGTCCATTGACCTTCATGTAGTGTTACCTGAGGGTTGGCCATATCTGCAAGGAAGGGTTTCAGCTCAAGCAATCGCTCAATCATTGAATAGGTGCTGCCCCACCGAGTGGCTTGATTCACAATTGCCCCTTTTACAGCACGTCTCTTCAAGATGGAATCAATTTTAGGGGTTCTGGCAGCAATAGCCAATTTCCTCACTTTGCTCATCAGAGTTCCAGCATGTCCCTCTTGCAGACTATCTCTTATTGCCAGCTGCAGCGTGTGCACAACACAGCCGCGTGTGATGAATAAGAAAGAGGTGTGAAGCAGCTTCAACATCATCTCCATCAGTCGTGTTCATGCTGTTATGATTGAGTCACCGTAGGAGGCAAAAACAGAAATGCTAGCTAAGTCCAGAAAACCAGAGAAGTTGGCAGCTATCGGATTGCAGACCCCTGAACCTATCAACACAACTAGCAGTAGCCGTGGGGGGGTCCTACGATGCCCTAGACCCCTCGATCACAGCCGGAGAATTAAATAGGCCTAAAGAAAGAAAGGGGAAATCTAAACTGCCCCAGAGCAGACCCCAAAGCAATAGGCAGCCCCCAACATATAATGACGGTGAAGCAAGA
Organism: Dendrobates tinctorius; assembly: GCF_039654945.1. Classification (NCBI taxonomy): domain Eukaryota; kingdom Metazoa; phylum Chordata; class Amphibia; order Anura; family Dendrobatidae; genus Dendrobates; species Dendrobates tinctorius. The sequence goes on from NW_027361878.1 coordinate 22,452,498, forward strand.
TGAAAATACTAACAGACAGAAAGATAGACTGAGCAAAGAGGGGCCCAAGCTAACTAGATAGAAAAGGACAGGAAGGCTGCTGTCTGCAATCTGTGAAAAACCCTATGAAAATAAGAGCCAACAGACTGACAGTGAAAAAGGCCCTGAAGACGCTAGGCTTCAAAAAAGCTATGTCAGTACTCATGAATATACTGAAGACAGAGCTACAGGCAAAAGGAGATTCAGCTCACCCCAGCAGGGAATGTCAGAATACTGAAAAGCAAGGAAAACAAAAAACAAAACAAAAAAGCTAACAGGCAAAACAGAAAACTTAGCTTTAGAGGAGCAGGAATCAGACTGGTGTCCTAGAAGTCCACAGAGAAATCACCCGCAGGGCAGAAGGGCGTCGGCAGCCTTATATCCAGTCCGTGACTCCACTCAGCCAGTCATCCTCATTAGACTCAGGTGCCTGATAATCAGGCTCATTACCTTCCTTTACCAGAATAGGGAGTTCACCAGACCCCAGTGACGAAGGGGAAAATGAACTCACAACACATGCCCAGCAGTGCCAAGAGAAGCAAATAGAAACTGGTATAAATGTATGTGGGAGAAAGAGGGACGAAACGGGCCTCGAGAGACGACAGTCAGGTCCTCTACAGCCGCACTGTGCTCCGTAAGATGGATGGCTGATAGATGATGTAGATGGGTGATAGAAGCATTATTGATAGATAGGATTGAAGCAGAGTTTATATAAGAAAGCTACAGAACTTTTGATATCACAATAATTCAATGATTAAATGGGTATTCCTTCCCAGTTTACCATTTTTGCCATATTTAATTCAAGCAGTCCAGTCCTGCAAATGCATTTGTATGATGCCATAAACAAAGCGCTGTGCCCTGCGGCTGCCTGTCACGATATGTAGCAACCCCACAGCACGACACACACACAACGGGATGTGTTATGAATGAGTCACCGGAGGAGGAAAAAACAAAAATGCAAGCTAAGTCCAGAAAACCGGAGAGGTTGGTAGCTAGCAGATAGCAGACCCCTGATCCTATTCACAACAACTAACAGTAGCCGTGGAGCATTCCTACGGTGATCCTAGACGCCTCGTCACAGCCAGAGAACTAAATAAGCCTAAAGAAAGAAAGGGGAAATCTAAACTGCCCCAGAGCAGACCCCAAAGCAATAGACAGCCCCCAACATGTATTGACGGTGAAAACAGATGAAAACACAAACACAGACAGAAAGACAGGCAGAGCAAACGATGGGGCCCAACTAACTAGCTAGGAAAGGACAGAAAAGATGCTGGCTGCAATCCGCAAAAACCCGACCAAAAATGTCCCAACACGTCTGATAGGAAAAACGGCCCTGAAGTCACTAGACTTCAAAATCCCTATATCAGCACTCCGATATATTCTGAAGACAGAGCAAAAGAGAATTAACCGATCAGGGACAAAAATGGAAATTCAGCAAAGCCCCAGCCGGGGCTGGCTGAACACAAAACTAAGCAAATCAGACAAAATCTCATGGAACAATAACAGAGCAAAACTTAGCTTTAGAAGACAGGAACTGAACTGGAGGTCAGAGCTCAGAGCAGAGAAATCAACAGCAACCCTACAGGGCGTCGGCTGCGTCGGCTATCGGCGTCGGCTATCGGCGTCGGCTATCCACTCAGAGATTCCGGATGTCCAATCGCAATCCACCTGTTCAGGTGACAGGTCTCTCCCATCCAAATCAGTTTCACCACCTCCTTTCACCAGCAGAGGGAGTTCATCGGACATCAAAGGTGAACGAGAAAATGAGCTCACAACAGGGATGGAAATGGGGAGAGGAAGGCCCTACTGAAAGGGAAATGAGGGATGGACACCTCCTGCTCAAACCTTAGACTGACCCTGCACTCCCCTAATGCCTTAAGTCTATCCTTCCCCCACCGCCGTCAGGAACCTCATCCCTTGCTGTCACCTAGCACTGCCCTGACTACTACACTGGCTGGCAAGGGCGCTAGCATCATCACTGCAGATGGAACAACACAGGGGACAGTGACAAACACGAGACAGACAAGGACAAAAACACCAAACTTAGCTTAATAGCCATCTCTCCTGCAAAGCAGCGCACAGCAGAGGAAAGGCACCCAGACCACGAAACCAGCTGAAACACCACAGCAGCCAGATAACTCCTTCCTCCAGGCTTGATGAATATAGAATGCTCTATCACCGACAGTTAGCTGATGCATCAGGTGACTATGTAAAGGATGGTGGGAATGGTGACCACCCACATCAGCTGACCTAGTCACTGCTGTTGCAGCAGGGTTCCAGAAAAGGGAAACTGACATTAACCCCCGCTCGTCCTGAAAGGAAAAAAGCTCCATTTAAATCAAAGTGGAATCAGAGCTGCCACGAATCCAAAAATGAATCATGACACCGCCTTATCCTCGCACTGGGTCAGTGGACAGTTCACCACCGTATCCGGCCTGTCCCATATCTTTATTCTCCAGTGCAGGTTTTGCACATGAGCTGCAGTTATATACTGCATATTGTTATAGTAGATAATTTTCTGGACTGCAGGACAGTATAGATCTTGACCTCATATAAATATCACACCTCAAAAAAAAAATTGTCTACATTTAGATTGTTGATAATTGTTATCATTTGGGCAAAGAGGAGATGATCACATCATCTGCATGACCGGCTCCAGGATGAGCATAAACTACAGAGAAGAAAACTCAGAGGATTCACCATGCCTAAACCAGTATGGGCAGGTACAAACAACGAGATACAATGTAGCTTCATTCTTCACTCAGGGTTATTGTCACTGATGGATGATGATAACTAGATGAACATCCAGCCAGAAAGAGGAGAACCCCAAGTTTCAGTGTCATTATCATATCCCAAGAATCAATGTGTAATTATTCTGTTCCGTAATTGTCAGTATCATTACTTTCTATTCAAGGTATCAGTGTCATTACCCTATACCAAAATTGTTAGTGTCATTATGCTGCAACTCAAGTGTCAGTGTCATTATGTACTGTTTGGAGGATGGACTGAAAGGAACATCCTACCTACAGTGAAGCATGGTGGGGGGTTGGGGATGTCTACAGTTAAGCATAGTGGGAGCTTATTGATTCCTACAGTGATGCATGGTGGTGATTATCACAGCTGACACCCGGCACAATGTGTCAGGGGCGGTCACGGACCGCCCCCGACACGTTAACCCCTTGCACACCACGATCAAACATGATCGCGGTGTACCGGGGGTTAAAGGGAAGCATCGGCAGGGAGGGGGCTCCCTCCGTGCTTCCCTGAGCCCCCCACGGCAGCGCAATGTGCAGCGCTGCTGCGGGGGGCTCCTTTCCTGCAGGCCCCCGAATCCAAGATGGCGACGGGGGCCTTCGGGGGCCTGCAGGAATCTGGCTTCCTCAGTGCCTGCAAAGCGCAGGCATGAGGAAGCCTTCGGCACTGCCTGTGATAGATCGCTGATCTGTCACAGTGATCTGTGATGTGACAGATCAGCGATCTGTCACAGGACAGTGATGTTCCACCTGGGACTATTTAATAAAGTTAAAAAAAAAAATAAAAAAAAAGTGTTGAAATAATTAAAAAAAAATCGCCAAATAAATTAGAAAAAAAAAAAAATATTCCCCCAAATAAATCCATTTTTTGGAAATAAAAAAAAAAAACAATAAAAGTACACATATTAGGTATCGCCGCGTCCGTAACGACCCGCCCTATAAAACTGTCCCATTAGTTAGTCCCTTTAGCAAACCCCTTAAAAAATAAAAATAAAAAAAACGAAGCAAAAAATAATGATTTATTATCATACCGCCAAACAAAAAGTGTAATAACGCGCGATCAAAAAGACGCATATAAATATCCATGGTACCGCTGAAAACATCATCTTGTCCCGCAAAAAACGAGCTGCCACACAGCATCATCAGTAAAAAAATAAAAAAGTTATAGCTCGCAGGATAAAGCGATGCAAAAATAATTATTTTTTATATAAAATAGTTTTCATTGCAAAAAACCGCCAAAACATTAAAAACGACCTAAATGAGGTATCGCTGTAACCGTACTGACCCGAAGAATAAAACCACTTTATCAATTTTACCGCACGCGGAACGATGTAAACTCACCCCCCCAAAAGAAATTCATGAAACGCTGGTTTTTGTTCATTCTGCGTCCCAAAAATCGGAATAAAAAGCGATCAAAAAATGTCACGTGCCCGAAAATGGTACCAATAAAAACGTCAACTCGTCCCGCAAAAAATAAGACCTCACATGACTCGGTGGGTCAAAGTACGGAAAAATTATAGCTCTCAATATGTGGTGATGCAAAAACTATTTTACAATAAAAAGCGTCTTTTAGCGTGCGACAGCCGCCAAACATAAAAACCGCCATAAATAGTAAATCAAACCCCCCGTTATCACCCCCGTTAGTAAGGGAAAAATAATAAAATAAAAAAAATGTATGTATTTCCATTTTTCCATTAGGGTTAGGGCTAGGGTTAGGGTTAGGGCTGAGATTAGGGTTAGGGGTGTGTTGGGGTTCGGGTTGGAGTTAGAATTGGGGGATTCCACTGTTTGGGCACATCAGGGGCTCTCCAAATGCAATATGGCGTCTGATCTCAGCCAATTCTGAGTTGAAAAAGTCAAATGGTGCTCCTTCCCTTCCAAGTTCTGCCATGCGCCCAAACAGTGTTTTACCCCCACATGTAGGGTATCAGCCTACTCAGGACAAATTGCAAAACAATTTTTGGGGTCCAATTTCTCCTGTTACCCTTAGGAAAATAAAAAATTGGGGGCAAAAATATCAATTTTGTGGAAAAAAATGATTTTTTTATTTTCACGTCCGAGCGTTATAAACTTCTGTGAAGCACTTGGGGGTTCAAAGTGCTCAACACACATCTAGATAAGTTCCTTGGGGGGTCTAGTGTCCAAAATGGGGTCACTTGTGGGGAGTTTCAATAGTTTAGGTACATCAGGGGCTCTCGAAACGCACATGACACCCGCAGACCATTCCATCAAAGTCTGCATTCCAAAACGTCACTGCTTCCCTTCCGAGCCCCGACGTGTGTCCATACAGTAGTTTTCTCCCACATATGGGGTGTCAGCGTACTCATGACAAATTGGACAACAACTTTTGGGTCCAATTTCTCCTGTTACCCTTGGGAAAATGAAAAAATTGGGGACTAATTGATCATGTTTGTGGAAAAAATACGATTTTTTTATTTTCATGCCCGGGCATTATAAACTTCTGTGAAGCCCTTGGGGATTCAAAGTGCTCACCACACATCTAGATAAGTTCCTTAGGGGGTCTCGTTTCCAAAATGGGGTCATTTGTGGGGGGTTTCCACTGTTTAGGTACATTAGGGGCTCTCCAAAGGCAACATGACACCCGCAGAACATTCTCTCAAAGTCTGCATTCCAAAACGTCACTGCTTCCCTTCGGAGCCCCGACGTGTGTCCATACAGTAGTTTTCTCCCACATATGGGGCGTCAGCGTACTCAGGACAAATTGGACAACAACTTTTGGGGTTCAATTTCTCCTGTTACCCTTGGGAAAATAAAAAAAATGGGGACTAATTGATCATGTTTGTGGAGAAAATACGATTTTTTTATTTTCATGCCCTGGCATTATAAACTTCTGTGAAGCCCTTGGGGGTTCAAAGTGCTCACCACACATCTAGATAAGTTTCTTAGGGGGTCTAGTTTTCCAAATGGGGTCATTTGTGGGGGGTTTCCACTGTTTAGGTACATTAGGGGCTCTCCAAAGGCAACATGACACCCGCAGACCATTCCATCAATGTCTGCATTCCAAAACGTCACTACTTCCCTTCCGAGCCCCGACGTGTGCCCATACAATAGTTTTCTCCCACATATGGGGTATCAGCATACTCAGGACAAATTGGACAACAACTTTTGGGGTCCAATTTCTCCTGTTACCCTTGGGAAAATAAAAAATGGTGACTAAAAGATCATGTTTGTGGAAAAAATACGAATTTTTTATTTTCACGCCCGGGCGTTATAAACTTCTGTGAAGCACTGGGGGGTTCAAAGTGCTCACCACACATCTAGATAAGTTCCTCGGGGGGTCTAGTTTACAAAATGGTGTCATTTGTGGGGGGTTTCCACTGTTTAGGTACATCAGGGGTTTTCCAATCGCGACATGGTGTCCGATCTCAATTCCAGCCAAAAACGTCAAATGGCGCTGCTTTCCTTCCGAGCTCTGTCATGCGCCCAAATAGTGGTTTACCCCCACATGTGGGGTATCAGCGTACTCAGGACAAATTGCACAATAACTTTTAGGGTGCTGTTACCCTTGGGAAAATAAAAATTGGGGTGAAAAGATCATTTTTGTGGAAAAAATATGATTTTTTAATTGTACCGCTGTACGTTATAAACTTCTGTAAAGCCCTTGTGGGTTCAAAGTTCTCACCACATATCTAGATAAGTTCCTTGGGGGGTCTAGTTTCCAAAATGGGGTCACTTGTAGGGGGTTTCCACTGTTTAGGTACATCAGGGACTCTCCAAACGTGACAATGCGTCCGATCTGAATTCCAGCCAATTTTGCATTGAAAAAGTCAAACGGCACTCCTTCCCTACTGAGCTCTGCCATGCGCCGAAACAGTCGTTCCCCCCCACAAATCAGGTATCAGCGTACTCAGGACAAATTGCACAATAACTTTTGCATCCAATTTCTCCTGTTACCCTTGGTAAAATAAAAAAAATTAAACCTGAAGTATTTTTTTTGTGAAAAAAAGTTAGATGTTCATTTTTTTTAAATATTCAAAAAAATTCCTGTGACGCAGCTAAAGGGTTAATAAACTTCTTGAATGTGGTTTTGAGCACCTTAAGGGGTGCAGTTTTTAGAATGGTGTCACTTTTGGGTATTTTCTATCATATAGACCCCTCAATGTGGCTTCAAATGTGATGTGGTCCTAAAATTAAAATGGTGTTGTAAACATGAGAAATCGCTGGTCAACTTTTAACCCTTATAACTTCCTAACAAAAAAAAATTTGGTTCCAAAATTGTGCTGATGTAAAGTAAACATGTGGGAAATGTTAGTTATCAAGTTTTTTGTGTGCCGTATCTCTGTGATTTAAGGGCATAAAAATTCAAAGTTGGAAAATTGCGAAATTTTCAAAATTTTTGCCAAATTTTTGTTTTTCTCACAAACGCAAGTTATTTGAATGAAATTTTACCACTAACATGAAGTACAATATGTCACGAGAAAACAGTGTCAGAATCACCGGGATCCATGGAAGCGTTCCAGAGTTATGACCTCATAAAGGTACAGTGGTCAGAATTGTAAAAATTGGCCCGTCATGAACGTGCAAACCACCCTTGGGGGTGAAGGGGTTAAAGGCTAAAAAATAGTCCTTCTAGGATTAAAGAAGACCTGTCACTCAAATAAAAGTGGCCAGTTTATTTGCAGGTTTTATTACAGACACTCCCCAAAGTGTTCCTTTTTTTAAAAATCCAAAATATAGTTCCAGAGGTTATTAATTCTTTATTTTTAAATCAGCATTGTTTCCATGGGACTGTACATGTGACAAGGGGTTTACATACAAAATACATATATAAATTACAGTGACTATAATAACAGTGACAGACTTTGACAGACCCTGCCCTCATGGACACTTACAATTTTCACAGAAATATGAGCATTTTTATTTAATGTGCCCAATATGCTAATTAATATGGTCTTTACAAGATGGGATCCTCAGGGGCGTAACTTTAAGCTTCTCTGCATAATGTGAGCCACGCCCCTCTTCTAAAGACCATAAAAATCAGCACTAAATATAAAGGCCTCTATCTTTGGAACTGTATGTGGATAAAAAAAAAACAGTGGAAAAAAGATAACTACAATGGCCACAATAATACCAAGGATGACCATGATTAATTTGTTGGTTTCCGTAAATTACCACTTACATGTTAGTCTTATGTCTTGGCCTATATTTGTAAATCAGTGATTATAGCTGTCTAGTAAAATACAAAAAATGTCTCATTTCATAAGTGCTTAATTATAGAGGACAAAAACTATCATGTGTGGTCCCTTTTTTTTAAAATTCTAATAACATGATTCTGGTTTGCACTGAGCAGAATGAAGAGTAAAGTAAATAATCCTCCACTGGACAAGATGTGACCACTTGGCAGAACTATAAAGCTTTAGAGTTCATTTTTTACTATTGTATTAAGGCATAAAAAGTAGTCGATGACAAGTGGCTAACTGATACAAAGCTGGGCGAAAACCACAAGACTTTGCTCTGAACTCGGAACATTTAATAAAGCTCCCTGGCATGTCTCCTGTAGCCACACTGCAGTGGAATTGTATATTTTTTGCCTGATTTACTCATCAGGTTACAGGAGATCCTTGAGGGTCTCAGCAGGGGACACTTTCGGATGGTTGGGGGTCCCAGCAGTGGACACTTTATGATCATTGGGGGTCCCAGCAGGGGACACTTTCTGATCGTTGGGGTCCTAGCAGTGGACACTTTCTGATCATTGGGGTCCCAGCAGGGGACACTTTCTGATCGTTGGGGCTTCTGGCAGGGGACACTTTCTGATCGTTGGGGCTCCCGGCAGGGGACACTTTCTGATTGTTCGTGGTTCCAGCAGGGGACAATTTCTGATCGTTGGTGGTTCCAAAAGAGGACACTTTCTGATTGTGGGGGTCCCAGCAGGGCACACTTTCTGATTGTGGAGGGTCCCAGCAAGGGACTGTGGCGCCCCTGAGGCTCAGTCGCCACAGAGGTACTGCACCTTCTCCTAAGGTGTAGTGCCCCACCATCCAGGTAAGGTGGGAACACCTTGCCACGCTCCAACACCTGCATCCCACACACAGGATAGTTCAGCATAGGACCAGATTGCAGCTCAGTGCTAGTGGGTAGCAGAGCACCTTTCTTGGATCCTTGCTTCGTAACACGAGATGTGCTGGGAGGTGGGTGGAGTTAGTATAAAAAAAAGGGGAAAGATAGGATTGGAGTTCAGTTCAGTTCAGTCGAGTTCAGTTGGAGTTGAGTCGAGTTCTGTTCAGTGGAGACCGGGAGGTCAGGCAGTCAGAGGAGTCTGACAGCAGGCGGGAGAGAAAGAAATCACTCAGACAGGAGTGAGGATCCCTGGAAGAAGGGATGGAGGAAGGAATGCTGCAGCTACCTCAGTGACCTGAGCCAGCTGGCACGGTAAAGGAAGGAGAAGGAGAGAGACGTAGAACTGTAACCTGCATTTCCATAAGAGAGAAAGACAAGTACGGAACGAAGAGGAGCGAGAACAGAGAGGAGGAGTGGGTTGGATAGGAACCCTGCCTATAGGTTCTCAGCGCAAGGCCGGGGCCCGGTCCCCGAGGTTGTATGGACACTTATGGTTCAGCAGCAGACACCGGTGGAGTAGTTGGCTGTAAATGCACTACTCCCATCCAAGACTTGGGACACAACAGCAATGCGGATAGAGAGCCGGGATCCAGGAGGTCCCTGATCAGGCTACAGCTGTCTGTCATACAAGTGAGAGTTCTAGTAACATCTAGAATGAGGTATTCCAGGGTAACTAAGTACTGGATTGCTTCACACCACAAGGCGCATTGGCGGAGTTGTTCAGGAAGGCACATGTTGGCGGGGTGCTGGCGAGGAGAGTCCTATCTTGCCTGGAGATTGGCTGGGCCTCTGCCCCGGAGGACACAGTACTGAGGCAGGCACCTGTGTGCACTATGAATTGTGAGTAAAGCTTTGAAACTGCAAGCTTTGGTGTCCTCCATTCATTCCCGCATCAGCACCGCTACATCTGGGTATCAACATCCACTCCATTTTGTGCCTCTACTCATCCATTGCACCTACACTGCCCTGGGACTACAGCTCTACCTGCGGGGAGCTATACCATCTTTGCTGCACCACACCATCAGTCCCAGCAGATCTGCAAGCAGCGTTGGCTTACCATCTTACTTGCCAAACACCACGGGTGGCGTCACAAGCTATTCCTATAAACTACATTACAAACATCACCGCCATTGATATTGGGCGCCCAGGGCCACGGACCGGGTCACCGCTGCTGTTACACGCACATCCCCCTGACACCGGCCCGGCACCGAGTACCCCGCTGCCCTGGGTGAGCGAGGGCGACCCAGGACACTTTCTGATGGTTGGGGGTATCATCAGGGGACACTTACTGATTGATGGGGCTTCCGGCAGGGGACACGTTTCGATCTTTGGGGCTCCCAGCACTGGACACTTTCTGATCATTGGGACTCCCGGCAGGGGACACGTTTCGATCTTTGGGGCTCCCAGCACTGGACACTTTCTGATCATTGGGACTCCCGGCAGGGGACACGTTTCGATCTTTGGGGCTCCCAGCACTGGACACTTTCTGATCGTTGGGGCTCCCGGCAGCGGACACTTTTTGATTGTTCGGGGTTCCAGCAGGGGACAATTTCTGATCGTTGGTGGTCCCAAAAGAGGACACTTTTTGATTGTGTGGGGACACTTTCTGATGGTTGGGAGTCCCAGCAGGGGACAATTACTGATCAGCTTACTGTCAAAAGAGACCTTTCCTTTTTTTTTTTTAACCAAAAGTAAGAATTGTCTAAAGAAGACAACCACTTTAATGGCCGCCTTTTATGACATACGAATATTGGCTTCATAATTCTCCCTATTTCATCATTTATTATAGCTATAAAAATATACAGAAATGCCATGAAACAAAAAAAACCTCTTCAAAATACAAGAGCCATATCTGAAGTGCTAGTTGCTCCTGGAATTATAACATGTTAAAGGGAATATCATCATAACAATTTGTATAATTTTTTATAATAATTACATTTATTAATTTTTAGGGCTATATTTTTCATGTTCTACTCTTTCTATATTTAAAAAAAAAATCCTAAAATCTTGCAGGTTTCTCTATGACTAACGAGCCTGATAGTGGGCTTACACTTCCTTCCCTGTAGATATAATTTTATAGCATTCATGTTATACTCTTCACAGCCAGGGGTAAGGTCTACAATTAAGATCCATAACTGATAATAGGAAGTGGTCACAGCTCACCTACTCCTCCCTCCCTGCACAATATCCTATGCACAGGCCACACTGCATGCCCAGAACACCCACCAATAGGAATCAATAAAAGTCTCCAAAATGTAAAAAAAAAGTAAGTATAAAAAGCAGCAGTGAATATGCTGCAGGAAGACAGGAGCCCGTGATACGTTTTGTCCGGTGATTGCAGCTCTTCACAACATCACGTGGGTCACGGTTCTTCTGGGATTTTGCTTCCTAAGAGCACAGCTCCTTTATTGCAGGCGTTTGTTACTCCTCGCGGCAATCGCTTCCACTACAGATTCTGGACTATTATTATTCGAGTCCAGATTACAATTCAATGTGATACTTTGTTGACAGGACATCATAAAATTGGAACAAATGACTATAATGCTGGGCCGTCTTTGTCCTGTACTGCAGTTTGCCTCAAGGGCGAAAATAAATGATTTTCTGTATACTGTCTATGATGAAGGCTAAATCCTTTGTGTATCAATGTGATAGTAATTCTATGTCTTTGGAGGTTGAAGTCATGATAAAATAATGTATGATGACTATATACACTTTGATTATTACCTCTCCTCTTATATAAAGATATACGACAATCGGGATATTCTATGTTATTTACTCACTTTTTCTATATATTTGTATCCCATTATACTGTTATTAGAATTCCTAGTTGCGGCAACTTCAATTTTGAGAGATCAAAACAATTTTTAGCAACGACAAGCATTTAATATATGGAGAGTTAACACTGTATAACATTTGGCCATTCTCTTTCGATGACACTTGCAAAAAAAATAAGTAATATTTTTCTCTAGTTCTACTTTATTTGGCAGTTTTTTTTTTTGTTCCTTTGCTACTCTGTCCCTGAGATATGACCCCTTTTCACCTTTTTGCACTATGTATGCCTTGGGCTGAGCACCATGCCCCCTTGGACAAGACTAGATTTGCATACAGGGAAGAGGTAATAGGAATGAAGAGCAAAAAAAAACTAAACCAAAACCCAACTATTCCAGATTCGGAAGAACAGCGGCATTTAGTCCATGTTAAAAAAAAATTACATATTTGTGGCAATTAACTGTTCTTTTACAAGAGAAGCAGTACTGTTATGTCATGTATATGATTAGGTTAACACTGTAAAATATTATATAAAACAATATTTTTCTTTTCATTAATCTTTTCCATCGCCATTTGATTTCCGACTATTTCTCCCTTCACAGTTCCTCTGCTTAACAGCCAAAATTACAATGCGTGACTTTTTTTGATACTTTCTGTAGTATTTTACACAAAATGTTTCCAAACAAGAGACGGATTTTAAATAAATAGTTCAAACACTTTACAGGAATTGTAGGGGTTGTCAAGCACTTTCCTAACGTTAAGCATTGCTAGAAATTAAAGGTGTTTTCCGGGACTATGTTATATTTTTACAATGGGACTAAAAGCTAACAGAGGTAACTACCTGCCTGTTCTACCCGGCAATGTGTCAGAGTAGTCACCGACCACTCCTGCTGGCGATTCAGCTACTCCACGTCAAAAGAGCAGCTCTTCTTCTTATTCTCTGTTCTGTTGATGGGACATGTCTGCTAATGTCCTACTAATTGATAGGTGGCTTTCCGCAGTTGGGCAGCAGGGAGCTAGGTGTCACTCAGCATGACGTTGGCAGTCACGCCCCATCAACAGTGCAAAACGGAAAAGGAAGAGCTGCTCTGTTGATGTGAAGCAGCTGAATTGCCGGCAGGAGCGGTCAGTGACCGTTCTGTGCCGGCAGAGATCGGCGCCAAACACAACAAGCAAATAGTTAGCATCTAGCTGCCTGTTAGTCCTTGTTAAAAAATATAATCCTGGATAACCCTTTTAAATAATCCCCACAAATCTGAGTTCTGAGACCCCTCTGATGGACTGTAATCTTTGGGAGAAGTGACCGGTTATAAATCCTCCTTGAAGCAGCAGCTATTAAAAATTATTACTTGGCTGCTTTCCTCTCTGGCTCATAGCTGGGGGATCTCCTAGGAGTAAGTGAGAGAAGTTTGCAAGCGGAAATGTTTGTGAAGTTTTGAATCTTCTGGAGATTTTGGCATGATGTAATTTGGAGTCATTACTTTGGCACCATGTGTACCTAGATGTAGGATTTTTTTTCTACTTTCGCCTCTTTCATTGCAGACATTTGTTTTCGTTCTTCAATATTTTGTATCTTAACTTCTTGACCCAATTGTAAAGCGCCGCAGAATAGGTTCGAGGTATACAAATAAAGATTATGAGACAGGCCAGACAGATAAGAGCTAAAAACTCCCCATCAGAATGAGGTCACTGATGAATTCTTAGTTTACTCATTCTGCAGCCAGAAATAGCGCAATACACAGGCTATAGAAAGAAAATGGAGCAAATTTTTTTAAGGACCCCAATTGCAAAAATAATTTTAGCCCAAAATTACTTGTATTTACTATGTAATAAACAAAAATCCACCGAAGGTGTAAATATTCTTTAATATGTTAGAGATGTGAATGTGCAATTGTAATGGAGGCAGGGATCATAAATAACAGAGGGTCCTTTGATCCCACCACCTCACGTGACAACACATGTACTCACGCACTTCCCAGCACCCAAGGCTGACACTTCCTGCCATTTAGTACTATCATATGATTTTGTCAGGGGAAGACACAGCCAGAAAATGTCCCCTGTACATGAACAGTGTAGGATCCCTTTGCAGTCTAGTAACTCATCATAATGCTCAATTCCTCCTGCTTTGGAGGCGATAGTGGGCACCTTACCTTTTTGGGCGCCCGCACAGGTTGCACCAATGATATGTCTGCCCCTGGATCTTATACCATGAAAGTCTTCTAAAGAATTGCTAAAATTTGTCTAAAATTTAGTTGTGTATGTTTTATTGCGGCGGTATCAGATCTGAAATCATGCTCCAGGAGAATGGAAAACACCCGCATCCCACCGTGATACTTAAGATAAGAGCAAAAACTGACTGCAAGTCTTAGAAGGGCTTACGAAATGAGAGGATGGGGAGAAGAACACAATAGAGACCTCACTTGGAAGAGTTATTAGAAAAGACCTCAGTCAATGTCAGGAAAGACTCACATCCTGCCGGAGGCAAACAAGTAAAGCAAAGAGCAGAAAAACAAAAGTGACAGGAGATCATGACCTGAGGATGGACAAGTGCCAGTGGCACAAGAACAGAAATCTTTGGCTTTTGAAGGGATGTTTTTCCTTTAGAAGTATTGTTGTACATGTAGTAGGGGTACACGTTCTTTGGTAGGTGCGAACACAGGCACGGACGTTTAATATCAAAGTAAAGCTTATTTTTCTTCATAAACTTCAGAAATTAAATACAGTTTTTCTTAAGCAAAAAACAAATAACAAACACAAATAACAAACAAAACACAATCCTTTTTCAGGGTAGGGAAAGAAAACAACACGGTTTCATCCATACAAGCACTGTTGAGGCTCAGTCTGATCATCATTAATGGTCAGTCTCTAGCTCCAGTACATCAGAAACACCTGATCTAACCCAGCTGCCTTAGAAAAGCTCTGCAAGAAATGAATGAATGAATTGGAAGTATGGGAGCGACCTTTCCCACCCAAGCTCTTTTGGTCGTTCTTAAATCCCAGACCTAAAATCAGGTCCCAATAAAAATCCTCTCCATAACCTACAATACTGGTATATTCTCTTCCAGGTCTTACATCACTGAGGTCACCCTCGTCGGTGACACATATCTGCCATCCAGTGCATCTTACAAGGTTTGGTAATGCAAAGTTGCATGCACCATTGATCATTTCTGTGCTTGCTCCGTAAGGCCTCCCACTAGGACCCAAAATAGTAGAATATTCATGAATCCCGAGGCACCAAAGAGTTAGATCTTTATTCTAGAATATTAAAAAGATCACAACAGGTACAAAGGCAACATTTTAATCATATCTGGCCTTTCTCAAGCCTCATAGCTGTAAGGATTATCCTCTACTGCCTCGGGATTCTTGGATATTCCAAGGTCTGGGAATCCATGTGCTTGTTATTGCCCGGAATATCATCAGCCTTTTTAAACAATTATATTAATCTCAGTATAAAGGACTGATACTTAGGTAAACAACAAGTAACTATGATATTCCACAGAAAAATGCGGAATGGGATCTCACTTCACCAAAATAATTTGGTCTCTGCACTGTTTGAGGTTCTCCATGATTTCAAAAAATCTGTCAAATGTCTCGTAGTTGTATTTTTGGTAAAAGTGCGATCCGACAAAATAATGGATTGCACTCAGACCAATGTTATTCTATGGGGAAGAGCAACAAGTTTGGCACACTCCGAGGAAAAAATTGCAACATACCCGAGTTGGATCCGATATTCAGAATGCAATCAGCAATGCAAGTCAATGAGTCCACAGAAAACATTTCCTTGCACTCGGATGACATCTGAGTGCAGCCTGATTTATGAGGACTGACACAATGCGGACATTTTGTTTCCATCTTCTCCTTATCTGAGAGAATCCAATCACACTGTGCTTGTTGCACCCTAGGTGTGAACAATAGGCTCAGCAAATTGTTCTGCCCACTGGTTTTGCATGTCCTGCCTCCTTTACTGGTGACTGACAACACTGGCTTTCCTGAACTTTTCTTTGCAGGCAGTATTTTCTATAGGAAAACTAGAACTGTCAATCACCAGCAAATGAGACGGATGCAACGATTGGAACATTAAAAGGTGACATATTTATAGCCCATAAAATGCCATGTTTTTTGTTTTTATATATAGTTTCCTGACAAAATCCATTTAAGAGGGAAGTAATGTCTCTTTCTTTTGTCTTTACCATTCCCAACCTTATAGTAGACTAGCTGAAGAGCCCGGCGTTGCCCGGGCATAGTAACCAACTGTGGTTAGTTATAACAAATTATAATGATTATATTGCACATAAAAACGGTGCATCTAATCCTATCCTGTGCGATACTGACTGCTGAGCCATGTATCTAATCCTATCCTGTGTGATACTGTCTGCTGAGCCGTGTATCTAATCCTATCCTGTGTGATACTGTCTGTTCAGCCGTGTATCTAATCCTATCCTGTGTGATACTGACTGCTGAGCTGTATATCTAATCCTATCCTGTGTGATACTGTCTGCTGAGCCGTGTATCTAATCCTATCCTGTGTGATACTGTCTGTTGAGCCGTGTATCTAATCCTATCCTGTGTGATACTGACTGCTAAGCTGAGTATCTAATCCTGTCCTGTGTGATACTGACTGCTGAGCTGTGTATCTAATCCTATCTTGTGTGATACTGCCTGATGAACCATGTATCTAATCCTCTCCTGTGTGATACTGTCTGCTGAGCCATGTATCTAATCCTATCCTGTGTGATACTGACTGCTGAGCTGTGTATTTAATCCTATCCTGTGTGATACTGGGCTCCCCCTGCAGTCTGTGTCAGAGGGTGGTCTGTGTTGGCACGGTAATAAATTGTGTTATTTCCAGCTTTACAGAAGGACGATAACACCATAGAAATGATAAGAATAATAGGCCTCAGTTACCACAACTGTCTACAAGGAAAACTGTTGCTGATAGCAACCAATCACAGCTCACTTTTCATCTTTTAAACCGCTCTGGGACAGCGTGGCGAGTTTTGAGTGGCGACTTTTATGTGGCGAGGTTGGTGCATGTGTGGTGAAATGTGTGCTGAGG
Source organism: Dendrobates tinctorius (assembly GCF_039654945.1). Lineage (NCBI taxonomy): Eukaryota > Metazoa > Chordata > Amphibia > Anura > Dendrobatidae > Dendrobates > Dendrobates tinctorius. The sequence continues at coordinate 22,469,172 of NW_027361878.1, forward strand.
GTGGTATATGTGTTGAAGCACGTGGTAGTGTGTGGCGCATTTTGTGTCTGTGTTCATATCCCCGTGTGTGGTGAGTATCCCATGTCAGGGCCCCACCTTAGCAACTGTACGGTACATACTCTTTGGCGCCATCGCTCTCATTCTTTAAGTCCCCCTTGTTCACATCTGGCAGCTGTCAATTTGCCTCCAACACTTTTCCTTTCACTTTTTCCCCATTATGTAGATAGGGGCAAAATTGTTTGGTGAATTGGAACGCGCAGGGTTAAAATTTTGCCTCACAACATAGCCTAGGATGCTCTCGGGGTCCAGACGTGTGACTGTGCAAAATTTTGTGGCTGTAGCTGCGGCGGTGCGGATGCCTATCCCGGACATACACACACACACACACACATACATACATACATACACACCCACATTGAGCTTTATATATTAGATTTTCAAAAATTACAAACAACCCCTGTAATATACAAAGATAATGCACACAGTAGAATCCACTATGGGGATAATGCACACAGTAATGCCACAGTTATAAACAGCATATGAATTATACACACTGTAGTAGAATGTGCACAGCGATGATACATTCAGCAGCGTAACACCAGGAGTGATAATAGTGAAGGTCCTTGCACACGATGCTCTGGAAGCACACAAATAATGCAAATAGTAATATCACAGTGCAGAAGAAATTCACACACCATTATCACCATGGACATGATGATACCACTGCACAGAAAAGTGCACTTAGTTCCTGATTCATCATGATTAGAGTTGAGCGACTTTTGGTTTTTTAGGGTCGCGTTTCGTTTCGTGAAACCCGACTTTTCCAAAAGTCGGGTCGAGCAAGATCGTCCGATTATAGGGAAAAGTCGGGGTCGTCCCGAAACACGAAACCCAATGTAAGTCAATGGGGAATAAAAGTCGGCAGTGAGAGGAGGACAGGAAACACACCTACAGTGCCCATTTGAATGCCAAAAGCATCAATTCTTCTTACTTAAGCTTGTCAACCTTAATTAACTTAATAATACAAGTTACGCACTGAAAAATGGGGGTTATTTGGCTACAGACTGTGGGGGGGGAGGGCTGGCTCCAGGTTTTCATGTGCCCTGGGCGAAAGAGCGCCCCTTTAACACATACCACAACTAATCATGCTCCGATACGGCAGAGAAATAGCGGTATAGTACAATGAAAAATACCTCACTTTTTACATCTCATGACGAGGCCCATCTATTTCTCCATACAGAATCATTGGTCCCATATAATGTTTGAAACAGTATATGATGAGCTCCACATAATGCTACAGTATATGTTGGTCCCCATGGATGAAGCTATACTGTCTTATGGGCCCAAATAATGCTCCAAACATAATGGGCCCCATTTCTAATGCTCTAGTGTATAATGGGCCCTGTAAATGCTGCTCCAGTGTCTGATGTCCACCTTTGGAATGTTCCAGTGTATGGTGGGCCCCATCTGTCATTCTCAAACGGTGTTTGGCCCAGTATGGATTGCACGTGATTGCAAAAAGGTTAGAAAGGGTACCGTATCCCCAGATAACATGTATGGATAGCGTACACATTCAAAATATATGTCTCAGGAGGCAGGCTCAGACGGTGTTAGGCCCAGTATGGATTGCACGTGATTGCACAAAGGTTAGAAAGGGTACCGTATCCCCGGATAACATGTATGGATAGCGTACACATTCAAAATATATGTCTCAGGAGGCAGGCTCAGACGGTGTTAGGCCCAGTATGGATTGCACGTGATTGCACAAAGGTTAGAAAGGGTACCGTATCCCCAGATAACATGTATGGATAGCGTACACATTCAAAATATATGTCTCAGGAGGCAGGCTCAGACGGTGTTAGGCCCAGTATGGATTGCACGTGATTGCACAAAGGTTAGAAAGGGTACCGTATCCCCGGATAACATGTATGGATAGCGTACACATTCAAAATATATGTCTCAGGAGGCAGGCTCAGACGGTGTTAGGCCCAGTATGGATTGCACGTGATTGCACAAAGGTGAGAAAGGGTACCGTTTCCCCGGATAACATGTATGGATAGCGTACACATTCAAAATATATGTCTCAGGAGGCAGGCTCAGACGGTGTTAGGCCCAGTATGGATTGCACGTGATTGCACAAAGGTTAGAAAGGGTACCGTATCCCCAGATAACATGTATGGATAGCGTACACATTCAAAATATATGTCTCAGGAGGCAGGCTCAGACGGTGTTAGGCCCAGTATGGATTGCACGTGATTGCACAAAGGTTAGAAAGGGTACCGTATCCCCAGATAACATGTATGGATAGCGTACACATTCAAAATATATGTCTATACATCAGGAGGCAGGCTCAGACGGTGTTAGGCCCAGTATGGATTGCACATGATTGCACAAAGGTTAGAAAGGGTACCGTATCCCCAGATAACATGTATGGATAGCGTACACATTCAAAATATATGTCTATACATCAGGAGGCAGGCTCAGACGGTGTTAGGCCCAGTATGGATTGCACGTGATTGCACAAAGGTTAGAAAGGGTACCGTATCCCCAGATAACATGTATGGATAGCGTACACATTCAAAATATATGTCTATACATCAGGAGGCAGGCTCAGACGGTGTTAGGCCCAGTATGGATTGCACGTGATTGCACAAAGGTTAGAAAGGGTACCGTATCCCCAGATAACATGTATGGATAGCGTACACATTCAAAATATATGTCTCAGGAGGCAGGCTCAGACGGTGTTAGGCCCAGTATGGATTGCACGTGATTGCCCAAAGGTTAGAAAGGGTACCGTTTCCCCGGATAACATGTATGGATAGCGTACACATTCAAAATATATGTCTCAGGAGGCAGGCTCAGACGGTGTTAGGCCCAGTATGGATTGCACGTGATTGCACAAAGGTTAGAAAGGGTACCGTATCCCCGGATAACATTTATGGATAGCGTACACATTCAAAATATATGTCTCAGGAGGCAGGCTCAGACGGTGTTAGGCCCAGTATGGATTGCACGTGATTGCACAAAGGTTAGAAAGGGTACCGTATCCCCGGATAACATGTATGGATAGCGTACACATTCAAAATAAATGTCTCAGGAGGCAGGCTCAGACGGTGTTAGGCCCAGTATGGATTGCACGTGATTGCACAAAGGTTAGAAAGGGTACCGTATCCCCGGATAACATGTATGGATAGCGTACACATTCAAAATATATGTCTATACATCAGGAGGCAGGCTCAGACGGTGTCAGGCACAGTATGGATTTGACGGCCCAGATTACACAGCAGAGGAGCAGGGAGAGGTAAAGATTGCAAATGCTGGGGCCCTGCCCAAGCAAGGGGGGCCCACTCGTGGGCGTCGGTACTGGCACTGGGCCCCTCATAGTACAGCGGTGTGTCTGACGGCGGGTGTGCACCACCACCGTCAGAGACACTTGATTGCACTATGAGGGACCCTGTGCCAGTGCCCGCGCCCAAGAGTCGGGCTACCCACCTGTCCAGGGCAACGGCACTCGCACGGTGTCGTGCGGTAGGTGGTGACCCCGGCCATGGGGGGGGAGGCAGCACAGTTAGGGAGTTTTAGAAAGTGGCATATGTTGATGTTGGACATTCAGCTGATGCAAAAGGCGAAATAGGTGAAGTACCAGGAAGAGGTGGACCAAAGCAAGCCATTTTTCTGTCACCCTATGTGTCATCAGGGGAAGGTGGGACAAAATCCTTGGAAACCCATGCGTGGTTCATTTTAATGAAGGTTAGATCATCCACATTTTGGGTTGACAGACGGGTCCTTTTTTCTGTCAGGATTGATCCAGCTGCACTGAAGACTCTTTCCGATAGCACACTTGCAGCTGGGCAAGCGAGCTCCTGTAAGGCATATTGGGCCAATTCAGGCCAGGTGTCCAGTTTAGCGGCCCAATAGTCAAAGGGGAATGACCTGTGTGGGAGAACATCGATATGGGAGGAAAAGTAGTTTGTAACCATAGTTGACAACTGCTGTCTCCTGTCACTTTTCATCGATGCAGTATTACCAGTTGTGTGAGCGGTATTTGAAAAATCAGTCCACAACATTGTCATGAAACCCCTGTCTCCAACGCCACTTCTGCTGTGTGCACCACGAACACCTCTGCCAAGCTGCCCCCGGCCCGTACGGCTCGTGTGAGAACCATCACCGCTGCTGTGTGCTGGGAATGCCTCAAGCAACCGGTTTACCAGAGTTGCTTGTTTATTAGCCAATATTAGGTCAAGGTTCTCCTGTGGCATGATGTTTTGTAATTTGCCTTTATAGCGTGGATCCAGGATGCTGGCCAACCAGTAGTCGTCATCGTTCATCATTTTGGCAATGCGGGGGTCCCTTTTTAGGATCTGCAAGGCATAATCTGACATGTGGGCCAATGTTCCCGGTGTCAATGATGCACTGCGAGTGCTGGGTGGAGGAGCACTTTCTGGCAAATCCACATCCCTCCAGTCACGCACAAACCCTGTACCAGACCTTGCCACGCCAACATTTTCACTTGCCCCACGAGATGCATCCTCCTCCCCTAAGTAATCATCCCCATCATCCTCCTCCTCCTCCTCTTCTTCCTCCACCTCGTCCAGGAGAGGTCCCTGAGCAGACAATGGCTGAATGTCATCAAGGATTCCCTCCTCCTCTTCCTCCTCATCAACATTGGCTGCAGACGCCTGCTCCTTAAGGTGCGTCAAAGTTTGCATGAGCAGACGCATAAGTGGGATGCTCATGCTTAGGATGGCGTCGTCTGCGCTTACCAGCCGTGTGCATTCCTCAAAACACTGAAGGACTTTACAAAGGTCTTTCAGCTTCGACCACTGCACACCTGTCAACTCCATGTCTGCTCTCAAAGTGCCTGGCCGTGTATCCTCCCACAAATGCATTATGGCCTGCCTCTGCTCGCACAGCCGCTCCATCATGTGCAGGGTGGAGTTCCACCTTGTTGCAATGTCGATAATGAGGCGGTGGTTGGGAAGGTGGAGCAATCGCTGCAGCTTCTGCATACGAACGGAGTGTACAGGCGACCGGCGGATGTGCGCGCACAGTCTTCGCACCTTCTGGAGCAGGGCTGTTAACTCCGGATAATTTTTGAGGAAGCACTGCACCACCAGGTTCAAGGTGTGAGCCAAGCAAGGTATGTGGCTGAGTTTTGAAAGGGCTATGGCTGCCACAAAATTACGGCCGTTATCACTAACTACCTTGCCTGCCTCAAGATGTACACTGCCCAGCCATGACTCAGTTTGTCGCTTCAAGTACTCGGCCAGCACCTCGGCGGTGTGTCTGTCGCCCAAACACATCATCTGCAACACAGCCTGCTGACGCTTTCCACTAGCTGCTCGATAGGGGGACACATCGTGTGCAACAGTGGCAGCTGCAGATGGAGTGCTCGTACGACTGCGCTCTGTGGACGAGCTTTCGCTTCTGGAGGAGGAGGAGGAGGGTCGAACGCCTACAGCCAACTGTTTCCTATACCGTGGGCTAGGCAGCACTGTCCCACCACCGCTGTCCCCTGTGGACCCTGCATCCACCACATTAACCCAGTGCGCAGTGATGGACACGTAACGGCCCTGGCCATGCCGACTGGACCATGCATCAGTTGTGAGGTGCACCTTTCCGCTCACTGACTGCTTGAGTGCATGGACAATGCGGTCTTTCACATGATGGTGGAGGGCTGGGATGGCTTTGCGAGAGAAGAAGTGGCGACTGGGTAGGTCATAGCGTGGTACTGCATAGGCCATGAGTTCGCGGAAAGCTGTGCTTTCCACCAACCGAAAGGGCATCATCTCAAACGAGATTAGTTTGGCAATGTGGGCGTTCAAACCCAGTGTACGCGGATGAGAGACTGAGTACTTTCTTGACCTACTCATAGTGTCTGGGAGGGTGAGCTGGACTTGAGAGCTGCATATGGTGGAAGTAGCGGTGGACAGGGCGGACTGAGAGAGGGTTGATGATGGTGATGGAGTTGGTGTTCTTTCTGATGGCCTAGAATCAGTCTTTCGTTGATATAACAGTGGGATTCCCTGACTGCTGTGGTCTTGCAACGACACCTCAACATTTGCTGCTGTGCTAACCGGTGGGCTTACAGTGGGGGAAACAATGTAGCGTTGCTGACTACCTTCGTTGTGATCAGTTGCACATGTGGCACTTGAGGTTTGGTGTTGTGTCCACGCTTGCAAGTGCATGCTGGTTAAATGTCTAAGCATGCAACTGGTATTCAAATTTTTCAGATTTTTCCCTCGGCTAAAGGTCTTTGCGCACTTCTTACAGATAACCTTGGCCTGATCATGAGGATTTTGTTCAAAAAAGTGCCACACTGCACTCTTCCTACTTTGGCAGACATTTTGCGGCCTAGCACTCTGTGATCTTTTGACCCTCTGGACAAGCTGTCCAGCAACTCTTTTGATGTTTGGAACCTGTCTTTGGAGTGCTCCGGGCCTGCCAGATAACAGCTGTTGCGATGTCGATGTCTGCTGTGGATGCTCCTCATCTGAGCTATTGGAAGCAGCACCCTCTTCCCCCAATGGATGCCAATCTGGGTCAACAACTGGGTCATCCATCACCTCCTCTTCTATGTCATGTGCACCTTCCTCTGTGTCACCGTGTATGGTGGTATAGTGTGCGGGAAGGGGCACCTGAGTCTCATCAGGGTCAGAATCTGGCTCTGTACACTGCGAGGACAATGTAGTGCTCTGAGTGAATGTACCAGCAGAATCATCCATCAGCGGCTGTGCATCAGTGCACTCCATGTCAGATTCATCTTGGCCTGGGTAATTCACCATTTCACTTGATAATCCAGGCATGGCATGTGAAAACAGCTCCATGGAGTAATCAGTAGTATGGCCTGCGTCATCCTTCAATCTTGGTTGGGGTGAAGGACACAAGGAAAGGTGTGGTTCATGAACATGAGCCTCCAATGACGACTCAGTGCTTTTACTTTTTACAACTGAAGAAGAGGAGGCGATAGAGCTGGAGGCTGAGTCAGCAATGTAAGACAAAACTTTTTCCTGATGCTCTGGCTTTAAAAGCGGTTTGCCAACTCCTAGAAAACTAAGCGTTCGAGGCCTTATGTAGCCAGACGATGACGCAGGGTCAGCACCTCCTGCATTCGGTCCTATTTTGCTCTTGCCACTACCATCAGATCCACCACCAACACCATCATTACCAGCTGCCAACCCCCGCCCAATTCCACGGCCTCTTCCACCAGCCTTCCTCATTTTTGGTAGAAATGTAGACAAAATCCAACAAACTATATAGTAATGTAAAACAAGGTACAAGGTGTCTATAGGACAGGGGAGATTTTGAATTTCTGCAGACACTTGTGGACACTGGACACTTTTGGATTGTGTGAGGCCCACTGATATCTGAGCGCTATGTGACAGGCTCGATGGCACAGCTGTAACCAAAGTGACTAGAGGATAAGGGAGATTTTGAATCTCTGCACACACTTTTGGACACTGGACACTTTTGGATTGTGTGAGGCCCACTGATATCTGAGCGCTATGTGACAGGCTCGATGGCACAGCTGTGACCAAAGTGACTAGAGGATAAGGGAGATTTTGAATCTCTGCACACACTTTTGGACACTGGACACTTTTGGATTGTGTGAGGCCCACTGATATCTGAGCGCTATGTGACAGGCTCGATGGCACAGCTGTGACCAAAGTGACTAGAGGATAAGGGAGATTTTGAATCTCTGCACATACTTTTGGACACTGAACACTTTTGGATTGTGTGAGGCCCACTGATATCTGAGCGCTATGTGACAGGCTCGATGGCACAGCTGTGACCAAAGTGACTAGAGGATAAGGGAGATTTTGAATCTCTGCACACACTTTTGGACACTGGACACTTTTGGATTGTGTGAGGCCCACTGATATCTGAGCGCTATGTGACAGGCTCGATGGCACAGCTGTGACAAAAGTGACTAGAGGATAAGGGAGATTTTGAATCTCTGCACACACTTTTGGACACTGGATGGACACTTTTGGATTGTGTGAGGCCCACTGATATCTGAGCGCTATGTGACAGGCTCGATGGCACAGCTGTGACCAAAGTGACTAGAGGATAAGGGAGATTTTGAATCTCTGCACACACTTTTGGACACTGGACACTTTTGGATTGTGTGAGGCCCAATGAATATCTGAGCGCTATGTGACAGGCTCGATGGCACAGCTGTGACAAAAGTGACTAGAGGATAAGGGAGATTTTGAATCTCTGCACACACTTTTGGACACTGGATGGACACTTTTGGATTGTGTGAGGCCCACTGATATCTGAGCGCTATGTGACAGGCTCAATGGCACAGCTGTGACCAAAGTGACTAGAGGATAAGGGAGATTTTGAATCTCTGCACACACTTTTGGACACTGGACACTTTTGGATTGTGTGAGGCCCAATGAATATCTGAGCGCTATGTGACAGGCTCGATGGCACAGCTGTGACAAAAGTGACTAGAGGATAAGGGAGATTTTGAATCTCTGCACACACTTTTGGACACTGGATGGACACTTTTGGATTGTGTGAGGCCCACTGATATCTGAGCGCTATGTGACAGGTTCGATGGGACAGCTGTGACCAAAGTGACTAGAGGATAAGGGAGATTTTGAATCTCTGCACACACTTTTGGACACTGGACACTTTTGGATTGTGTGAGGCCCAATGAATATCTGAGCGCTATGTGACAGGCTCGATGGCACAGCTGTGACAAAAGTGACTAGAGGATAAGGGAGATTGGATTGCTTTTAAAAAAGCAGTTTGCGGAGCAGTGGGTAAACAGCAATGCAGGAATGTCAGGAAGCCTTAGAAGGCAGCCCAACAACCAACACCACTGATACACCACTATATAGCCTCCCCTTGCACTGCACACACAGTGACTGGTGTGTTGTGCAGGCCAAATTGCTAGCAGCAGAAGCAGTTTTTTTGTCTTCTCAGCAGGACAAAAAAAAAAATTGGGATTGCTTTTAAAAAAGCAGTTTGCGGAGCAGTGGGTAAACAGCAATGCAGGAATGTCAGGAAGCCTTAGAAGGCAGCCCAACAACCAACACCACTGATACACCACTATATAGCCTCCCCTTGCACTGCACACACAGTGACTGGTGTGTTGTGCAGGCCAAATCGCTAGCAGCAGAAGCAGTTTTTTTGTCTTCTTCCCTGCCTAACGCTCTCCCTACAGAATCAGCAGCAACCTCTCCCTATACTAAGATCGGCAGAAGTAAGATGGCGGTCGGCGTGCACGCCCTTTTATACCCCCTGTGACGCCCACCAAAGCAAGCCAATCACTTGCATGCCCTTCTGAAAGATGGTGGTGACCCGTGCCTATGTCATCACGTTGCCCACAGTGTCCGTGGATCCTGATTGGCTGAAAAAGAGCGCAAAACAAACTTTTGAAACGCGACTTTGGCGCGTAAGTCGCCGACCTCGTGGCCGACCTCATCCTAGGGTCGGGTTTCGTTTCATGAAACCCGACTTTGCCAAAAGTCGGCGACTTTTGAATTTTTTCGACTTGTTTCGCTCAACTCTAATCATGATGTTTATGTCAGAATTCCTGTAAAATACCTAGAAAGATTGCACTTTTTTTGTGCAAAATTTTTGGCAACTTTATCGTTTTCATGAAAATAGGGGGGGAAGCCAGCACTGCTTAAGGTTAGAACGCATAAATTGGAGTGCATATGCACATAATGTCTAGCTGTATTCAAAAATGAGATATTTAGCAAAAAAATTGATCAATTCAATTGAGCCACCCCGCCGCGCCAAGGCAATCTCATATGGGGGGTCCTACTCTATATATTTTTAATAAATGCTGTGCCATTACGGCCTCCTAAATACATTTAGAGCATGACCACATCAAGTGCAATCTGTACCTGAACATTACTGGATCGCTCCCATGAAGCCAGAGCAAGACCATATCAAATGCAATCCATACCTGAAGCATATCTGCATCACTCCCGTGCAGCCAGATGGAGCAAGTGCAGATGAAGGCCAACCAGGTCTGAACATAGACATATCAGGAATGGCCTCCACACATTGCCTGACCAGCAAACATAGATGAGATTGCCTTGGCGTGGCGGGGTGGCTCAATATATTGATCAATATTTTGCTAAATGTCTCATTTTGAATGCAGTAAGATATGTGCATATGCACCTCATGTTATGCGTTCTGACCACTGGCAGTGCTGGCTCTTCTCTCTTTTTATTGCAAATTGGTTTTGTGGCTGACCACCACTGTTGCCGTGCACGCTGGGTCATGTTCACCATCTTTTCTGTGTTTATTGTGATTGATCTAGGCTGCTGTGCACACTCACGGCAGCCCCGCCCTGCCCCAGGCTTTATTTATTTTTGCATCCATGTCTGGGCCTGCATTGCCCTTCAATGGTGTTTGCTGGTTGGGCAGTGTGTGGAGGTCAAACCTGAGATGTCTGTGTTCAGACCTGGTTGGCCTTTATCTGCACCTGCTCCATCTGGCTGCACGGGAGTGATGCAGATATGCTTCAGGTATGGATTGCATTTGATATGGTCTTGCTTTTAAAACATTTAGGAGGCCGCAATGGCACAGTGAATAATAAAAATGTAGAGTAGGACCCCCCATATGAGATTGCCTTGGCGTGGCGGGGTGGCTCAATATATTGATCAATATTTTGCTAAATGTCTCATTTTGAATGCAGTAAGATATGTGCATATGCACCTCATGTTATGCGTTCTGACCACTGGCAGTGCTGGCTCTTCTCTCTTTTTATCATTTTCATGCCTGTTTCGCTCATCTATGCCAAAATGGGTAGACCTGGGGAAGAGCTGAGGTGGGATGGGATGTGTCAACACCTGCCCAACAAATTCATTAAAAGTGGCAGAATTCCTTACACCAGAAATGTTACTCCAGTTTCTGACTGGAGTAACATTTGTGATGGTGTCACATGTCATTGATAAGACATACCAAATTCATTAAGACATCCGTCTTTTCTTTGCACACCCATCATTAAAAGTTTCATACGAAATGCCAGTCTTAATGAATCAGGGGTATAATTATATCATATCAGAGAAAAGACGAAAAGCACTACTTATATTTGTCCTGTGGGCAGATTCTCCCACCTGAGCTGTGGATCTCTGCAGCTTCTCCAGAGTGTTAGGGCTAGCGGAACACACCAAGTAATAATGGAAGATAAGAAGGTGCGTTCGCAGCCCGGAGTCCACCGTGCAGAGATGTTTCCTGCTGCTCGGTAATGGCGGAGGCTACTCGGCAAAATAATAGAGGAGCACACGCGGGTTAGTGTCACCCGGTGTGTACAGGAGCGAGTTCTGTTGCTTCACATAACTGTCTTGCTGCTGAGTATAAATACCGAATCCTATTAACCTCACAGGGTTCGGCTGGGTGAGCGCTAGTAAAATAGTCACAGGAGTCTGCCCCAGAAGCAAAGGGTTAGAGTTCCTCTAGACCACTAGCGCTCGGCGCCGCAGCTGTGGTACCAGCAAGAGAATAACAGAAATATAAATGCACCAAGTGTGCTCTGCACAGCTCTGGCGGACGCCACTAACCACCCAGATCAGGGGAGGAAAGCGCTAGACCTGCGCATGGTGCCGCGCTGGCGGATGCAGTAACTTAATGTGGTAACTGAGGTGCTTTGAACTGTACAGCACCGTATGGCACTGAGTGAGGTGCTGTGACTAGGTAGCTCGGTGGCGTGAGACAAGCCACTAGTAGGTGCTGACTCTAAACCCTAACACTACAAACAAGCACAACCAGAGGGAGGGAGTCTTAAGGCTAAGTGCACACGTACCGGAACTCTTGCGGAAATTACCGCGAGAATTCCGGAATTCCAGTCCGCGGGAAAAATCGCATTTTAAATTACCGCGATTTTCCCACGGAAAAACTAGCATTTTGCAAGCGTATTTAGCTTGCAAAATACTAGCGTTCTCCAAGCGATCTGTAGCATCGCTTGGAGAACTGATTGACAGGTTGGTCACACTCGTCAAACACAGTGTTTGACAAGTGTGACCAACTTTTTACTACTGAGGCCGCCTATGCGGCATCATTAGTTATAGAAAGAATGTAAAAAAAAAAAAAAAAAAAAATGTTGTTATTCTTACCCTCCGACGTCCCGCGCATCCGTTCCCAGTAATCCTTTGCGAAAATGCCCGCGATGACGTCCGTTCTCGCGGGATCGCGATGTCTCGCGATGTCTCGCGGTAATTCGCGATGACCGCGAGACTTCGCGATCCCGCGAGAACGGACGCCATCGCGGGCATTTTCGCAAAGGATTACTGGGATCAGGAGCGTGGAGAGAGGCGGGAAGGCTGCGCGGGATGTCGGAAGGTAAGAATAACAATATTTTTTATTTTAAATTCTATTTTTTACAGGGATATGGTATCCAAAGCCTGAAGGACAGTCTCCTCTCCTCCGGACCGTGGGTACCATCCGCAAATGTTCTGCTTACTTTCTGCATGGTGTGCACAGCCACATGCGGGAGGTAAGCGGAACAATGCATTCCTATGGGTGCGGGATCGCCGCGATTCCACAAATTAATGAGCATGCTGCGGTTTTTACCGCGAAGCGATTCCGCCGCGGTAAAAACCGCAGCATTAGTACAGCATTGCGGAATCCCATAGGAATGCATGGGATGCTTATTTTTCGCGGCAAAATCGCGTGGTTAAAACCGCCGCGGAAACACGAAAAAAACGCCACGTGTGAACTCAGCCTAAGGAGTCAGTCACCAGTTTCAAGCATCCATCATCACTCGCACACATAGCAAAAGAGTCTATACTAGAGCATGGCCGAGCGACCATGCGAACCTTTTATAGCAGTGTCCTTTTGGGACCTTCCTGATGGTCCAATCCAAGCTGCTTGAGGACCTGAGCACATGACCTCCGACCTCCAATGAAAGGTCGTCCCACGGGCATGCTCAGTAGGCTACAAAAAGGACAGTCTCTGGAGCTGCTCGCTGCTGGCTAGTGCGGATTTCTAAAGCTGAACCAGAGGTGGCAGCAGCAACCAATCTGACAGCACTAGATTGAGCAAGGTCCGAGACTGATGCCTTTGCTGAGCAGCCTCCTCTGTGGCTGCAACAGAATGGGAGACTGCAGAAGGCAGGAACTCGAGACATAACACAGAGTGACCAGGGGCCTCTTGGAAGCTTCTCTTAATTATTGTGTAATGCTGCTGCAGTGTAGTACAGCACAACCTCCACCAGGGGATGCTGGTGGGGGAAGAGAGGTTGCAAACACAGCATAGTATCACTGAGCAGCAGCACAGGTGCCACTTGGTAGCGAAAGAGTGGTCAGATGAGCCGAGTCAGGAAAAACAGAACCAGAGGAAAAAGCAATACACGTAGGGCAAATGCAAGCCAGAAGTTAGACCCAGACAGGAGCAGAGATAACAGAGACGTCAGGAGACAAGCCGGGTCACATACCAAGAGGTCCAAACACAGGGAGCGAACACTAAAACAAATGGGGTGGCAGGAAAGGGAAGTCACGGGAACAGAGTAAACGAGCAGAGGACAAAACATGGTATAAAGGGGGCAGCTGCTCTAGCCTGGGAGCATGAACTATCACTGACATTGGTCTGCAGGCCACAGCAGACTGAAATAGCCCCACAGAACCCAAAACGAGGCAGAGAAGGTTAACCCCTGCATGACCAGACCAGGGAGAGAATAACAAAACACAAGCTCTGGCCTGCATCATGACATAGTGCTTTCCTTGCTTGGGATGCCAGCTTAGGTGGATGGCCATGTCACCGTAGGTTTGCAGTTGTGCCATACTCCTTCCATTTTTGGATGATGAATTGAACTGTGCTCTGTGAGATGTTCAGAGCTCGGGCTATTTTTTTTTTATAACCTAACCCTGCTTTACTTTTCATCACAGCGTTATCCCTATCCTGTCTGGTGTGTTCTTTGCTTTTCTTGATGCTGTTTTATCACTAATGTTCTTAAACAAACCTCTATGGCCTTCACACAACAGATTTAATAAATAAATAATAAATTACACAGAGGTGGACTCAACTCACTAATTATGTGACTTCTGGGGGTGATTAGCCACTCAGAATTTTATTTAGGGGCATCCGACTACAGGGGGCAGAATACAAAAACACGTCACAATTTTCAGATGTATATTTTTAAAATAATTAGAAAACCATGAATCATTTCCTTTATACTTCACAAACACTGATGACTTTGTGTTGGTAGATCACATAAAATACCAATAAAATACATTTAAGTTTGTGGGTGTGATGTGAAAAGATGTGGAAAATTTCACGAGTATGAATATTTTTCAAGACACTGTATATGTACACACGTATTATATACTTATACATGCACACACAAATAACTTATTGTGTGTGTGTATGTACGGTATATGTATATTTGTATAATGCATGCGTGTGTGTATATATACACACATACAAAATATATTTATATATGTACATACACTGTATATATTGTATATTCTTGCATTTCTCCATATATTTCATGCACCCTCAGTGGACGGCAGACTTCAGGGATCGTCTCAGGCCTGTAGATAGCAGCTCAGGTCCTGTAATATTGTCCCTAGTGTATGTCTAAGTGCATAGGAGAAGGATAACTAGATTTTATAGCTGACTGAGAGCAGGAATAAATGCATGTAAATACGCCCTGGGGCACATTTCAAAATAATAATCACATACATTGGTTTTGCTACTGTATCATTTACATGATGTATACAAACACATGATGTCAGTGAAATCTGCACGGATGCCATACCCAGCTGTATAAAAAGCTGCACGCCAGTTCGGGTTTGCTGGTCTTATTATGGCTCCTATAAATACAACTGGTCTAAAAAAGTGATTGGAAAACTATTGCAAAAATATAATTTTAAGAGGATTGTGTATTCAGAAAATATTTTTTTTTATTTTTGCCCTTTTTTTCCCCCATATCAAAATCTTTATGAAAAATAAAATTATTGCAATATTCACTCTGGCCACCAGGGCTATTTTACACTGCAGCTTCCAGATGTTTCAGGAAATTCACATGCACATTAGCCACAATGCATAGTGTTGAATTATTTAATGAGCGTGTGCAAAGGTTATTGTGAAGGGAGGGGGAGCTGGGAAATCGCCTATTGTGATTAGTGGATTATGTGTTATCGGCTGCGTATAAAGGTGTCAGTTATTGTAATCCTGCCTCTGATGATAAAGAGCCTGTTGAAAAGTCTTCCTGAAACTCTAAAAAGAAACCTTAGTGGCTGGTGTGAAAATTTGGTGTGACAATTAGGATCAGGATGAAAAAAAAAATGCTTCTCAAGAGCAGATTGGTTAATCCATTATGGTTAAACCTACCCATTTATTTTGTCCCATGCCTAAGCTGACCTTGATGGACATGTGGTTTTTTTTCAGCTGTACAATGTAACAGTACAAACCAAATGACACATTATAAATTAATAAATATTATTGTTTGCTAATACTATTTAGACTGAGACAATGTAAGAGTATCTGATTTATAAAAATCTGCAGAGGTCCCAGGAGACGTTCCCCATCACCCCGCCTTCTCTGAGTGATCCTCCATACTTGACAGTGTGCTGTGCGGGGCTGACAGGGCTGATTAGCTAGCTGCTACTTGGGGTGACAACCTCTAACAGCTCATTTTGTAGCATAAATCCTGTAAGCTCCCATGCTTGGAAAATCATTAATTGCGGGCACTGGAGGGGATCAGAGTTCTGCCTGGTTCTTAGGGATCATGATAATGAAATTCCTGCGTTCTCTACCACCAGGACGACTTCAAGACTTAAAAATGAATTGTTGACGAGAAGCCTGGAGAGTGTGCGAATCTAAAGATGTACAGCTCCGTCTATCATGGATCAACAGGCTGCACCATGTACAGTATTTTGGACACACTTTATTTTTAGACCTGTATCAATAGTATACCAGACTCCTATTGACAGGTTAGAGAATCACTGTGAATACTCTCAAAGGTCCTTTATCATCACATTAACCCCTTCATGACCCAGCCTATTTTGAACTTAATGACCTGGCCATTTTTTGCAATTCTGACCAGTGTCCCTTTATGAGGTAAGAAAATATTCAGGATTGAGAGTCCTCAGTGGTTGATACCTTTTAATGGCTAACTGAAAAGATGGTAGCACATTGTAAGCTTTCGAGACTACTCAGGTCTCTTCATCAGGCTAGACTAATACAACATCTGAAGAATCACATATTTAGACACAAGACAGCACATAAATAACGCAATAGATGAGACAAGTGATGTGAAGCAGAATTGTCATTATGGGAGAGGGTTAAACATAAATATTGGAGCAGTTCATAGATAAGGAGTGTGAAAGTTTTATTGCCCTCTGATGGGGTCTGGTTCTGTGTTGTGATGACCTCAGAAGGTCTGAAGAGCAAATTCCTTAATTGATGTAAAAAGACATAAATCCATGCGACACATTCATTCCTGCACTGAATGTGTGGAAAGTTTTCATAAATTTGTACTCCGAGATTCTTCTGTCTCTCTGAGACTTGAAGTTACCTTTTAATACAAGTAATTTAATCACGCTATGTCCAGGGATGCAAAAATGTTTTGCCACAGGTAGATCCATTCTTTTTTCTCTTATTGTGTGACGATGCAGGAAAGATGTATATCTTTGTACCGTGTTAGCCAGTAGATAGAAAAATATTCAGAATTGAGAGTCCTCAGTGGTTGATACCTTTTAACCCCTTACTGACATCAGACGTACTATCCCGTCCATGGGACCCAGGCCCCTATGCCCATGGACGGGATAGTACGTCTAGCGCGATCAGCGGCGCCCACGTGGTGAGCGCCGCTGATTGCTGCCGGGTGTCAGCTGATTATCACAGCTGACACCCGACACTATGTGTCAGGGGCGGTCACGGACCGCCCCCGACACGTTAACCCCTTGCACACCGCGATCAAACATGATCGCGGTGTACCGGGAGTTAAAGGGAAGCATCGGCAGGGAGGGGGCTCCCTCCGTGCTTCCCTGAGCCCCCCACGGCAGCACAATGTGCAGCGCTGCTGCGGGGGACTCCTTTCCTCCAGGCCCCCGGATCCAAGATGGCGACGGGGGCCTTCGGGGGCCTGGAGGAAGCTGGCTTCATCAGTGCCTGCAAAGCGCAGGCATGAGGAAGCCTTGTGCACTGCCTGTGACAGATTGTTGATCTGTCACAGTGATCTGTGATGTGACAGATCAGCGATCTGTCACAGGACAGTGATGTCCCACCTGGGACTATGTAATAAAGTAAAAAAAAATTAAAAAAAAGTGTAAAAATAATTTTAAAAAAATCGCCAAATAAATTAGTAAAAAAAAAAAAAAATATTCCCCAATAAATTCATTTTTTGAAAATAAAAAAACCCCAAAACAATAAAAGTACACATATTAGGTATTGCCGCGTCCGTAACGACCCGCCCTATAAAACTGTCCCATTAGTTAACCCCTTTAGTGAACCCCTAAAAAATTAAAAATAAAAAACGAAGCAAAAAATAATGATTTATTATCATACTGCCAAACAAAAAGTGTAATAACGCGCGATAAAAAGATGCATATAAATATCCATGGTACCGCTGAAAACGTCATCTTGTCCCGCAAAAAACGAGCTGCCACACAGCATCATCAGCAAAAAAATAAAAAAGTTATAGCTCGCAGAATAAAGCGATACAAAAATAATTATTTTTTATATAAAATAGTTTTCATTGCATAAAACCGACAAAACATAAAAAAACGACCTAAATGAGGTATCGCTGTAACCGTACTGACCCAAAGAATAAAACCGCTTTATCAATTTTACCGCACGCGGAACAGTGTAAACGCAACCTCCCAAAAGAAATTCATGAAACGCTGGTTTTTGTTCATTCTGCGTCCCAAAAATCGGAATAAAAAGCGATCAAAAAATGTCACATGCCCGAAAATGGTACCAATAAAAACGTCAACTCGTCCCGCAAAAAAATAACACCTCACATGACTCGGTGGGTCAAAATACGGAAAAATTATAGCTCTCAATATGTGGTGATGCAAAAACTATTTTTACAATAAAAAGCGTCTTTTAGCGTGCGACAGCTGCCAAAAATAAAAACCGCCATAAATAGTAAATCAAACCCCCCGTTATCACCCCCTTAGTTAGGGAAAAATAATAAAATTAAAAAAATTTATTTATTTCCATTTTTCCATTAGGGCTAGGGTTAGGGCTAGGGTTAGGGCTAGGGTTAGGGTTAGGGTTAGGGCTAGGGCTAGGGTTAGGGCTTGGGTTAGGGCTGAGATTAGGGTTAAGGGTGTGTTGGGGTTCGGGTTTGAGTTAGAATTGGGGGTTTCCACTGTTTGGGCACATCAGGGGCTCTCCAAATGCAACATTGCGTCTGATCTCAATTCCAGCCAATTCTGAGTTGAAAAAGTCATATGGTGCTCCTTCCCTTCCAAGCTCTGCCATGCGCCCAAACAGTGTTTTACCCCCACATGTAGGGTATCAGCCTACTCAGGACAAATTGCAAAACAATTTTTGGGGTCCAATTTCTCCTGTTACCCTTAGGAAAATAAAAAATTGGGGGCAAAAATATCATTTTTGTGGAAAAAAATGATTTTTTTATTTTCACGTCCGAGCGTTATAAACTTCTGTGAAGCACTTGGGGGTTCAAAGTGCTCACCACACATCTAGATAAGTTCCGTGGGGGGTCTAGTTTCCAAAATGGGGTCACTTGTGGGGAGTTTCAATAGTTTAGGTACATCAGGGGCTCTCCAAACGCACATGACACCCGCAGACCATTCCATCAAAGTCTGCATTCCAAAATGGCACTGCTTCCCTTCCGAGCCCCGACGTGTGTCCATACAGTAGTTTTCTCCCACATATGGGGTGTCAGCGTACTCAGGACAAATTGGACAACAACTTTTGCGGTCCAATTTCTCCTGTTACCCTTGGGAAAATGAAAAAATTGGGGACTAATTGATCATGTTTGTGGAAAAAATACGATTTTTTTATTTTCATGCCCGGGCATTATAAACTTCTGTGAAGCCCTTGGGGGTTCAAAGTGCTCACCTCACATCTAGATAAGTTCCTTAGGGGTTCTCGTTTCCAAAATGGGGTCATTTATGGGTGTTTCCACTGTTTAGGTACATTAGGGGCTCTCCAAAGGCAACATGACACCCGCAGACCATTCCATCAATGTCTGCATTCCAAAACGTCACTACTTCCCTTCCGAGCCCTGACGTGTGTCCATACAGTAGTTTTCTCCCACATATGGGGTGTCAGCTTACTCCGGACAAATTGGACAACAACTTTTGGGGTTCAATTTCTCCTGTTACCCTTGGGAAAATAAAAAAATTGGGGACTAATTGGTCATGTTTGTGGAAAAAATACGATTTTTTTATTTTCATGCCCTGGCATTATAAACTTCTGTGAAGCCCTTGGGGGTTCAAAGTGCTCACCTCACATCTAGATAAGTTCCTTAGGGGGTCTAGTTTTCAAAATGGGGTCATTTGTGGGGAGTTTCCACTGTTTAGGTACATTAGGGGCTCTCCAAAGGCAACATGACACCCGCAGACCATTCCATCAATGTCTGCATTCCAAAACGTCACTACTTCCCTTCCGATCCCCGACGTGTGCATCAGGGGTTTTCCAATCGCGACATGGTGTCCGATCTCAATTCCAGCCAAAAACGTCAAATGGCGCTGCTTCCCTTCCGAGCTCTGCCATGCGCCCAAATAGTGGTTTACCCCCACATGTGGGGTATCAGCGTACTCAGGAAAAATTGCACAATAACTTTTAGGGTGCTGTTACCCTTGGAAAAATAAGAATTGATGGTGAAAACTTCATTTTTGTGGAAAAAATATGACTATTTAATTGTACTGCTTTATGTTATAAACTTCTGTGAAGCCCTTGGGGGTTCAAAGTTCTCACCACACATCTAGATAAGTTCCTTAGGGGGTCTAGTTTCCAAAATGGTGTCATGTGTGGGGGGTTTCCACTGTTTAGGTACATCAGGGGTTTTCCAATCGCGACATGGTGTCCGATCTCAATTCCAGCCAAAAACGTCAAATGGCGCTGCTTCCCTTCCGAGCTCTGCCATGCGCCCAAATAGTGGTTTACCCCCACATGTGGGGTATCAGCGTACTCAGGACAAATTGCACAATAACTTTTTAGGGTGCTGTTACCCTTGGAAAAATAAGAATTGAGGGTGAAAAGATCATTTTTGTGGAAAAAATATGATTTTTTAATTGTACGGCTTTATGTTATAAACTTCTGTGATGCCCTTGGGGGTTCAAAGTTCTCACCACACATCTAGATAAGTTCCTTAGGGGGTCTAGTTTCCAAAATGGTGTCATTTGTGGGGGGTTTCCACTGTTTTGGTACATCAGGGGTTTTCCAATCGCGACATGATGTCCGATCTCAATTCCAGCCAAAAACGTCAAATGGCGCTGCTTCCCTTCCGAGCTCTGCCATGCACCCAAATAGTGGTTTACCCCCACATGTGGGGTATTAGCATACTCAGGACAAATTGCACAATAACTTTTAGGGTCCTGTTACCCTTGGGAAAATAAAAATTGGGGTGAAAAGATCATTTTTGTGGAAAAAATGATTTTTTAATTGTACCGCTGTACGTTATAAACTTCTGTAAAGCCCTTGTGGGTTCAAAGTTCTCACCACATATCTAGACAAGTTCCTTGGGGGGTCTAGTTTCCAAAATGGGGTCACTTGTAGGGGGTTTCCACTGTTTAGGTACATCAGGGACTCTCCAAACGTGACATGGCGTCCAATCTGAATTCCAGCCAATTTTGCATTGAAAAAGTCAAACGGCGCTCCTTCCATTCTGAGCTCTGCCATGCGCCGAAACAGTCGTTCCCCACCACAAATCAGGTATCAGCGTACTCAGGACAAATTGCACAATAACTTTTGCAGTCCAACTTCTCCTGTTACCCTTGGTAAAATAAAAAAATTGAACCTGAAGTATTTTTTTTGTGAAAAAAAGTTAGATGTTCATTTTTTTTTAAATATTCAAAAAAAATTCCTGTGACGCACCTAAAGGGTTAATAAACTTCTTGAATGTGGTTTTGAGCACCTTAAGGGGTGCAGTTTTTAGAATGGTGTCACTTTTGGGTATTTTCTATCATATAGACCCCTCAAAATGGCTTCAAATGTGATGTGGTCCTAATAATAAAATGGTGTTGTAAAAATGAGAAATCGCTGGTCAACTTTTAACCCTTATAACTTCCTAACAAAAAAAAATTTGGTTCCAAAATTGTGCTGATGTAAAGTAAACATGTGGGAAATGTTAGTTATCAAGTTTTTTGTGTGCCGTATCTCTGTGATTTAAGGGCATAAAAATTCAAAGTTGGAAAATTGCGAAATTTTCAAAATTTTTGCCAAATTTCCGTTTTTTTCACAAATAAACGCAAGTTATTTGAATGAAATTTTACCACTAACATGAAGTACAATATGTCACGAGAAAACAATGTCAGAATCACCAGGATCCATAGAAGCGTTCCAGAGTTATGACCTCATAAAGGTACAGTGGTCAGAATTGTAAAAATTGGCCCGGTCATGAACGTGCAAACCACCCTTGGGGGTGAAGGGGTTAATGGCTAACTGAAAAGATGGTAACACATTGCAGGCTTTGGAGACTACTCAGGTCTCTTCATAAGGCACAGACTAATACAAAATCTGGAAGAGTCACATATTTATACACAATACAGCACAGAAAAAATGCAATAGATGAGACAAGTGACGTGAAGCAGAATTATGATTATGGGAGAGGGAGAAACATAAATATTGGACCAGTTCATAGATAAGGAGTCCGGATGTTTTATTGTCCTCTGATTTGGGTCTTCTAATGTGTTGTGATGCCCCCACAAGGTCTTAGGAGCAAATTCCTTAATTGATGTAAAAAGACATAAATCCATGCGACACATTCATTCCAGCACTGAGAGTGTCAAAGGTCGTCATAAATTTATACTCACAGACTCTTCTCTCTCTCTGAGATGTGAAGTTACCTTTCAATACCAGTAATTTCATATTTGTCGTATTGTGGTCAATCATACAAAAATGTTTTGCCACAGGTAGATCCATTCTTTTTTCTCTTATTGTGTGACGATGAACATTCATCCTTGTTCTAAGCTTTTGTCCTGTCTCCCCCACATACAGACCCCCAGTTGGACATTTAGTACAAATAATTAAGTACGCCACATTAGATGTAATGCAGCTGAAAGTACCTGGGATCTTGTAGTCCTGATGTGAATTGGGGATCTTTATCGTGTCCGTGGTCATTATAGATGGACAGGTTTTACATTTTTTCTGGTTGCAAGGAAAGGTTCCTCCAGCTGTAGGAGAGGACAGGGAGCTTCTGACAATGATGCTTCTTAGATTTGGGGGCTGCCTAAAGCACAGTGGGGGGGGGTCTGGAAAAATGGATTGTAATCGGGCATCTTTTTGTAGTAAAGGTTGTAATTTCCGTGCAGCTCCCCTTAGCACTTCCAGATTTGGGTTGTAGGTGACTACTAGAGGCACCCGGTTATTTTCTTCTTTAGCTTTGTAATGTAGCAGGTGATTCCTTGACATTCTAGTGGCTCTTGTAATTTGATTTTAAATTGTTCTTGGATGGTAGCCCTGATTCAAAAAGGTCTTTTTGAGGCGACCAAGGTGTTTGTCTCTATCCATGGGGTTGGAACATATGCGATTGTATCTGATGGCTTGGCTATAGATAATAGAGTTCTTTATGTGTTTTGGATGGAAACTGTTCCATTTAAGGTATGTTGGACGGTCGATTGGCTTCTGATACAGGGATGTCTCTATTTCATTGTTTTTTAGCTTAATGATGGTGTCCAAAAAGTTAATCTCAGTGCTGGAGTAGTTGAGTGTTAAATTGATGGTGGGATGAAATTGATTAAACTGTTCGTGGAACATCTTTAGCTGTTGCTCAGACTCCGTCCAGATGATTAAAATATCATCAATGAAGTGGTAGTAGGCCAGGGGCCTGATGGGGCATGAGGACAAAAAGCCGCTTTCAAGCTTGACCATGAAATGATTTGCATACTGTGGAGCCATTTTACTTCCCATAGCTGTGTCAGTCTCCTGTAGATAGATCTTGTTGTCAAATTCAAAGTAATTGTGGGTGAGGATGAATTGTATAAGTTTCACCACAGCATCAGCATCAGTCCCTGTGTTTTCCATGAAGAATTTGCAGGCATTTAATCCATCTTGGTGTGGGATATTAGAGTACAAAGATTCCACATCCATGGTGGCCAGGATGGTTCCTTCTGGTAGAGGACCTATTGCTGCTAGTTTATTCAATAGGTCAGTTGTGTCCTGAATGTAGCTAGGTGTATCCTTCACCAGTGGTTTAAGAATACCCTCTACCCATCCAGATACCTGCTCAGTGAGGGTGCCCACACATGAAATAATTGGTCTTCCTGGATTTCCAGATTTGTGGATTTTGGGAAGCATGTAGAATGTCCCTATTCTTGGACTCTCTGGTATCAGGTCATCACCAGCTCTTATGGATGGACTGGTCAGGCAGACAAGATACCAACTTGTTTAGTTCCTTGTAATAGTACTATGTAGGATCCAACTCCAATTTTCTATAGTAGCGTGTGTCCATAAGTTGCCTGTTTGCTTCATTCATGTAGTCTGACGTATTCATCATGACTACTGCACCTCCCTTGTCAGCAGGTTTAATGATGATTTCTTTGTTGGTTTATGGTCGTATGGCCTTTCTCTCCTGGGCACTGATGTTGGATGCTTGTCTCCTGTTAGTGTCTATGATTTTGGATTTTATCAAATGTCTGAAGAAGTCTATATATTTATCCAAATGAGGGTTGCGTCCAGGTGGAGGTGTCCAGTCTGACCTTTTCCTAGTTGTTGGGATCCCTTTTCCTTCGGTCTGAGTGTTTTCTGAATCTTCTGTATCATTGAAATATTCCCTCAGGCGCAGTCTCCTGAAATAATGTTCCATATCACTGTAGAGTTCAGTTTTATCTAGGGCCTCACCCACAATTACTTTGAATTTGACAACAAGATCTATCTACAGGAGACTGGCACAGCTATGGGAAGTAAAATGGCTCCACAGTATGCAAATCATTTCATGGCCAAGCTTGAAAGCGACTTTTTGTCCTCATGCCCCATCAGGCCCCTGGCCTACTACCACTTCATTGATGATATTTTAATCATCTGGACGGAGTCTGAGCAACAGCTAAAGATGTTCCACAAACATTTTAATCAATTTCATCCCACCATCAATTTTACACTCAACTACTCCAGCACTGAGATTAACTTTTTGGACACCATCATTAAGCTAAAAAACAATGAAATAGAGATATCTCTGTATCAGAAGCCAATCGACCGTCCAACATACCTTAAATGGGACAGTTTCCATCCAAAACACATAAAGAACTCTATTATCTATAGCCAAGCCATCAGATACAATCAGTGGCGGATTATAATGAGGTCAATTTGGGCAGTTGCCCCGGGCCCAGTGGGGTTAAGGGGCCCACAGCCCAGGCCAGTAAATTGCCCCATTATAATCCGCCACCGCGCAGGGCCGGATTATAGGCAGGGCAGGCGGGGCTTCAGCCCCGGGGCCCCCACCACAAGAGCTTCTAAGGGGGCCCCCACCACATTCCTGCTGGCTGCTGCAATGGCACTCCATCTTCTCCCCACCTAAAAGTGAGTGACCGTGGGGGCGGCATTATGTGCTCTGCTACCAGCAGCATCTACAAGTAGCGTGAACGCTGGTGCTGCTGGTAGCGTGCAAAGGCTTGTGATGAGATCACAGGAGGTAAGGTGTCAGGGCCCCCGATCATGTGACCCCTGTCTCCTCCCCTCCTGTGACCTCATCACAGGTCCTGTGCGCACAGCACAGAGCACTGAGAGCAGCCATGTATGTGGAGTGCGGCTCTGCGGGTGGAGGTCGGTGCTGGAGGCTCCATTATTCTCTATGTGGAGTGCGGCTCTGCGGGTGGAGGTCGGTGCTGGAGGCTCCATTATTCTCTATGTGGAGTGCGGCTCTGCGGGTGGAGGTCGGTGCTGGAGGCTCCATTATTCTCTATGTGGAGTGCGGCTCTGTGGGTGGAGGTCGGTGCCGGAGGCTCCATTATTCTCTATGTGGAGTGCGGCTCTGTGGGTGGAGGTCGGTGCTGGAGGCTCCATTATTCTCTATGTGGAGTGCGGCTCTGCGGGTGGAGGTCGGTGCTGGAGGCTCCATTATTCTCTATGTGGAGTGCGGCTCTGCGGGTGGAGGTCGGTGCTGGAGGCTCCATTATTCTCTATGTGGAGTGCGGCTCTGCGGGTGGAGGTCGGTGCTGGAGGCCCCATTATTCTCTATGTGGAGTGCGGGTGGAGGTCAGTGCTGGAGGCTCCATTATTCTCTATGTGGAGTGCGGGTGGAGGTCGGTGCCGGAGGCTCCATTATTCTCTATGTGGAGTGCGGCTCTGCGGGTGGAGGTCGGTGCTGGAGGCTCCATTATTCTCTATGTGGAGTGCGGCTCTGCGGGTGGAGGTAGGTGCTGGAGGCTCCATTATTCTCTGTGGCTCTGCGGGTGGAGGTCGGTGCCGGAGGCTCCATTATTCTCTATGTGGAGTGCGGCTCTGTGGGTGGAGGTCGGTGCTGGAGGCTCCATTATTCTCTATGTGGAGTGCGGCTCTGCGGGTGGAGGTCGGTGCTGGAGGCTCCATTATTCTCTATGTGGAGTGCGGCTCTGCGGGTGGAGGTCGGTGCTGGAGGCTCCATTATTCTCTATGTGGAGTGTGGCTCTGTGGGTGGAGGTCGGTGCTGGAGGCTCCATTATTCTCTATGTGGAGTGTGGCTCTGCGGGTGGAGGTCGGTGCTGGAGGCTCCATTATTCTCTATGTGGAGTGCGGCTCTGCGGGTGGAGGTCGGTGCTGGAGGCTCCATTATTCTCTATGTGGAGTGCGGCTCTGCGGGTGGAGGTCGGTGCTGGAGGCTCCATTATTCTCTATGTGGAGTGCGGCTCTGCGGGTGGAGGTCGGTGCTGGAGGCTCCATTATTCTGTATGTGGAGTGTGGCTCTGCGGGTGGAGGTCGGTGCTGGAGGCTCCATTATTCTCTATGTGGAGTGCGGCTCTGCGGGTGGAGGTCGGTGCTGGAGGCTCCATTATTCTCTATGTGGAGTGCGGCTCTGCGGGTGGAGGTCGGTGCTGGAGGCTCCATTATTCTCTATGTGGAGTGCGGCTCTGCGGGTGGAGGTCGGTGCTGGAGGCTCCATTATTCTCTATGTGGAGTGTGGCTCTGCGGGTGGAGGTCGGTGCTGGAGGCTCCATTATTCTCTATGTGGAGTGCGGCTCTGCGGGTGGAGGTCGGTGCTGGAGGCTCCATTATTCTCTATGTGGAGTGCGGCTCTGCAGGTGGAGGTCGGTGCTGGAGGCTCCATTATTCTCTATGTGGAGTGTGGCTCTGCGGGTGGAGGTCGGTGCTGGAGGCTCCATTATTCTCTATGTGGAGTGTGGCTCTGCGGGTGGAGGTCGGTGCTGGAGGCCCCATTATTCTCTATGTGGAGTGCGGCTCTGTGGGTGGAGGTCGGTGCTGGAGGCTCCATTATTCTCTATGTGGAGTGGGGCTCTGCAGGTGGAGGTCGGTGCTGGAGGCTCCATTTTTCTCTATGTGGAGTGGGGCTCTGCAGGTGGAGGTCGGTGCTGGAGGCTCCATTATTCTCTATGTGGAGTGTGGCTCTGCAGGTGGAGGTCGGTGCTGGAGGCTCCATTATTCTCTATGTGGAGTGGGGCTCTGCAGGTGGAGGTCGGTGCTGGAGGCCCCATTATTCTCTATGTGGAGTGGGGCTCTGCAGGTGGAGGTCGGTGCTGGAGGCTCCATTATTCTCTATGTGGAGTGGGGCTCTGCAGGTGGAGGTCGGTGCTGGAGGCTCCATTATTCTCTATGTGGAGTGGGGCTCTGCAGGTGGAGGTCGGTGCTGGAGGCTCCATTATTCTCTATGTGGAGTGGGGCTCTGCAGGTGGAGGTCGGTGCTGGAGGCCCCATTATTCTCTATGTGGAGTGGGGCTCTGCAGGTGGAGGTCGGTGCTGGAGGCTCCATTATTCTCTATGTGGAGTGGGGCTCTGCAGGTGGAGGTCGGTGCTGGAGGCTCCATTATTCTCTATGTGGAGTGGGGCTCTGCAGGTGGAGGTCGGTGCTGGAGGCTCCATTATTCTCTATGTGGAGTGGGGCTCTGCAGGTGGAGGTCGGTGCTGGAGGCTCCATTATTCTCTATGTGGAGTGCGGCTCTGCAGGTGGAGGTCGGTGCTGGAGGCTCCATTATTCTCTATGTGGAGTGTGGCTCTGCGGGTGGAGGTCGGTGCTGGAGGCTCCATTATTCTCTATGTGGAGTGTGGCTCTGCGGGTGGAGGTCGGTGCTGGAGGCCCCATTATTCTCTATGTGGAGTGCGGCTCTGTGGGTGGAGGTCGGTGCTGGAGGCTCCATTATTCTCTATGTGGAGTGGGGCTCTGCAGGTGGAGGTCGGTGCTGGAGGCTCCATTATTCTCTATGTGGAGTGGGGCTCTGCAGGTGGAGGTCGGTGCTGGAGGCTCCATTATTCTCTATGTGGAGTGTGGCTCTGCAGGTGGAGGTCGGTGCTGGAGGCTCCATTATTCTCTATGTGGAGTGGGGCTCTGCAGGTGGAGGTCGGTGCTGGAGGCCCCATTATTCTCTATGTGGAGTGGGGCTCTGCAGGTGGAGGTCGGTGCTGGAGGCTCCATTATTCTCTATGTGGAGTGGGGCTCTGCAGGTGGAGGTCGGTGCTGGAGGCTCCATTATTCTCTATGTGGAGTGGGGCTCTGCAGGTGGAGGTCGGTGCTGGAGGCTCCATTATTCTCTATGTGGAGTGGGGCTCTGCAGGTGGAGGTCGGTGCTGGAGGCCCCATTATTCTCTATGTGGAGTGGGGCTCTGCAGGTGGAGGTCGGTGCTGGAGGCTCCATTATTCTCTATGTGGAGTGGGGCTCTGCAGGTGGAGGTCGGTGCTGGAGGCTCCATTATTCTCTATGTGGAGTGGGGCTCTGCAGGTGGAGGTCGGTGCTGGAGGCTCCATTATTCTCTATGTGGAGTGGGGCTCTGCAGGTGGAGGTCGGTGCTGGAGGCTCCATTATTCTCTATGTGGAGTGGGGCTCTGCAGGTGGAGGTCGGTGCTGGAGGCCCCATTATTCTCTATGTGGAGTGGGGCTCTGCAGGTGGAGGTCGGTGCTGGAGGCTCCATTATTCTCTATGTGGAGTGGGGCTCTGCAGGTGGAGGTCGGTGCTGGAGGCTCCATTATTCTCTATGTGGAGTGTGGCTCTGCGGGTGGAGGTCGATGCTGGAGGCTCCATTATTCTCTATGTGGAGTGCGGCTCTGCGGGTGGAGGTCGGTGCTGGAGGCTCCATTATTCTCTATGTGGAGTGCGGCTCTGCGGGTGGAGGTCGGTGCTGGAGGCCCCATTATTCTCTATGTGGAGTGTGGCTCTGCGGGTGGAGGTCGGTGCTGGAGGCCCCATTATTCTCTATGTAGAGTGTGGCTCTACGATTCGTGACCCCCGTCACGTGACGAGGGGGGCCCACAGAGTCTGAACTGCCCAGGGCCCTGGCTACCCTTAATCCACCCCTGGATACAATCGGATATGTTCCAACCCCATGGATAGAGACAAACACCTTGGTCGCCTCAAAAAGACCTTTTTGAATCAGAGCTACCATCCAAGAACAATTGAAAACCAAATTACAAGAGCCACCAGATTGTCAAGGAATCACCTGCTACATTACAAAGCTAAAGAAGAAAATAACCGGGTGCCTCTAGTAGTCACCTACAACTCAAATCTGGAAGTGCTAAGGGGAGCTGCACAGAAATAACAACCTTTACTACACAAAGATGCCCGATTACAATCCATTTTTCCAGACCCCACCCCCTACTGTGCTTTAGGCAGCCCCCAAATCTAAGAAGCATCATTGTCAGAAGCTCCCTGTCCTCTCCTACAGCTGGAGGAACCTTTCCTTGCAACCAGAAAAAATGTAAAACCTGTCCATCTATAATGACCACGGACAAGATAAAGATCCCCAATTCACATCAGGACTACAAGATCCCAGATACTTTCAGCTGCATTACATCTAATGAGGTGTACTTAATTATTTGTACTAAATGTCCAACTGGGGGTCTGTATGTGGGGGAGACCGGGCAAAATCTTAGAACAAGGATGAATGCTCATCGTCACACAATAAGAGAAAAAAGAATGGATCTACCTGTGGCAAAACATTTTTGTATGATGGACCACAACACGACGGATATGAAATTACTGGTATTGAAAGGTAACTTCACATCTCAGAGAGAGAGAAGAGTCTGTGAGTATAAATTTATGATGACCTTTGACACTCTCAGTGCTGGAATGAATGTGTCGCATGGATTTATGTCTTTTTACATCAATTAAGGAATTTGCTCCTAAGACCTTGTGGGGGCATCACAACACATTAGGAGACCCCAATCAGAGGACAATAAAACATCCGGACTCCTTATCTATGAACTGGTCCAATATTTTTGTTTCTCCCTCTCCCATAATCATAATTCTGCTTCACGTCACTTGTCTCATCTATTGCATTTTTTCTGTGTTGTATTGTGCATAAATATGTGACTCTTCAGATTTTGTATTAGTCTATGCCTGATGAAGAGACCTGAGTAGTCTCGAAAGCTTGCAATGTGTTACCATCTTTTCAGTTAGCCATTAAAAGGTATCAACTACTGAGGACTCTCAATCCTGAATATTTTTGTGTGACGATGAGAATTCATCCTTGTTCTCAGTTTTTGCCCGGTCTCCTTCTTTATGAGGTAATAACTCTGGAATGCTTCAATGCATCCTAGCGATTCTGAGACTGTTTTTTCGTGACATATTGGGCTTCATGTTAGCGGTAAATTTAGGTCAATAATTTTTGCGTTTATTTGTGAAAAAAATGGAAATTTGGCGAAAATTTTGAAAATTTCACAATTTTCAAATTTTGAATTTTTATTCTGTTAAACCAGAGAATTATGTGACACAAAATAGTTAATAAGTAACATTTCCCACATGTCTACTTTACATCAGCACGATTTTGGAAACAAAATTTTTTTTGTTAGGAAGTTATAGGGGTTAAAAGTTGACCAGCGATTTCTCTTTTTTACAACAAAATTTACAAAACCATTTTTTTTAGGGACCACCTCACATTTGAAGTCACTTTGAGGGGTCTATATGGCAGAAAATACCCAAAAGAGACACCATTCTAAAAACTGCACCCCTCAAGCTACTCAAAACTACATTCAAGAAGATTATTAACCTTTCAGGTGCTTCACAGGAACTAAAGCAATGCGGAAAGAAAAAATGGACATTTTAATTTTTCCAACAAAAATGTTCTTTTAGCATCAATTTTTTCTTTTTCACATGGGTAACAGGATAAAATGGATCCTAAAATTTGTTGGGCAATTTCTCCTGAGTACACCGATACCTCATATGTGGTCATAAACCACTGTTTGGGCGCATGGCAGGGCTCAGAAGGGAAGGAGCGCCATTTGACTTTTTGAATGGAAAATATGCTGGAATATTTAGCGGTTGCCATGTCACGTTTGGAGAGCCCCTGTGTGCCTAAACATTGGAGCTCCCCCACAAGTGACCCCATTTTGGAAACTAGACCCTCCAAGGAACTTATCTAGATGCATAGTGAGCACTTTGAACCCCCAGGCGCTTCACAAATTGATCAGTAAAAAAAGGACTTTTTTTCACAAAAATTTTCTTTTAACCTCGGTTTTTTCATTTTCACATGGGCAACTGACTCGCCCCCAGAGGCCATGGGATACTCGGTGCCGGGCCCGTTGATTTCACTGGGAGATGTCACAGTGGCAGTGACCCGGTCCGTGGCTTCAGGCGGTCAATGTAAAAGGGGTAGAGTGATGGGGATAAAGTTATTGAGATGATTCGTGACGCCACCTGTGGTTTCTGGTCAGTTGGACCAGTGCTGCAGGGCTGCTTCTCTGGGACAGATGGTGTGGTGCAGCAGTGATGTTGAAGCTCCCCACAGGTGGAGCTGTAGTCCCAGGGCAGAGTAGATGAAGGTGGTAAATGGGAAGATGGTGTGAGGATGTAGATGTAGCAGAGCCGGGTGCAAGGCGCAAGAATAAGTGGAGGACACAAGGGCATGTAGTTCCGAAGCTTTAATCACAGTCTGTTGTGCATAGAGGTACCCACTTCGGTGCCGTGTCCTCCAGGTCAGGGGCTCAGCCAACTCCCAGGCAAGGTAAAGTACACCTTTCCAGCACTCCTCCAACATGTGGATGTTACTTAGAACTCTACTTGTACAGCAGACAGCTGTAGCCTGCTTCGGAGACTCCTTACTATCAAGTCCCGGCTCACCTACGTTGCTGTTGTGCCCCCAAGTCTTAGGTGGGAATAAAGTGGTGACAACTTCTATTCCTCCGGTGTCTGCTGCAGGGACATCAGTATCCATACAACCTCGGGGACCGGACCCCGGCCATGCACTTAGAACTTGAGGAAGGGCTCTGCTCTGACCCTAGTCCTTAGTTCTCTTCTTCTCCTTACGTTCCGCACTAATCTTTCTTCCTTCTGAAGAATCAGGCTTTCTATATCTCTTTCCTGTGCCAGCAGCTCCAGGTCACATGAGTCTGCTGCAGCACTTCCTTCACTCCATCCCTCTCAGGGGATCTTCTCTCACAGACTGACCTTTTCCTAATATTTTCCACTCTTTGTGCAGTCTAAGATCCACCCACCTCCCAGCACTCTTCGTGTTCCAAGCAGGGAGCCACCAAAGGTGCTTTGCTACACTACTATGTTGTGTGGGATGCAGGTGTTGGAGTGTGGTCAGGTGTCTCCACCTTACCTGGATAGTGGGGTACCACACCTCAGGAGGAGGTGCAGTACCTCTGTGGCGACTGAACCCTCAGGGGCGCCACACAACAGGATAAAGTGGATCCTAAAATTTGTTGGGCAATTTCTCCTGAGTACACCGATATCTCATATGTGGGGGGAAACCACTGTTTGTGCGCACGGCAGGGCCCGGGAGGGAAGGAGCGTCATTTGACTTTTTGAATGGAAAATTAGCTCCAATCGTTAGCGGACACCATGTCGCGTTTGGAGAGTCCCTGTGTACCTAAACATTAGAGCTCCCCCACAAGTGACCCCATTTTGGAAACTAGACCCCCCAAGGAACTTATCTAGATGTGTGGTGAGCACTTTGAACCCCCAAGTGCTTCACAGAAGTTTATAAACGCCCGAGTGTGAAAATAAAAAATTATTTTTTTCCTCAAAAAATGAATTTTAGCCCACAATTTTTTATTTTCACAAGGGTAACAGGATAAATTGGACCCAAAAAGTTGTTGTCCAGTTTGTCCTGAGTACGCTGGTATCCCATATGTGGGGGGACCACTGTTTTGGCACATGTCGGGGCTTGGAAGGGAAGTAGTGACATTTTGAAATACCGACTTGATACAATGGTCTGCGGGCGTCATGTTACGTTTGCAGAGCCCCTGATGTGCCTAAACAGTGAAAACCCCACAAAAGTGACCTCATTTTGGAAACTAGACCCCCCCAAGGAACTTATTTATCAAACAAGACACATGGGGATCTCTGCCTCACAAGGTTGTATACTTCTATATGCACTTTGCATTTTCATTTTTAGCTGGGTAACATGGCTTATATGGGAAAGTAGGCGGTGTGTTTATTTTAGGCACAACTTGTTGTACACTGCGTGCACTGTATTAGCTACCACCCTTATGAGCAATGATATTTGGTGACATTAGCCCAGAGTTGTCATAGGCCTTTACTTTATGCTGTCTTCTATTTTATATATTACATTCATTTATTTGAACAACGGCACAACGGAGTTAACCAGGTTAGCTGAGGTTCCAGGTGGTTCACAGGAGTGAGCTGGTCTACATTGTTGGATTTACATTCATTTATTTATACTGCAAATTCTGTACAGACGGTCTGCGCATATTGCACTTTGATTACAGAGACTACAGTGAGGGTCTTTTAAGGTACACTATCTGGTATTGAAGTACTCTGTCACTGCAATTTACTGACCCTTATGATATTAGTGATATATGCTGTTGTAGGCCTTTTCTGTGGACCCTTTTTCCATTTTGAGGCTATATTTAAAGGGGTTGTTCGGGGTTTTCACATAATCTCAGTACATATCTGGGCTGTAGAATTACGACAATAAGTAATTTACTTTCTGTCACTAGTTTGCACGGTTTTCTAGATATTCTGAACAGAATGTCCAAGGAGGGGGTGTTATGGCATTGAACTGAGAACTAGTCGTAACCTCCTACTCTACTCCAAACATGCCCTCTATAGCAGCAACTCCACCCTCCATAGCTACAGGCCCTCCCCGTCCACATGAAGCAGCCCTCATCACACAGTAACAAATCCTCCCCTTCGGTTCAGAATATCTAGAAAACCGTGCAAACTAGTGACAGAAAGTAAATTACTTATTGTCATAATTCTGCAGCCCAGATATGTACTGAAATTATGTGAAAAGCCCGGACAACCCCTTTAACCCTTGTTTTCGTATAGTCCATGTGTTTCATATTAGGCTACAAGTTTTAGCCGTTTACTTGCTTGTAAACTTATACTCTGCATGGCTATTTGTGTACATATTTACCTTGTGAGTCATATTGAACATGTGTCTCTTTTAATGCTTTTATTCTGTGTGCCATTTGTGCAGTAATAAAGGATATATTATTTTATGGCTAAACTTCATGTGTCTTGTTTGATAAATCAGTGAATTTTTGAAGTGCCATACATTAGGCCTATTTATTTGGATATATTCCCCCAAGGAACTTATCTAGATGTGTGGTGAGCACTTTGAAACCCCAAGTGCTTCACAGAAGTTTATAACGCAGAGCCGTGAAAATAAAAATCATTTTTTTTCCATAAAAGTAATTTTTTCAGCCCCCAATTTTTTATTTTCCCAGGGGTAACAGGAGAAATTAGACCCCCAAAGTTGTTGTGCAATTTTTCCTGAGTATGCTGATACCCCATGTGTGGGGGTAAACCACTGTTTGGGCACATGTCGGGGCTTGGAATGGGAGTGAGCACTGTTTGACTTTTTGAACGCAAAATTGGCTGGAATAAATGGTGGTGCCATGTTGCGTTTGGAGACCCCTTGATGTGCCTAAACAGTGGAAACCCCTCAATTCTAACTCCAACTCTAACCCCAACACACCCCCAACCCTAATTTCAACCCTAATCATAACCCTAACCACAACCCTAAGCCAACACACTCCTAACCCTAATCCCAACTGTAACCCTAACCACAAGCCTAACCCTAATCTCAACCCCAACCCACCCCAACCCTATTTCCACCCCTAACCCTAATTCCACCCCTAATCTAACCCTAACCCTAATTCCAACCCTAACCCTAATTCCAACCCTATCCCTATTTCTAACCCTAATTCCAACCCTAACCCTATTTCTAACCCTAACCCTATCTCTAACCCTAACCCTAATTCCAACCCTAACCCTAATGGAAAAATATTTTTTTTTATTTTATTATTTGTGCCTACCTATGGGGGTGATAAACGGGGGGTGTATTTACTTTTTTTTTATCTTGATCACTGTGAGAGTTTATCACAGTGATCAAAATGAAAAAATGAATCTGAAGCCGGCAAATTCCGGCGGGTGCACTGCGCATGCACCCGCCATTTTCCAAGATGGTGGCGCTCATGATCCAGGACGGCGGGACACCGGGACGGGCAGAGGGACTTTGTAGGTACCATGGGGGGTGAGGGGGGATTGGAAGGCTGGGGGAGCGGAGGGAAGGGGGAGGGGAGCTGATGTTAACGGCGGTGGCAGATAGTCACCGTCCGTCGGTGGTGGGTGTCGATCGCCCCCGCCAGTCGGTGTGGGGGGGTCGGGTCTTGGTCTTCAGGCATGACAGATGCTATTGCAGCATTGGCCATGGCTGGATTGTAATATTTCACTAAATTTCATTGGTGAAATATTACAAATCGCTCTGATTGACTGTTTCACATTTAACAGCCAATCAGAGCGATCGTAGGATTGTGGGGGCTAAGCCACATCCCCTGGGGTTAACTATAAAGGGTCCACTGTGTGCGGGTCGGGTGACCTTTCAGTGACCCCGGTCACCCGACCCGCAGGGGGGCAATCAATTCATGACGCCACATAGGCATCATGGGTCGTATTGGCTCGACTTTTCATGACGCCTATGTGGCGTCAAAGGTCGGGAAGGGTTTAAAGGGAATCTGTCAGTGGGATTTTTCTATTTAATCTGAGAGCAGCCTAATGTAGGGACAAAGACCCTGATCCCAGGGATGTGTCACTTACTAGGCTGTCTGCTGTAGTTTCAGTGCAATTAGTGTTTTTATCAGCAGGAGATTATCATTACAGGATTAGGTGTCATGTCCAAGCCAGTCCAGTTAATCTATGTAACCTCGCCCCCACCACTGATTAGTAGCTTGCTGACAATGTACTCTGGAAGCTGCCAATCAGTGGTGTAGGCGGGGTTATGCACATTCGAGGCACTGTTGCATCTACAAAAGAGGAAACAGGGATTCTATCAAAACTGTACCAAGCAGCCTAATAAGTGACACATCGCGGGAATAAGCCTATCTGCTCCTACATCATGCCACTCTCAGATTGCATAGCAAAAACCTCATGACACATTCCCTTTAATTAGTTTTTAACTTGTAGTATGCAATTTGAACCCTAAAGGGGGTCTCCAAAAATATATTGAAAACTCCTCCTTAGGATAGGTCATCAATACCAGATTAGTGGGGGTTATACACCCAGCATCTCCACCGATTAGCTGTTATAACAGAGCTGATCTGCAGTACTCAGCAGCGGCTGCAAAACTTCGAAGGAAGCTTTGTAGTGCAGCTCCATTCACTGTTCACTTCCAGCCTCCATCAGAGCTGCTAACAGCTGATCGGTTAGAATCAAAGGGGTGTTGGACCCCCACTGATCCGGTATTGATGATCTATTCAATCTCATATGTTTGGAGACCCCATTCTTTTTCATATATGTATAGCAAAAGTCAAAATTTTGTTGAATGGCGGAAATTCAGGTTTTGAACTTTCTTCTTGCGAGCTGACTGTGATATATGTGGACAGAATCTGAGATAAAATGTCCAGCTGGTTCTGAGTGAGTATTAGGATACTAAGGCTATGT
This sequence comes from Dendrobates tinctorius, assembly GCF_039654945.1. Classification (NCBI taxonomy): domain Eukaryota; kingdom Metazoa; phylum Chordata; class Amphibia; order Anura; family Dendrobatidae; genus Dendrobates; species Dendrobates tinctorius. The sequence continues at coordinate 22,505,268 of NW_027361878.1, forward strand.
GCACACGTTGCGGATTCCGCTGCGGTTTTTTCCACGCGGAAACGCAGGTAAAACCGCAGGTAAAGTGACCTGCGGTTTTCCTGCGTTTTGGTCTGCGGTTTTGCCCTGCGGTTTCACACCTCTACTATGGTAGAGGTATGAAACCGCTGAGGAAACCGCACAAACAATTGACATGCTGCGGTTTGTAAACCGCAGCAAAACCGCGCGGAAAAAACCGCACCGTCAGCACAGCGTTTTTGAAACCCCATAGGGTTTCATTGTACTGTACTTGGTCAGCGGAACTGCTGCGTTTCCGCAGCGGCAAAACCGCTGCGGAAACGCAGCAGAAACCGCACCGTGTGCACACAGCCTAAGACTCCTCTGGTGACAGTTTGTCTTGGGGAACAAAAGGCTCTGATATTGTTTAAATCCATGACTACCAACATATAGAGCATGTGTAAATAGTTATGAAAGACACATCTGAACTATAAATACCGCACGGGTACACCCTGATGAAGCAAAGGGTGAAACGTACGTCGGGGCACCAGAACCACACGCCACATTAGTCTGCAAAAATATGGCAGGGCATTTGGTACCATCAGCGTAAATAAGGTAATACCTGTACACTATGCAAATATTTATTAGATAGCTCGCGAGGTTAAGTTTGTATCTATTAAAAAATCTATATTTTCACAGGGGGCTAATCCTTTTAAGTTGCTCACTACCTGATAACAGTTGGCAGATCCTGCTGACAATCTATTGTGCACAGGGGTTCTCCTGATATTTTTGGAGTTGCTGGCTTTACATAGGATTATGATAAACACACAAATCTGAAATCACTGGAGAAAACTACAAGATAAAACAACATAAAGGGCGGATGTGGATACAAGGTCACATGAGGCCAGACAGACATTATATTAGAGCCTGTTACTTTATTAGTGGAGAAGAAACAAAGGGTTGCATCAAAAGATGGGAAGCCGAGGCATCAGAAGAAAAGAGAAAATGAGAAAACTAATCTCTTAGCCAGATACAATATAGAAGAAAAGCAGTGATGAGCCAATGATGTGTGATAAGACCATAAATGATGGGGTGATAGGATTATAAAACATCACAAGGAAGGTTGATGAACCATTTGTAGGCCACATATTCTTCCTAGAGACAAGGGCGACATATGACAAAGATTTGTCCTACAGCAAAGTACAAGTGCTCAAACTATTCGGGTCATATTGGGGGACACGGATGGAAAAGTCACCAGGTTATGTGATCCAAGTATTGGTTTATGCAAATAACTCACATCTAGTAAATATGGGCATGGCTGTACTAAAGCATGGGCAAGGGGAGCAATTGTGTCTGCGTAAGGACTTCAAATACCTCCTAGTCCTAATTTACCCACAAAAGGACTAAACTAGATTATTTACTATTTATTTTACCCACTTACATAGCACCAATCATATTCTGCTGCACTTGACATAAAGGGGTTGTCCGGCCTTAAGAGTGGCTACAGATTTGTAGCCTATGTGACTGCAGACTTGTGAGTCTTCACATTGTGTGCCGTTCTCTGGTGTTGGCATTGGGAATGTCAGGTGAATGACCCCATTTATGTGATTTGCATACATACGGTCACATGCCAACTAGACCCGCGCGGCCAATATACTTGCAGTGAGTGAGACCGGACACAATCTGGTTGGAATGTGGCTGCAAGTATGCATATCACATATTAGTGGTCACATGACCGCCTGTGGTCTGGGGGATGACTGCTATTTGGGTGATAGTCGATCGCTTCAACAAACAAGCTCACTTCGTCCCATTATCTGGATTATCCAATGCTGAAACTCTCTCTAAACTATTTATTATTCATGTGGTACGATTGCATGGGATTCCTGTAAATATTATATCTGATAGGGGTGTACAATTCATTTCTAGATTTTGGAGGGCCTTCTGCAGAAAACTGCAGATTGATTTGTCTTTTTCGTCTGCTTATCACCCTGAGACTAAAGCCCCCGTTACACACTGCGATATCGCTAGCAATATCGCTGTAAAGTCACCGATTTTGTGACGTTTCAGCGATATTACTAGCGATATCGCTGGTTATCGCTGATCGCGCGAGAAGCTCCTGGACCATTCCTCGTCGGTCACTTCCTGCGGCGCTTCCTGTGGCACCGACGAGCGACGCGTGGAGCCGGGGGGGAGGACGCAGGATCGCCCCGTCTGACAGGTAAGTAGCGATCCCCGTCCCCAGCGATGTCGCTAGTGAGATTTGCCTGTGTGGCAGCTCACTAGCGACCACTTAGCGATGCACCAGCGATCCTGACTGCGTCATATCGCTGGTCGGGATCGCTGGTGAGTCGCTAGGTGTAACGGTACCCTAACGGTCAGACAGAGAGGACAAATCAGTCTTTGGAGCAAATTTTAAGATGTTTTGTCACCGATCAGCAGGAGAATTGGTCATCATTTCTTCCGCTAGCTGAGTTTGCCGTTAACAGTCTGGTTAATCAGACCACGGGGACATCGCCGTTTTTCTGTAATTACGGGTTTCATCCTCATTTTGGAGAGTTTCCAGGATAAGTTCTTGGTGTCCTGGGGTGGATGTCACCATTCAAGAGCTGAGGGATGTTTGGAGGAAGGTTAAAAAGAACATTGGGTGGGTCAGCATCGACAGAAGCAGAAGGCAGATAGGAGGCACTTCAGGGGTCGCCTTCAAAGTGGGAGATAAGGTATGGCTTTCCTCTAAGAATATTAAGTTGAAGGTGCCCTTGCTAAAGTTGGGTCCTAGATTCATTGGTCTGAATGAAATTCTGGAGTTGGTCAATCCAGTTGCCTTCTGGCTAAGTGTGGCACCCAAGGAGTCCAGTTGCCACAGAGGCATTGCCTCCCTCACGGGAGGGTGATGACATGCCTGGAAGCAAGGAAGGGTTCCCTGACCAGATAACACTTACATCCAACACTTTTCCTGACTCCAGACCAGAAGGGGGATCTCTAAACCCGGTTTCAGGGGAGCTTCTCTATTAGTTCTGGCCTGGAGGAGGGGTCAGTCAGTCAATGTCTTGGACTGAGAGAGACAGAGTCTGAGTGAAGAGAGGGGAAGTGAAAGAGAACCTGGTGAGTGAAGCTGTGACCAAGTTGACCCCAGAGTACCGCGCTAGAAGCAGGACACCGGAGTCCATGGCTGATGGGTACAATAGTCCCAGCAGCCAAATCTGGTGGGCAGGGGATTGCAGATCTCCCGGCCCAGCAAACGCCCAAAGGCACAGCAGCAGACCAGAGCCCGAAGCTGTCATAAAGGAGCAACACCTACAATAGGCTCAAGCTGCCTGCCATACGGGCAAGTATTCAGAACAATAAGGAACAGAGGACTGAGCATAGCTTTAGGCAGCAAGGATCTCAGAAAACAGCGCAGTAAAGAGGCCTCAAAACCCATCTGGTTTAGTGGATCTTAAGTTGCTTTCAGGCTCCCCGGGCCTCCATTGTCATCTGTAACTACTGCCCCGGCCTGCACTTCAAACCGTGAGTAAAAGTGTGGAAACTGCACCCTGCTGTGTCCTCGGGTTTATTTACTGTGCCATCCACCCTGCAGTACGTCCATCATCACCATCTTTAACAATATAATTGCCCTGGGACTAAGCTCTACCTGTGGAGAGCTGTATCAGCTCTGCTGCATCACCATCAGCCCCAGTGGTCTCTTTAAGCAGCGTTGGCCATTCTTGGCCAAGTATCACAGGTGGCATCACAAATCATCTCTTATAAACTTTATTTCCCCTTTAATCATCATTTTTCATTGGATGCTCAGGGCCACGGACCGGGTCACTTCTGCCATGACACATCCACTAAAAACCCAGCCTAATGTGGTACTTGCAGGTACGCAGGATGCAGTGACGAGTCGCGAGACGGTTTAGTGCTTTTATAATAACGTTTATAGGCCTAGAGGTAACTATCCTCAGTCACAGCCTGACAAACAAAAGGGGTAAAAAGGGTTGCCCTCGCAGGGGCTCAATACAAGCAAACACAACCACTTGAACACGACTACGTCCGGCGAAAGCCTGTCACTATAGGGCCGCGGTATCGCCGACTACAGGTCCTTATCTATATAGTCAACTTAGCCGTCCTGACGTCCCTTGGCGTCCTGAACGGTGGTTCTTCGGCGGAGCAGCCGCTGGGCCCAGCTGCTGAAGAGTCGACGTAGTCTTCGAGCGTTCCGACGCTCCTGTGACACTGGGGCACCTCTGGCCCCGGAGGAGTCCTTGGATGAGTGGGCCGTGGCCCCCGGGTTGGGGTAAGCGGCAGCGGTGCGGGGTGGCGAGTGGCAGGCCACCTGTGCAGCTAGCAGCTGCGACGGGGAATCCGCGGCAAGCAGAGGCTTGGCCCCTGCCGCGGATCGGAGCGGGACAGTGGTGGCCGCCGACGGCACTGGACTTGCCACGGCCACAGGTGAGGGCAGTGCGGCTGCGGGTGGCGGGAGACTGGCCGCAGCCGCGGGTTGGAGCGAGGCGGCAGCAGCCGCTGGTGTCCGCGGGCAGGCCGCAGCCGCGGGCAGGAGCGAGGCAGCAACGGCCGCTGGTGACTGCGGGCAGGCCGCAGCCGCGGGCAGGAGGAAGGCGGCAACGGCCGCTGGTGACCGTGGGCAGGCCGCAGCCGCGGGCAGGAGCGAGGCAGCAACGGCCGCTCGTGACCGCGGGCAGGCCGCAGCCGCGGGCAGGAGGAAGGCGGCAGTGGCCGCTGGTCGACGCGGGGCAGCGGTTCTCGGACGGTCGTCTTGGCACCGTCCCACTGATGTCCAGGGGAAGTATCTCTCCTGTCTCTGGCCTCCTTCCTGGCTCTGGTGAGTCACTCTGGCTCTCAGTCGCTCCCATGTTCTCCTGCTCCTCACTGAGACTCGCGTTCCCTGCCCCTTTTATATTGACTCCTCCCCCAGTCCACCTGTCAGTCTCCACGGTCCGTCCCTGAACTCTGTCCCCCGGAAACAGTTTCCCCCGGAACCCAGGTGATGGTCCCCTTGGTTCTGACCGGACACTCGAAGGGGACCCTCTCTCCCACACTCCCCCACTCTGTATGCTCGCCAGTCCTTGGGCGAGAGCTTTAGTAGACTCGAGTTAGTCTTTGGAGACGACAGTTCTTGTCGCCATACAAACTGGTCCTGTTTGTAACGTTCAGGGGACTTGCCAGGCGTTGACCGCGTCTAAGTTCGGCCGGGGTGGAGCTTTCTGGGGTGGTGGATGGTGGTGGGTTGGTCGATTCTGGAAGGCTAACTGGGTCTGCTGCAATGTCATTACTTGGAGGGCCCGCGGATGTGGCTGGGAAGTCCTCTTCGTCATTCAGGTCCCAGACCGTTGACGGGGGGTCGGGGACCTGAGTGATCTGCTCGGGTCGCATGGGATCAGTGGGCGCAACATATTTCAGTGCACAGTACGAGTGAGAGGTGCACCGTCTCTTTCCGATTGTATTTCATACACAGGCCCGTCGGGGCTTATACGGCACAACACTCGGTACGAGTTCTCCTCCCACCGTGGTTCTAACTTGTTTTGGGGGCGTTGATCTAGTACGAGTACCCGATCCCCACCCTGGAAGTCAATTGGTGGGGGCAGCGCTCCCCTCGGGTGTTCTAGATCCTGGAGCTTTGTATGGACGATTCGGAGGAGGGTCTGCAGCCAGTGCTGGTGGTTTCGGACCCACAAGGATACTCTGGTCCAGGGTAGAGGTTCCTCCGGGTTTAACTCCACTTCTGTGATTCCTTTGCTTTCCCGTCCAAACAGCAACGAGTAGGGGGTGTAACCAGTCACCCGGTGTACCCGGTTATTATATACCCACACCAGCTGAGGGACGTATTCAGGCCAGCGGACCTTTCGGTCGCTCTCCAGGGTACGCAGCATTTGGATTAGTGTCCGATTTAATCGTTCGCAGGCTCCGTTTCCCTGCGGGTGGTATGGTGTAGTCCGAGACTTATCGATACCGTAGAGATGATGTAGTTCTTCCATGACTCTTCCTAGGAAGCACGCTCCTTGGTCCGAATGTATTTGTTGCAGGCAGCCGTACACTTGGATAAAGTTTTTACAAATCGCTTAGGCGGCCGACTCCGCTGTCTGGTCTCGGGTGGGGGTGACCACGGCGAACTTGGCGAAATGATCCACCATAACGAGACAGTGCTCATACCCCTGGTAGGCAGGACCTATGGTCAGATAGACCACCGTGTGGAGCTCGAGGGGAGCTGATGTTACAATTGTCTGCACCGGTGCTCGTTGCGCGGGAGGTTTAGCGAGCTCGCACGGGCGGCAGGTTCGGCAAACTTCTTCCACAGCAGCGTGTAAGCGTGGGTGGTACACTATCTGCTGCAACCATTGCAAAGTCTTTTGAGCACCAAAGTGAGCCCCCTTTTCGTGGGCTTCCCGAGCCAGTTGGCTGAGATGGGTTCCGGGCACGATCACCTGCCATGCTGTCGCAGACGTTGTTCGTGACACGGCTCTCTGATATAAAAGTCCCTTTTTGATGACTAGTTTCTCCCACTGGCGCAACATCAGCAACATATCCTGGGTCAAAGTCTGTCTCTTTGAGCCAGTGGGCAATTTGCCGGTGGCCACCCATCGGCGCAGGAGTCCAATTTTTCCATCTTCCTGCTGCTGCTGGATCCACTTGTCGCTCGGCTGTTCCAGCATTCCCCCTAAGGGTCCCAGCTGAGGCGCTTCTTGCGCGGTGGCCGTAAGCGCAGCGGTGGTGAGGGCGAACGGCGTCTCTTCTCCTTCTAATTCGTTGTCTCGATTCCTCCCTGGGGTGGTGTGTCGGATTCTGGAGAGTGCATCAGCGTGCACGTTTTCAGCCCCTCTTTTGTAGATGATCTTGTAGTTGAACTTGGCCATCCGAGCCACCCACCGCTGCTCCAGGGCCCCCAGTTTGGCATTCTCCAAATGGGCTAGTGGGTTGTTGTCAGTCCACACCACCACCTCGGAGCCCGCCAGATACTCTGCGAACCGCTCCGTCATTGCCCACACTACCGCGAGGAGCTTGAGCTTAAAGGAGCTGTAATTGTCCGGGTTGCGTTCGGAGTCATGCAGCAACCGGCTACCATAGGCGATCACTTTCTCTTGGTCGTCCTGCACCTGTGACAGCACAGCTCCTAGTCCCTGGAGGCTCCTGTTGGTATGCAGGATGAACGGTTGCGAGAAATCCGCATACGCCAATACTGGGGCTTCCGAGAGTGCAGCTTTGAGATCTTGAAACGCATCCTCTTGCGATTGCTGCCACTGGACCTTCCGTCCATTCGCCCCGGCTGGAGTCCCCTTCAGCAGGTCCTGCAGGGCTCGGCGTCTAAAATTCTTCACGAACCGATGGTAGTAGCCGCCAACCCCAGGAAGGCCCGCACGTCTTTCACCGTCTCGGGGGTAGGCCACCCCTGGATGGCAGCAACCTTTTCCAGGGATGGTCTGACACCTTCCACTGAGACGGTATGCCCCAGATATTCGATCTGGGTGTGGAACAGGTGGCATTTCTGGGGCTTTACCTTCAACCCGTACTTTTGCAGCCGGCCGAGCACCTGCCCCAACCACCGCAGGTGGTCCTCGAACGTGGCGGAATAGATAATGATATCGTCCAGGTATATCAACGTGGCATCAAAGTTGAGGCCTCCCAGACACCGCTCCATCAACCACTGGAAGGTTCCTGGGGCGTTGGCCAGCCCGAACGGCATCCGATTAAACTCGAACAGTCCCATGGGAAGGATAAATGCCGTCTTGGCTGTCTTCCTCCGACATCGGCACCTGCCAGTACCCACTGGCCAGGTCTAGAGTTGAGAAGTACGTTGCGTTCCCCAAGGCGGACAGAGACTCTTCTATGCGGGGCAGTGGATAGAACTCCTTGATGGTGCAGGCGTTCAACTTTCGGTAATCTACACAAAAACGCAGGGTACCATCTTTTTTTCGAACCAGTACAATGGGGGCCGCCCAGGGGCTCTGGCTCTCTCATATGACCCCCTTCCGAAGCATTTGAGCCAATAGGGTTTTCACCTCTTGGTATAGCTGCGGTGTAATTTGCCGATATCGCTCCCGGATGGGGGCCGCTCCTGCCGTGGGGATCCCATGCGTGATGGCCGTGGTACATCCAAAGTCATCCTCATGACTGGCGAAGACACTGTATTATTGTCCGAGAAGTGTCTCTACCTGGAGAAGTTGGGCGGGCGCTAGGCCGGACAGTTCGGCCCGCTTTCTCCCCAGGATGGCTCGACTTTTCTCTTGGGTCAAGGATACGGCAGTCTGAAGGGTCCGTATCGTCACTGCCCAAGGATATTCGGGCTGCACCTTCAAATGGACCGCGGGGTCCGGCAGCATCTCCTCCAAAGGCCTTAATAGTTTGGCCATTTCCGGGGCTTCAAGACGATATCTTGGTCTTCCAGGTTGACACAACGCACCAGGACGGTCCCCTCCCACACCGTGGCCAGGGAGCGGGCTACCAGTATGCCGGGGTGCAGGCGCTCTGAGTAGCATGGTTCCACCTGCACCTCCACGCCCTGCAGTGGCATCGGGGCGCGGATCGGCAGGGCCACCACAGTCTGCCCTGGAGGAAACACGAGCGGGGGAGCCGCCAGCGCGATGACTTTGCCCAGCGCCTCACCCTCCTGGCACTCCTGGCGCACTCGCGCCTCCCGCACCAACCGCTGGAAGACCTTCCCTTGGGCCGTGTGAGAACCCCAGTGGCTCAGAGTCTCTTGTGTGGGCTCATTGAGGAGCAGGTTGCCGAACTCTCGTAATATGTTCATACCCAGAGTAACCGGATGTTTGCTGTTTGTGTCTCCCTGGGTCAGGACCACTCCCTGGCGGCCGAGTGATTTGCCACTTATCGAAATCTGCATCCAGGCTACTCCGACGACAGGAACTGGTAGCTGGTTGGCGGCTACCAACTTTATCACGGTCCCCCACTGAGGTCTCACTGCTTCGGGAAAATGCTGCCGAAAATAAGTCTCTGGCATGGTCGTTACTTGCGATCCCGTATCTACTAGGCATCGCACGGCCTTCGATCTCTGCCCATACCACTGGGCACCGCGCGACCAGGTCTTCGTGACTTCCTCCACCCCGTGTGGTGGGCTCCAGCTCCGGGCAGCGTCTCCACGGCTCAGGGTCCTCTGTTCTTCTTGGCTAGCGGGGCGGGTTTCCCCTGGAACGTGGGCACTCTCGGGCGGAGTGTCCCAATTCTCCACAATCGTAACAGGCGAATGGTCGTGGGGACCGACTTGGGTGAGGGCCGCGATGGTTCATGTCTCCTTTACCTGGCCCTGGCCGACTCCTTGTGGCCGCTTTCTTGGCTTCGGCCAGTTCACCTTTAATACTCTATATCTCTTGCTTCATCTCTTGTACCCAGTGGGGTTCGCTCAGGACGCTTATGGATGCTTCGATACTCCGAGCCATCCCCACAGGGACCGTCACCTCTTGCTCCTGTTCCCGAACCCGTGCCTCCTTCCCTATTTCTGAAAAGGTCAGATGTGGGTCCACTCGCACCCACTCCCGCAAAGCCTGTCTTGTCAGGGTGTCTCGTAACCCGGTCACTAACAGGTCACATAATGTTACGTCCACGGTCCCCACGCCGACTCCATCCTTTCTTTCAATGGCTAAAAACAGTTCCTGCAAAACTTTCATATACTGGGTCACTGTTTCCCCCTCTTTCTGCATGCGTCCAAACATCTGGGTTCTCAGTTCCCCCACATCGGTCGGGTCCCCATAGGTCTCTTCTAAGATCTGTAACACCCTAACGAAGGTGTTTTGCTGCCCTCAGGGCCTCAACATTACGGTATCCCGGGCTAAACTGTCCAACTCCATCAGGGCCACTTCTGCCTCTAGGTCAGGGGTAAGCGGATGCATCCTAAAAAACCCACGCATTCGCTCCGTCCAGTTCCACAGCATAGTATTGCTGCCGGAGAACCTGGGTAGATTGCTTAGCATAGCCCCCAAAGAAATGCTGGGTCGGGGGCCCTCGTTGTCCGCGCTCGGAGACTGCATCCTGCCGACTACGCCAAATGTGGTACTTGCAGGTATGCAGGATGCAATGACGAGTCGCGAGACGGTTTAGTGCTTTTATAATAATGTTTATAGGCCTAGAGGTAACTATCCTCAGTCACAGCCTGACCAACAAAAGGGGTAACAAGGGTTGCCCTCGCAGGGGCTCAATACAAGCAAACACAACCAGAGTAGAACACGACTACGTCCGGCGAAAGCCGGTCACTATAGGGCCGCGGCATGGCCGACTACGGGTCCTTAACTATGTAGTCAACTTAGCCGTCCTGACGTCCCTTGGCATCCTGAATGGTGGATCTTCGCGGGGCCCAGCTGCTGAAGAGTCAACGTAGTCTTCGAGCGTTCCGACGCTCCTGTGACACTGGGGCACCTCCGGCCCCGGAGGAGTCCTTGGATGAGTGGGCTGCGGCCCCCAGGCTGGGGTAAGCGGTAGTGGTGCGGGGTGGCGAGTGGCAGGCCACCTGTGCAGCTAGCAGCTGCGACAGGGAATCCGCGGCAAGCAGAAGCTCGGCCCCTGCCGCGGATCGGAGCGGGACAGTGGTGGCCGCCGACGGCACTGGACTTGCCGCGACCACGGGTGAGGGCAGTGCGGCTGCACGAGACTGGACGCAGCCGCGGGCTGGAGCGAGGCGGCAGCGGCCGCTGGTGACCGCGGGCAGGCTGCAGCCGCGGGCAGGAGCAAAGCGGCAACAGCTGCTGGTGACCGCGGGCAGGCCACAGCAGCGGGCAGGAGGAATGCGGCGGCGGCCGCTGCTAGACGCGGGGCAGCGGTTCTCAGACGGTCGTCTCGGCGCCGTCCCACTGATGTCCAGGGGAAGTATCTCTCCTGTCTCTGGCCTCCTTCCTGGCTCTGGTGAGTCGCTCTGGTTCTCAGTCGCTCCCACGTTCTCCTGCTCCTTCTGTCTCGTTCTGCTGACTCACTGAGACTCGCGTTCCCTGCCCCTTTTATATTGGCTCCTCGCTCAGTCCACCTGTCAGTTTCCACGGTCCGTCCCTGAACTCTGTCCCCCGGAAACAGTTTCCCCTGGAACCTAGGTGATGGTCCCCTTGGTTCCGACCCGGACACTTGACGGGGACCCTCTCTCCCACACTCCCCCACCCTGTATTCTCGCCAGTCGGGACCCTCTCTCCCACACTGGTACCAAGTATCCCCACGGCCCTGGCGGGCGCTCCACAAAACTCCCTCGGTCTTTCTGTATTTCTAATGTGTTCCAGAAGTCATTGCTGAAGTAATTTATTCTCCCTATTCTGTCTTCTTCACTCCCGCCTCCTCCAGTTTCTATTGAGGGAAGCTTGGAATATGAGGTACAAAGGGTCACTGATTCTCGAATGGTCCGGAATTCCCTTCAATACCTGGTACATTGGATGGGGTATGGACCCGAGGAACGATCCTGGGTTCCAGCTCATTCTGTAAGGGCTGATTGGTTGGTCCAGGCCTTTCATCAGAGGTTTCCTGGGAAACCTGAGGGTCCGGGGCCCCCCATTGAAGAAGGGGTACTGTCACGATTTTCACTTTGCTTCTGTCTTTTTGTTAATTTGTGTCGGGGCTGTCAGTCTGTGCTGCAATCACCTGTGTTCATTTTCCTTAATCAAGCTTCTACTTAAGCATGCTAGTTCCCCCCCCAGTGTCAATCGTGCATTTGCTGTTGCCTGTGGAAAATTGATCCCTCTGCGCTCTGTGCCTGACCCAGCTTGACTTGATTCTCTTCCCGGACTCAGACCCTTTACTTATGACCTGACTTTGCTTGTGCCTGTGTAAGAAGATGGACCGGACTGGGGGTATCTCTCTTGTGCCAGTTCTGAAACTGTCGGGGTTGTCACCATTGTTGTCAGGGGGAAAGTTTTCCAACCCGGACCGACCTTTGCACTCAACAGCAGGGGGCGTGACTATGATAAAAGGGCCAGTGCGCAGGAAAGAGAAGGAGACTTGGTGGGAAGACAGAGCGCACAGCAGGGGAAGTTTGGTGCTCCGTTCTCTGAGCACCGTGACAGCGCAGGCCTGCGCTTTAGATTCCCTGCATCCAGGTACAGTGACTGTGGATAGAGATCTGCCATGTGCCCATTGGCTCCCGCAACCGAAAGTACCAAATGCTCTGGGCCAGTTGTTACCGCGCGTGTGCCGCCGACCGGGTGACCCATCTAGAACTGTGCCATTCGTCACCTGCATACTACTGTCGAGCTGAGTCACGCTCTGGCAGTCTTACAGACTGCACTGCACTCTGCATGACGAACCTTGGACCCTGGACCCTGTACAAGGCAACAAGGACTCATCTCCATCACCGGGAACCGAACCACCAACTTCTTCAGGATGACACCGGAATCATCACGCCACCGTTGAAACCTAAGACTCTGTAGCCAGGAAGCCGTTGGACTGATAAATTTACACTTTCATGAACAGTTGTGGATCACCCCCAGGTCTGTGGGATACTCGGAACCGGACTGGTATCTCAGAGGCATAGGTCTCGGTGGCGGTGACCCGGTCCGTGGCCCTGGGCATCCAATGTAAAATAGGGTTGAATCGTATCTGAATAAAGTTTATAGGTAGGTAGTTTGTGACGCCACCTGTAGTGCTCGGCATGGAAGGTGTTAAGCGGACGCTGCGGTGCAGATCCTCTGGGACCGATGGTGAGGCGCAGCAAAGATGTAGTAGCTCTCCACAGGTAGAGCTGTAGTCCCAGGGCACTAGTAATAGGTAGAGTTGAGCGACTTTTGGTTTTTTATGGTCGAGTTTCGTTTCGTGAAACCCGACTTTTCCAAAAGTCGGGTCGAGCAAGATCGGCCGATTATAGGGAAAAGTCGGGGTCGTCCCGAAACACGAAACCCAATGTAAGTCAATGGGGAATAAAAGTCGGCAGTGAGAGGAGGACAGGAAACACACCTACAGTGCTCATTTGAATGCCAAAAGAATCAATTCTTCTTACTTAAGCTGGTCAACCTTAATTAACTTCATAATACAAGTTACGCACTTAAAAATGGGGGTTATTTGGCTAAAGTTGTGGGGGGGTAGGGCTGGCTCCAGGTTTTCATGTGCCGTGGGCGAAAGAGCGCCCCTTTAGCACATAATACCACAACTCATCATGCTCCGATACGGCAGAGAAATAGCGGTATAGTACAATGAAAAATACTTCACTTTTTACATCTCATGACGAGGCCCATCTATTTCTCCATACAGAATCATTGGTCCCATATAATGTTTGAAACAGTATATGATGAGCTCCACATAATGCTACAGTATATGTTGGTCCCCATGGATGAAGCTCCACTGTCTTATGGGCCCAAATAATGCTCCAAACATAATGGGCCCCATTTCTAATGCTCTAGTGTATAATGGGCCCTGTAAATGCTGCTCCAGTGTCTGATGTCCACCTTTGGAATGTTCCAGTGTATGGTGGGCCCCATCTATCATTCTCCAGAGTATAGTGCTCCCCAAAAAATGCTGTCCCAACATTGAAAACAATGAAATAAGTCTCCTCGCTAGGGAATCCCTGTACTAGTCTGGACTCCTCGTCGTCCCCATCTTCCATCTCACTGCACAGTATTTCAACCTTGCAAGTGCTGTGATCCTGAGCAAGCAGGGGGGGCCCACTCGTTGGCAACGGCACTGGCACAGGGCCCCTGATAGTACGGTGGTGTGTCTGATGGCGGGTGGGCCGAACCTGCACTTTCATCTGCAGCTTCCTCTTTGTCACCGTGTAAGATGGAACTGTATATGGGAAGGGTAACCTGAGTTTCATCAGGGTCAGATTCAGGCCGGGTAGCGTGCGAGGGGAATGTAGTGGTCTGGGTCAATGTACCAGCAGATTCATCGAGCAGTGGCTGGGCATCAGTGCACTTGTGTCGCCCCCAGGAGTACGGTCGCCACAGTGGCATTACCTTCCTCCTAGGGAGTGTGATGTCATGCTTGGGAGCAACGAAGGATCTCTCTAGCAGGTTAACTGATTGGGCGGCGTTATTCCCACGAGTCATGACCCTCCAAACAGCGTTCATGAAGGCAAAGTGTTTGTTTTACGTGGGCAGTATGGTTGCAAAGCTGAACCTTAAAGGAATGTCCAGAAGGGCACCACCAGGAGTGGAGCCTACGGCGTAATTTGACTCAACACGGGCAACCTCAACCATGCCAGCTACAGAACAGATGCACACATTGCAAGCTTAATTCCGTTAATGAACGAGACTCCGTCATGCCCCGCGGTCCGAGTCCGGCTTACTAGAGGGACACGTGAGGCTCTGGCACATGAGATTGGCCAATAACTGGTGTGTCATGCCCTTACATGTCCGTGGCTGCATGTGCGCTACACTGAAAAGGCCAGCGTTTGTCGCTTACAGGTGCAGATAACCCGCTGAACAACGTTAGTGATGGGGATCACTGATTACAATTATTACTCGCGAACGATGATTTCCCAGTAAGTGCAGGTCAACCGCAGTTCCGGAATTAGGCCTAACCATCATTCCTGAAAAAAATGAAAAACTTACGTGTGCAAACCACAGGTGCTGTAGCTTGCTTAACAGCTCGCCAGCCGTTCTCACGCCCAGTATGGGTTACACGTGATTGCACAAAGGTGAGAAAGGGTACCGTATCCCCGGATAACATGTATGGATAGCGTACACATTCAAAAGATATGTCTATACATCAGGAGGCAGGCTCAGACGGTGTTAGGCCCAGTATGGCTTGCACAAAGGTGAGAAAGGGTACCGTATCCCCGGATAACATGTATGGATAGCGTACACATTCAAAAGATATGTCTATACATCAGGAGGCAGGCTCAGACGGTGTAAGGCCCAGTATGGCTTGCAAGTGATTGCACAAAGGTGAGAAAGGGTACCGTATCCCCGGATAACATGTATGGATAGCGTACACATTCAAAAGATATGTCTATACATCAGGAGGCAGGCTCAGACGGTGTAAGGCCCAGTATGGCTTGCAAGTGATTGCACAAAGGTGAGAAAGGGTACCGTATCCCCGGATAACATGTATGGATAGCGTACACATTCAAAAGATATGTCTATACATCAGGAGGCAGGCTCAGACGGTGTTAGGCCCAGTATGGCTTGCAAGTGATTGCACAAAGGTGAGAAAGGGTACCGTATCCCCAGATAACATGTATGGATAGCGTACACATTCAAAAGATATGTCTATACATCAGGAGGCAGGCTCAGACGGTGTTAGGCCCAATATGGCTTGCAAGTGATTGCACAAAGGTGAGAAAGGGTACCGTATCCCCGGATAACGTATGGATAGCGTACACATTCAAAAGATATGTCTATACATCAGGAGGCAGGCTCAGACGTGTCAGGCACAGTATGGATTTGACAGCCCAGACTACACAGCGGAGGAGCAGGGAGAGGTAAAGATTGCAAATGCTGGGGCCCTGCCCAAGCAAGGGGGGCCCACTAGTGGGCGTCGGTACTGGCACTGGGCCCCTCATAGTACGGCGGTGTGTCTGACGGCGGGTGTGCACCACTACCGTCAGAGACACTTGATTGCACTATGAGGGACCCTGTGCCAGTGCCCGCGCCCAAGAGTCGGCCTACCCACCTGTCCAGGGCAATGGCACTCGCACGGTGTCGTGCGCTAGGTGGTGACCCCGGCCATGGGGGGGGGGAGGCAGCACATTTAGGGAGTTTTAGAAAGTGGCATATGTTGATGTTGGACATTCAGCTGATGCAAAAGGCGAAATAGGTCAAGTCCCAGGAAGAGGTGGACCAAAGCAAGCCATTTTTCTGTCACCCTATGTGTCATCAGGGGAAGGTGGGACAAAATCCTTGGAAACCCATGCATGGTTCATTTTAATGAAGGTTAGATCATCCACATTTTGGGTTCACAGACGGGTCCTTTTTTCTGTCAAGATTGATCCAGCTGCACTGAAGACTCTTTCCGATAGCACACTTGCAGCTGGGCAAGCGAGCTCCTGTAAGGCATATTGTGCCAATTCAGGCCAGGTGTCCAGTTTAGCGGCCCAATAGTCAAAGGGGAATGACCTGTGTGGGAGAACATCGATATGGGAGGAAAAGTAGTTTGTAACCATAGTTGACAACTGCTGTCTCCTGTCACTTTCCATCTATGCTGTATTACCAGTTGTGTGAGCGGTACTTGAAAAATCAGTCCACAACATTGTCATGAAACCCCTGTCTCCAACACCACTTCTGCTGTGTGCACCATGAACACCTCTGCCAAGCTGCCCCCGGCCCGAACGGCTCGTGTGAGAACCATCACCGCTGCTGTGTGCTGGGAATGCCTCAAGCAACCGATTTACCAGAGTTGCTTGTTTATTAGCCAATATTAGGTCAAGGTTCTCCTGTGGCATGATGTTTTGTAATTTGCCTTTATAGCGTGGATCCAGGATGCTGGCCAACCAGTAGTCGTCATCGTTCATCATTTTGGCAATGCGGGGTCCCTTTTTAGGATCCGCAAGGCATAATCTGACATGTGGGCCAATGTTCCCGGTGTCAATGATTCACTGCGAGTGCTGGTTGGAGGAGCACTTTCTGGCAAATCCACATCCCTCCAGTCACGCACAAACCCTGTACCAGACCTTGCCACGCCAACATTTTCACTTAAGTAATCATCCCCATCATCATCCTCCTCCTCCTCTTCTTCCTCCAACTCGTCCAGGAGAGGTCCCTGAGCAGACAATGGCTGAATGTCATCAAGGATTCCCTCCACCTCTTCCTCCTCGTCAACATTGGCTGCAGACGCCTGCTCCTTAAGGTGTGTCAAAGTTTGCGTGAGCAGACGCATAAGTGGGATGCTCATGCTTAGGATGGCGTCATCTGCGCTTACCAGCCGTGTGCATTCCTCAAAACACTGAAGGACTTTACAGAGGTCTTTCAGCTTCGACCACTGCACACCTGTCAACTCCATGTCTGCTCTCAAAGTGCCTGGCCGTGTATCCTCCCACAAATGCATTATGGCCTGCCTCTGCTCGCACAGCCGCTCCACCATGTGCAGGGTGGAGTTCCACCTTGTTGCAATGTCGATAATGAGGCGGTGGTTGGGAAGGTGGAGCAATCGCTGCAGCTTCTGCATACGAACGGAGTGTACAGGCGACCGGCGGATGTGCGCGCACAGTCTTCGCACCTTATGGAGCAGGGCTGTTAACTCCGGATAATTTTTGAGGAAGCACTGCACCACCAGGTTCAAGGTGTGAGCCAAGCAAGGTATGTGGCTGAGTTTTGAAAGGGCTATGGCTGCCACAAAATTACGGCCGTTATCACTAACTACCTTGCCTGCCTCAAGATGTACACTGCCCAGCCATGACTCAGTTTGTCGCTTCAAGTACTCGGCCAGCACCTCGGCGGTGTGTCTGTCGCCCAAACACATCATCTGCAACACAGCCTGCTGACGCTTTCCACTAGCTGCTCTATAGGGGGACACCTTGTGTGCAACAGTGGCAGCTGCAGATGGAGTGCTCGTACGACTGCGCTCTGTGGACGAGCTTTCGCTTCTGGAGGAGGAGGAGGAGGGTGGAACGCCTACATCCAACTGTTTCCTATACCATGGGCTAGGCAGCACTGTCCCACCACCGCTGTCCCCTGTGGACCCTGCATCCACCACATTAACCCAGTGCGCAGTGATGGACACGTAACGGCCCTGGCCATGCCGACTGGACCATGCATCAGTTGTGAGGTGCACTTTTCCACTCACTGACTGCTTGAGTGCATGGACAATGCGGTCTTTCACATGATGGTGGAGGGCTGGGATGGCTTTGCGAGAGAAGAAGTGGCGACTGGGTAGGTCATAGCGTGGTACTGCATAGGCCATGAGTTCGCGGAAAGCTGCGCTTTCCACCAACCGATAGGGCATCATCTCAAACGAGATTAGTTTGGCAATGTGGGCGTTCAAACCCAGTGTACACGGATGAGAGATTGAGTACTTTCTTGACCTACTCATAGTGTCTGGGAGGGTGAGCTGGACTTGAGAGCTGCATATGGTGGAAGTAGCGGTGGACAGGGCGGACTGAGAGAGGGTTGATGATGGTGATGGAGTTGGTGTTCTTTCTGATGGCCTAGATTCAGTATTTCGTTGATATAACAGTGGGATTCCCTGACTGCTGTGGCCTTGCAACGACACCTCAACATTTGCTGCTGTGCTAACCGGTGGGCTTACAGTGGGGGAAACAATGTAGCGTTGCTGACTACCTTCTTTGTGATCAGTTGCACATGTGGCACTTGAGGTTTGGTGTTGTGTCCACGCTTGCAAGTGCATGCTGGTTAAATGTCTAAGCATGCAACTGGTATTTAAATTTTTCAGATTTTTCCCTCGGCTAAAGGTCTTTGCGCACTTCTTACAGATAACCTTGGCCTGATCATGAGGATTTTGTTCAAAAAAGTGCCACACTGCATTCTTCCTACTTTGGCAGACATTTTGCGGCCTAGCACGCTGTGATGTTTTGACCCTCTGGACAAGCTGTCCAGCAACTCTTTTGATTTTTGGAACCTGTCTTTGGAGTGCTCCGGGCCTGCCAGATAACAGCTGTTGCGATGTTGATGTCTGCTGTGGATGCTCCTCATCTGAGCTATTGGAAGCAGCACCCTCTTCCCCCAATGGATGCCAATATGGGTCAACAACTGGGTCATCCATCACCTCCTCTTCAATGTCATGTGCACCTTCCTCTGTGTCACCGTGTATGGTGGTATAGTGTGCGGGAAGGGGCACCTGAGTCTCATCAGGGTCAGAATCTGCCTCTGTACACTGCGAGGACAATGTAGTGCTCTGAGTGAATGTACCAGCAGAATCATCTATCAGCGGCTGGGCATCAGTGCACTCCATGTCAGATTCATCTTGGCCTGGGTAATTCACCATTTCACTTGATAATCCAGGCATGGTATGTGAAAACAGCTCCATGGAGTAATCAGTAGTATGGCCTGCGTCATCCTTCAATCTTGGTTGTGGTGAAGGACACAAGGAAAGGTGTGGTTCATGAACATGAGCCTCCAATGATGACTCAGTGCTTTTACTTTTTACAACTTCAGAAGAGGAGGCGATAGAGCTGGAGGCTGAGTCAGCAATGTAAGACAAAACTTTTTCCTGATGCTCTGGCGTTAAAAGCGGTTTGCCAACTCCTAGAAAACTAAGCCTTCGAAGCCTTATGGAGCCAGACGATGACGCAGGCTCAACACCTCCTGCATTCGGTCCTATTTTGCTTTTGCTACTACCATCAGATCCACCACCAACACCATCATTACCAGCTGCCAACCCCCGCCCAATTCCACGGCCTCTTCCACCAGCCTTCCTCATTTTTGGTAGAAATGTAGACAAAATCCTACAAACTATATAGTAATGTAAAACAAGGTACAAGGTGTCTATAGGACAGGGGAGATTTAGATTTTCTGCAGACACTTGTGGACACTGGACACTTGGATTGTGTGAGGCCCACTGAATATCACAGCGCTATGTCACAGGCTCGATGGCACAGGTGTGAAAAAAGTGACTACAGGATAAGGGAGATTTTGAATTTCTGGGAGATTTTGAATTTCTGCAGACACTTGTGGACACTGGACACTTGGATTGTGTGAGGCCCACTGAATATCACAGCGCTATGTCACAGGCTCGATGGCACAGGTGTGAAAAAAGTGACTACAGGATAAGGGAGATTTTGAATTTCTGCAGACACTTGTGGACACTGGACACTTGGATTGTGTGAGGCCCACTGAATATCACAGCGCTATGTCACAGGCTCGATGGCACTGGTGTGAAAAAAGTGACTACAGGATAAGGGAGATTTTGAATTTCTGCAGACACTTGTGGACACTGGACACTTGGATTGTGTGAGGCCCACTGAATATCACAGTGCTATGTCACAGGCTCGATGGCACAGGTGTGAAAAAAGTGACTACAGGATAAGGGAGATTTTGAATTTCTGCAGACACTTGTGGACACTGGACACTTGGATTGTGTGAGGCCCAATGAATATCACAGTGCTATGTCACAGGCTCGATGGCACAGGTGTGAAAAAAGTGACTACAGGATAAGGGAGATTTTGAATTTCTGCAGACACTTGTGGACACTGGACACTTTTGGATTGTGTGAGGCCCAATGAATATCAGAGCGCTATGTCACAGGCTCGATGCAGCAGGTGTGAAAAAAGTGACTACAGGATAAGGGAGATTTTGAATTTCTGCAGACACTGGACACTTTTGGATTGTGTGAGGCCCAATGAATATCAGAGCACTATGTCACGGGCTCGATGCAGCAGGAGTGAAAAAAGTGACTACAGGATACGGGAGATTTTGAATTTCTGCAGACACTTGTGGACACTGGACACTTTTGGATTGTGTGAGGCCCACTGAATATCAGAGCGCTATGTCACAGGCTCGATGGCACAGGTGTGAAAAAAGTGAATTGTAGAATTGGGCAGAATAGGAATCTCCCTAGAGTGTAGGTCTGTAAGAACGGAACAAGTCCTCCACTTATCCTTCCACAGTGACACACAGATAGCTTCACTGTGGCTGTGATAACAGCCGTTACACGGTACTGTGTGAGGAGCGTACACCTGTATGGTGTATGGTGTGGTGTATGGTGTGAATAAATGCACGCTCAGTACCTTAGCAGGACAAAAAAAAATTGGGATTGCTTTTAAAAAAGCAGTTTGCAGAGCAGTGGGGAAACAGCAATGCAGCTGTCAGGAAGCCTTAGAAGGCAGCCTAACAACCAACACCGCTGATCCACCACAATATAGCCTCCCCTTGCACTGCACACACAGTGACTGGTGTGTTGCACAGGCAAAATCGCTAGCAGCAGAAGCAGTTTTTTTGTCTTCTTCCCTGCCTAACGCTCTCCCTACAGAATCAGCAACCTCTCCCTATGCTAAGATCGGCAGAAGTAAGATGGCGGTCGGCGTGCATGCCCTTTTATAACCCCTGTGACACCCACCAAAGCAAGCCAATCACTTGCATGCCCTTCTGAAAGATGGTGGCGACCCCTGCCTATGTCATCACGTTGCCCACAGTGTCCGTGGATCCTGATTGGCTGAAAAAGAGCGCTAAGCAAACTTTTGAAACGCAACTTTGGCGCGTAAGTCGCCGACCTCGTGGCCGACCTCATCCTAGGGTCGGGTTTCGTTTCATGAAACCCGACTTTGCCAAAAGTCGGCGACTTTTGAAATTGTTCGACCCGTTTCGCTCAACTCTAGTAATAGGTGTTGAGGTAGATGGTGTAGTGTTAGGCACAGAGATGTAGCAGTGCTGAGTAGGTTGGCGTAGGAAGGAGGCAATGACACAGCTGAGTGCAGCTCCAATTCTTTTATTCATGTTTTGGCACAGACAGGGGCCTGCTTCAATGCCGCAGCTTCCAGGTCAGGGACTTAGCCAACTCCAAGGCAGATGGAATTAATCCTTCCAGCACTCCCTTTCGTGTACCTTTTCTGAACGTCTCCTTACTAGCGCTAATCTGAAGTACTTGCAGTTCTGAATTACACTCAAGTGCCTCCTTCTTGATGTTACTTAAACTCCACTCATATGACAGGTGGCTGTAGCCTGCTTCGGGGACTCCATCAATCATGTCCCGGCTCACATATAGGTTGCCACTGTGTCTTCGAGCCTTTGGTGAGAATAGAGTGGTCTCAACTCCTATTCCTCCGGTTTCTGCTGCAGGATCATTAGTATCACAAACAGCCTCGGATACCGGCGCCCGGCCTTGGCGCAATGAACTTAGGAAAGGGCTCTGCACTAGCCCCAGTCCCAGTCTCTCTCCTCCTCACGTTCCTTGCTTATCTATCTTCCTTCTGAACACCTGATTCTTCTTTCTTACTCTTTCCTTGCAAACAGCTCCAGCTTACAGGAGGCTGCTGCATTCACATCCTTTCTCCTTCCTCCCCCAAAGGAGAACTGACTTAACTTCCTGTCAGCTTTCCCCTCTAGTGTTTCTAAGCTCCACCCACCACCCAGCACCCTTCATGAACCAAAGCAGCTGCCATAAAGGGTGCTCTGCTTTTCTAAGGTGTCTGTGCTGGATGTAGGTGCAGGAGTCTGGTCAGGTATTACCATCTTACCTGGGAAGTGGGATGCTATACCTCAGGAGGAGGTGCAGTACCTCTGTGGCGACGGAACCCTCAGGGACGCCACAGTTGCTTTAACTATTACCTCACCCCACACTCATACTGTACTATTATCATTTGCCATACCCCTGCTTAACCCATTACCTCCCTGCGTGGAGTATACCCCTGTTAATAAATCTGTTAACTCTTGCTCTGCCTCCCGTCCATCACTGCATCCCTCAACCTGCTCACACTTGGCGTAGTCGGCAGGATACAGTCCAACAGCACTGAGGTGGCAGACCAAGCAGTTGGGGTGGGCCCTAGGTTCAGCATATCCTTGGTGGCGATGTTGTGCAACCTCCCGAAGTTTACTGGGAACAATACCATGCTATTGGAGCTGGACTGAGCGGATCAGGGGGATGATGAGGATGCACCCAATGACCCCTGAATTAGAAGCAGAGGTTGCCATGATGGCTTTAGATGGAGATGTGAGGGATTCTGTCATGCTACTGTAAGGAGTTGGAAGCTTTATCCCTTTAAGCTCCCTATTATAATGTATGTATATGAGTGTATTTATATTGTGCTGATATGTCATTTTGTATTTGCTATATTTTATATATTAGCCTAACCTAATTATATATTGTAGCATAATGTAGTTATGTTTCTGGGCCACTAGATGGGGCACTAAAGTGTATATAGTATATAGAGGGTTTGGTGCAATGTAGATAGTTAATGTAGGAGGGGTCACTTAGTGTAAAAAGGAAAGCGTTACCTATTTAGTCTTAGTAGGGGTGAGGACGCCCTGTGTGCTCGGGTGGCCTCTGGCCCGAGTAAGCTAGATACCCCGCAACGTATGTAGAGAAGTTAGTGCCCAGTCATCCAGAACGTTGGGAACAGCTTCACCTGAGTTTGAGCAAGCAGTAGTGAATTTGCAGCAGAAGCACAAGCAGTGTAGCCAAAGCTGCAGAAGTAACAGAGGAGCTACTAGTGGAGCAGTTGGATGAGAAACTACAAGGCAGAACAGGTGGGCGGTTACTCATCATGTGTCAGTTACTATCATGGGCAGACACCTTTAAGCCCGGGGCAAATCGAGCAGGGGAACTCCCAGAAGAAGCCAGGCTGCACAGAGAGGACTGTTGTGAGTTCATTTTCCCCTTCATTACTGAGGCCCGAGGAACTCCCTCTTCTGGTAAAGAAAGGTAGTGAGCCTGATTGTCAAACACCTGAGGCTGATGATGATGACTGGCTGAGTGGAGTTACGGACTGGATATAAGGCTGCCGACGCCCTTCTGCTCTGCGGGTGATTTCTCTGTGGGATCCTTGGAGACCAGTCTGAATTCCTGCTCCTCCAAAGCTAAGTTTGTTGCTCGGCCTTTTGCTTTTGTGCTTTGACTTTGTTTTGCTTTGCTTTTCTGGATTTCTGCCATTCCCTGCTGGGGTGTGCTGAATTCTTTTAGCTCTGTCTTCTGAAGATACCTGAGTGCTGATTTAGTTTTTGAAGCCTAGCTGCTTCAGGGGCTTTTCCATATCAGCTTGTTGGCTTATGTCTTTGATAGGGTTTTG
Organism: Dendrobates tinctorius; assembly: GCF_039654945.1. NCBI lineage: Eukaryota > Metazoa > Chordata > Amphibia > Anura > Dendrobatidae > Dendrobates > Dendrobates tinctorius. Next base: position 22,528,768 of record NW_027361878.1, read on the forward strand.
GCAGATTGCAGACAGCAGCCTTCCTGTCCTTTCCTATCTAGGTAGTTTTGGGCCCCGTCTTTGCTCAGTCTATCTTTCTGTCTGTGTTAGTGTTTTCATCTTGCTTCACCGTCATTATATGTTGGGGGCTGCCTATTGCTTTGGGGTCTGCTCTGGGGCAGTTTAGATTTCCCCTTTCTTTCTTTAGGCCTATGTAATTCTCCGGCTGTGATCGAGGGGTCTAGGGCATCGTAGGAACCCCCCACGGCTACTGCTAGTTGTGTTGATAGGTTCAGGGGTCTGCAATCTGATAGTTGCCAACTTCTCTGGTTTTCTGGACTTAGCTTGTATTTCTGCTTTTGCCTCCTACGGTGACTCATTCATAACAGAGGACACAGAGGAAGCGTACAATGCAGTACGACCCGTTACAGAGTGGTACGACAGAGCGAGCAAGGGAAGGAAGGATGGAGTGAAATGTGATGTTAATGCTGCTGTAAATGCTGTACTGGATCTGGATGTACTGAGAAGTTTCAAGAGTAAAAATGTGTACTTTGAATTTTACCACGACTGTCTCCAATCATTCCCTTAAGGGTAAAGGCTGCCTCAAGGAAAGGAGGGAGGACCTCATCAGCCCCCAGGATGGAGAGGCAAGTAAGCTACACAAGAAATGTAGTGTAGTGTCTGTAAAGGGAGGAGAGGGCTTGAATTCCCCGGTGTCCTCGGCTATGACTACGGCCCTGGCCGACCTTTAAACTCGGACCCCCCCCTGGGAACGAGACACCTTTAACAAGGTGATACAAATACTGTAGGAAACCCATGGAGACCCTACGACGTAGGGGAGTTGCGCATGCGCTTATTTTGCCGGGTTCAAAGGGAGGGGGAGATGGTGACCCAGAACATGAACGCACTACAGGAGATCCATACTGCCATTGCTAGAAAAGACGGCATAGGGTCTACTGACGTAGTGCTGCGGGACCAGTTGGTGACAGGCTTGCGAGACATACTGTTGAAACAGGCCTGGCGAGAGCGCTTGCAGGTAAATCCATGCATGACATTTTCTGAGGTGAGGAGCAAAGCGCGCACGCGCGAGCTGGAGCAGGGGGTGACAGTCCTGGCGGGGAAGGTCCGGAGTGGAGAGGTATCTGTGACAATGGCCACCGAACCAAGATGGGTGGAAGAGTTGCGGAAGGAAATTCAGGATATACGTGAAGAGTTGGCTGATTCAAAAAAGGAACCAGCAGTTTCATCACACCCGCCTTTGGGGCAGAAATGGTCCCTGAACCTTGTCGCAAAGCAAGAATGTCCCGCCGAGAAGAACTTCCCACATGCTACAACTGCGGTGAAATTGGACATTTGGCTTAGAGTGTGCATGACGAAGTAGGCCCCTCCAGTCCCGTCCATTAAACTAGGAGGCTCCGAGCCTGGGGGACACCGCCCAGAGGCTAAACAGTCAAGAAGGATTAACAGAAGTCCCACAAATCTAGTTTCCATGTGTCCCCTCGTCTGGGCCGAAATGAATGGTCGGGCTGTTCGTTGTCTGGTAGACACAGGCTCGCAGGTGACCACGATGCCTGAAACATATTTCCGACAACACTTCCCCGAGGCGATGCGGCCTGAATGGGGCCCAGTGATAAAGTTGATGGCTGCCAATCACTTGCCCATCCCGGTCGCAGGAGTGGTCTGGATGCAAATAACCTTATGCGGTAAAGACCTGGGACGGAAGGGAGTGGTGCTGACCGCTGATGACACAGGTAACGGACATGCTGTCACTTTAGGGATGAACGTGCTGAATTATTTCGGAAGTCTTCTCATCAACAAGTCCCCAGATGTGTTCCTGAAACAGTGGAGCCCTTGCACTCCGCAAAGGAGAGTGTTTCAACAGCTAATCCATGCGGCCCAAGACCAAGAGACCTCTAGTGATGGGAAGATGTTGGGAAAAGTGATTGTTCCAGCCTCAGCCAATCTTGTTCTGCCACCGGGACAAACCGTGCTTACTCTGCCCGTCCACGCTTGTACTCCTCTGGAAGGAGTTGGGAAACAGATAGAACCAGCTACTATGGAGCAACTACCTCCAGGGCTCCTTGTTGCGTGGACATTAGCCACTGTACTGGATGGGACGGTCCCAGTGTGATGTGTTAATTTGGGACAAAGAAATCTCACGCTCCCATCCAGGAGTGAAGTAGCGCAAATTCTGGACATGCTAGAAGAACTGATACCACCACAGGCTATACCATCCAGGCACCATCCAGGTTGAAAACTGTTTATCTCCAGACATGGGTTAGGGACAGAACGACAGAGCTGTGAGGGATATTTTTATTTTTGTTTAATTACAGGAGAGGTGGAATTCAATGTTATTAGGAGTTAGGTGAGTATGACTGTGTTTATTATTTTTAAATAAAAATGAAAAAGTGTGTTTTGTTTTATTTCAAATAAAAGACTTTATACTTGGGGTGTGTTTATTTACAATATAACTAGAGGATTAGTAACCCTAATTCAAAGGTGACATCAACCCCACAAATATGAACTCCACTTGCCAACACCACAGTGCAAGTGGGAATAGCTGGGCAAAGGGTCAGAATTTGCACATCTAATAGATGTGCCTTTTCTGGGTGACTGCGGGATGCTATTTTTAGGCTGGGGAGGGTCAATATCTGTCTACTTTAGCAAGGCTGGTTGTCAAAAATGAGGGGACCCCATGCCATTTTAAAAAATTATTTAAATGATTTTAAAAAAGCTTGGGGACTTCTCTATTCTTTGTTCTTGATAACCAGCCAGTATGTGTCACACTGATGACACACGGAAGTCATCCATGTGTCATCAGTATGCGGGACATTTAGTGGCCCGTACTACTGTTATAAAACGGACTTTTAGCATATTTTGCCCAAGGACACACGGTCAGTGGAGACACACTGACATGTGCATAGACCCATTCACTTGAATGGGTCTACATGTATTAGTGTCTCCGGTACGTGTGAAAACTGTAAAGGGGTTGTCCACTACAGCTTAAGCTCTGTCTGAGAGGAAGCAAAGCCCCTTAGTGAATATAGTTCTGAAGTGCAGAATCAAGAAATATGAATCCAGCTCAAGTGTATTAAGACTTTGGTTCATTGTGATTTGGCTGATGATATATTGCCTACAGGAACAGGCAACACATAGATTTGCGTCTTTACCAGGTGGGATCCAACTATCGACAACCCTAGGGATCAGCTGTTTTTAGGAGAATGAAACAAAACATCTAAAGATGGAAGAAGCTGTGACGCTCACACGGGAACTTTAGCATCTCCAAAAAGCTAAACAGAGAGGGTGCTGAAAGTGAGACCGTAATATTCATGGCTTATCCTAAAGACAAAATCAGCCGTCAACAACTCCACTCTGTGATCTTGCATGGTCTACCTCTTTGTGGAAGAGCGGATGTTCCTCGTAGATACTTCCACTTCACAATAAAACTACTTCGGTTCAGTCAGGCAGATTCAATGTTTGTATAAATCTTAGTGCTTCAGAGGCGGCTGGTCCTTATGTTTGCATATTAAGCAGTCATAGCAACTTGCACCTGTTCACACTTGATCTAATTTGTTCGAATAGTCTGGTCAATTTTTTCTAAGTTGTAGATTTTATTCTTATGATTTTGTGGTTTATATGACTTTTATTGATTTTTATGAAAAAAAAAAAGCAATGTGACCCCAAAACAGCATGTCTGGCTTTTTTGTGGTGCTCTTTCGGTGGGATAAATAGAATGTTCATTTTTAGATTGATTGTGTCGTTACAGATGCGATGAAACCAAATATGTTTATGTTCTTTAAATTTAATTATTTATTTAAATAAAATCTGCTTTTGTCTTTTAACAAAATGATTTGTTTTTATGTGTCAACATATTGTAGGCACCGTAACATTTTTCATACCTGTAGCTATGTAAGAGCTTGTTTTTCGTAAGGCAACATATAGGTAAATTGCTTTAATTTTGGGGAATATTTTGCTATTTTTATTAGTTTTATAATATTATTAAACCCTTTACCACCTTAGACATATAGTTATGTCTAAGGTGTGCTCTTTCTGTTTTGTTGCGGTCTCTGGCGGTGAGCCCACAACTTTTCCAGCACATGACAGCTGATTTGAACAGTTGACATGTGCACCTAACAGCAGCAGGTGGAATCGCGATCCACCCTTGGCTATTAACATTGGCTATTAAGAGTATGTGCACATGACGTCTTTTAAATTCAGGTGACCGCGCAGAGGATTTGCTTCAGGAACCGCTAGCATTTATAAAACACTTCCGTCTGGCTTTTTTGGGCTCACTATAGACTTTTCTATTTAGTTTGTGTAATTTTCCAAGCGGAAGACACCAGAAGAATGGTCAGGTCACTTCTTATAATTTTGAAACCTGAAGAAGTTAAAAGAAGGTTGAATAGACTGAACATGTGAACAGCGTGTTTTTTTGACATAAAAATGCACATGTTCATTCTTAGGATGCGTTTTTAAGCGGATGTCAGAGCGGATCCACCTGAAAAAGACGTTGTGTGCACATGTCCTAACAGAGATGCACGTAGCAGCTGAACAGATTACCACCTTCACTCCTGATGGGATCTTCTTAGAGATCAGAGTGGATTTTCATCGTAACTCGTGTCACTTGACACAATTCACTTTGCTCTGAACAATAAGTGCCATTAACACATCCTGTAATTTATTCACAAAAGCAACATCACAAATAAGATGTACCGTACTTGGTAAATTTTAATAATCTAGAATGCCAATATTAATTTTTTGGGTGGAAAAATATTTTTCTGCCCCGTGTTGTACAAGATTTATTAGATTTATGTGTTTTTATTTATTGATTAGATACTTAATGGTGGTTATAATAGCTCCAATCCTTCCTATGCAAACAGAGGATTGTAATAAATAGTTTAATTCTTTTTGCTGTAGTCAATTTCAGGTGAAAAAACCTTGTGAGCCTTACTGCACCGACATCACACAGAGAACTGGTATTGTAAAAAGAGCTACGATTTCTTAAGAACCAGTCATATCTATAACGTCTTCTGCCTCTCAGCACCCTCGTCATTTCATCTCGTCTGGCTGCCATATACACGTTAGCCACTGTATCAGTAAGAAAAAGTTAATAAATAAAAAGGCCATATTCTCCACTCTCTCCTTCACTTCTTCCAGTATTATTCAGTCTGCAGTAAATATACGACAAGAGATATCGTCTATTCCTATAAGGAGATTTTCTCCAGTGACGGCACTACATCCTTATATGCACCATGATGTGTCTTGATGTTATCCAACTCCAACGCCTGCAGGAAAAGAGAAAGGGAACCTAAGGTTACCGCCTAGAGACAGCATGCATTAAAAAGATACCAGTAATGCTCTTTTCTTAAAGGGGTTCTCCCGGCATATGATATTGATGATCTATCCTAAACCTAAGATTGGTGAGGATATGACACAAGCCCCCCCCCACGATCAGTTATTAGCTCCAAAGTGTAGCAGCTGTTAATCAGTACTGTAGAACAGCTCGTATTCCCTTGAATAATTGCCAATGTGCAGTTCTCAACATTGGCCATTTCTGAGGATGAGCCACAAGTGCTCGTTACTCGAGTTTGCCTAGGGTGCTCGGATATGCACCCAGTATAGCGGGTGATCGAGTGACATGCTCAAGTTCCCATGGCTGCATGTTTTGTGGCTATTAGGATAAGTTCACACAGGGCGTTTTTGATGTTTTTTTTCTGCAGCAAAACTTGATTTCTTAGCAGGAAAGAAGTTGTGGCAAAAACGCAGGTTTAGGTGTGTTTTTTTCATGCGTTTTTGTGCAAGCTAATAAAGTTGAATGCCCCCAGAGAAAAAAAAATAACTTCCTGTAGAACCATACCTCATTTGAAAAGCCGGCAATTCAAGTGCAAATCACACTGACAGGGAGGGGGATAGTAAAATCACACTGACAGGAAGGGGGATGGTAAAATCACATGGATGGATGGCAAAATCGGACGGACAGTAAAATCGGACGGACGGACTGACTGACTACCTGACTGATTGACAGACAGACTCCCTGACTGATTACTTGACTGACTGATTACTTGACTGACTGACTCCCTGACTGACTACATTGCTACCTGACTGACTGACTACCTGATTGACTGACTGACTACCTGACTGACTGACTGACTGACTATCTGACTGACAGACTCCCTGACTGACTGACTACCTGACTGATTACTTGACTGACTGATTACTTGACTGACTGACTACCTGACTGACTACATTGCTACCTGACTGACTGACTACCTGATTGACTGACTGACTACCTGACTGACTGACTGACTGGTGTGAGCTCATCTGTTCATTCATCTTTTGTGTCTGAGGATCTCCCTCTTCTGGTGAAGGAAGGTAGTGAGTAGTGTTGAGCATTCCGATACTGCAAATATCGGGTATCGGCCAATATTCGCTGTATCGGAATTCCGATACCGAGTACCGATATTTTTTCAATATCGGATATCGGAATCGGAAGTTCCCATAATGCAATGAGCCACTATTGTGGCTCTGATTGGCTGCCGAAATGACGTCATCATGATGCGCGGTCTGTGCGCATCATGATGCTCCGTCAGTTCGGGCCTTCCGGGGGGTCTGTGTGGACTGCCGTGGGGCTGTACCGGCCTGCCGGGGGGCTGTGCCGGCCTCCCGGTGGTCTGTGCCGACTGTCCGGGGGTCTGTGCAGGCTGCAGGGGTCTGTGCAGGCATCGTCCGATGGGACTACAAGTCCCATCGGGCGATGCCTGCTACCATGATGGTGACTGACACATTAGCCAATGATGGGACAGTAGTAGTCCCATCATCCGGCTAATGTGTTGAATGTAAAAAAAAAAAGAAAAATACATACTACATACATACTACATGCTACATACATGCTACATACATGCTACAAACATACTACATATATACTACATGCATGCAACATACATACTACATATATACCACATATATACTACAAGCATGCAACATACATACATACCACATATATACTACACGCATGCAACATGCATACTACATATATACCACATATATACTACATGCATGCAACATACATATATACTACGTGCATGCAACATACATGCATACTTCATATATACCACATGCATGCAATATGCATACTACATATATACCATATATATACTACATGCATACTACATATATACAACATGCATGCAACATACATATATACAACATACACTCACTGGCCACTTTATTAGGTACACCATGCTAGTAAGGGGTTGGACCCCCTTTTGCCTTCAGAACTGCCTCAATTCTTCGTGGCAGAGATTCAACAAGGTGCTGGAAGCATTCCTCAGAGATTTTGGACCATATTGACATGATGGCATCACACAGTTGGCGCAGATTTGTCGGCTGCACATCCCTGATGCGAATCTCCCGTTCCACCACATCCCAAAGATGCTCTATTGGATTGAGATCTGGTGACTGAGGAGGCCATTTGAGTACAGTAAACTCATTGTCATGTTCAAGAAACCAATCTGAGATGATTCGAGCTTTATGACATGGCGCATTATCCTGCTGAAAGTAGCCATCAGATGTTGGGTACATTGTGGTCATAAAGGGATGGACATGGTCAGCAACAATACTCAGGTAGGCTGTGGCGTCGCAACGATGCTCAATTGGTACCAAGGGGCCCAAAGAGTGCCCAGAAAAAATTCCCCACACCATGACACCACCACCACCAGCCTGAACCGTTGATACAAGGCAGGATGGATCCATGCTTTCATGTTGTTTACGCCAAATTCTGACCCTACCATCCGAATGTCGCAGCAGAAATCGAGACTCCTCAGACCAGGCAACGTTTTTCCAATCTTCTACTGTCCAATTTCGATGAGCTTGTGCAAATTGTAGCCTCAGTTTCCTGTTCTTAGCTGAGAGGAGTGGTACCCAGTGTGGTCTTCTGCTGCTGTAGCCCATCTGCCTCAAAGTTCGACGCACTGTGCGTTCAGAGATGCTCTTCTGCCTACCTTGGTTGTAACGGGTGGCAATTTGAGTCACTGTTGCCTTTCTATCAGCTCGAACCAGTCTGCCCATTCTCCTCTGACCTCTGGCATCAACATGGCATTTCCGGCCACAGAACTGCCGCTCACTGGATTTTTTTTCTTTTTCGGACCATTCTCTGTAAACCCTAGAGATGGTTGTGCGTGAAAATCCCAGCAGATCAGCAGTTTCTGAAATTCTCAGACCAGCCCTTCTGGCACCAACAATCATGCCACGTTCAAAGGCACTCAAATCACCTTTCTTCCCCATACTGATGCTCGGTTTGAACTGCAGGAGATTGTCTTGACCATGTCTACATGCCTAAATGCACTGAGTTGCCGCCATGTGATTGGCTGATTAGAAATTAAGTCTTAACACACAGTTGGACAGGTGTACCTAATAAAGTGGCCAGTGAGTGTATATACTACATGCATGCAACATGCATACTACATATATACTACATATATACTACATGCATGCAACATACATATATACTACATATATACTACATGCAACATACATACTGCATATATACTACATGCATGCAACATACATACTACAAACATACTACATATATACTACATGCATACTACACATATACCACATGCATGCAACATATATATACTACATGCATGCAACATGCATACTACATATATACCACATATATACTACATGCATGCAACATACATACAGTCATGGCCAAAAGTATTGACACCCCTGCAATTCTGTCAGATAATACTCAGTTTCTTCCTGAAAATGATTGCAAACACAAATTCTTTGCTATTATTATCTTCATTTAATTTGTCTTAAATGAAAAAACACAAAAAGAATTGTCCTAAAGCCAAATTGGATATAATTCCACACCAAACTTAACAAAGAGGGTGGACAAAAGTATTGGCACTGTTCGAAAAATCATGTGATGCTTCTCTAATTTGTGTAATTAACAGCACCTATAACTTACCTGTGGCACCTAACAGGTGTTGGCAATAACTAAATCACACTTGCAGCCAGTTGACATGGATTAAAGTTGACTCAACCTCTGTCCTGTGTCCTTGTGTGTACCACATTGAGCATGGAGAAAAGAAAGAAGACCAAAGAACTGTCTGAGGACTTGAGAAACCAAATTGTGAGGAAGCATGAGCAATCTCAAGGCTACAAGTCCATCTCCAAAGACCTGAATGTTCCTGTGTCTACCGTGCGCAGTGTCATCAAGAAGTTTAAAGCCCATGGCACTGTGGCTAACCTCTCTAGATGTGGCCAGAAAAGAAAAATTTACAAGAGATTTCAATGCAAGATTGTGCGGATGTTGGATAAAGAACCTCCACTAACATCCAAACAAGTTCAAGCTGCCCTGCAGTCCGAGGGTACAACGGTGTCAACCCGTACTATCCGTCGGCATCTGAATGAAAAGGGACTGTATGGTAGGAGACCCAGGAAGACTCCACTTCTTACCCCAAGACATAAAAAAGCCAGGCTGGAGTTTGACAAAACTTACCTGAAAAAGCCTAAAACATTTTGGAAGAATGTTCTCTGGTCAGATGAGACAAAAGTAGAGCTTTTAGGGCAAAAGCATCAACATAGAGTTTACAGGAGAAAAAAGAGGCATTCAAAGAAAAGTACACGGTCCCTACAGTCAAACATGGCGGCGGTTCCCTGATGTTTTGGGGTTGCTTTGCTGCCTCTGGCACTGGACTGCTTGACCGTGTGCATGGCATTATGAAGTCAGAAGACTACCAACAAATTTTGCAGCATAATTTAGGGCCCAGTGTGAGAAAGCTAGGTCTACCTCAGAGGTCATGGGTCTTCCAGCAGGACAATAACCCAAAAACACACTTCAAAAAGCACTAGAAAATGGTTTGAGAGAAAGCACTGGAGACTTCTAAGGTGGTCAGCAATGAGTCCAGACCTGAATCCCATAGAACACCTGTGGAGAGATCTAAAAATGGCAGTTTGGAGAAGGCACCCTTCAAATATCAGGGACCTGGAGTAGTTTGCCAAAGAAGAATGGTCTAAAATTCCAGCAGAGCATTGTAAGAAACTCATTGATGGTTACCGGAAGCAGTTGGTCGCAGTTATTTTGGCTAAAGGTTGTGCAACCAAGTATTAGGCTGAGGGTGCCAATACTTTTGTCCGGCCCATTTTTGGAGTTTTGTGTGAAATGATCAATGTTTTGCTTTTTGCTTCATTCTCTTTTGTGTTTTTTCATTTAAGACAAATTAAATGAAGATAATAATACCAAAGAATTTGTGTTTGCAATCATTTTCAGGAAGAAACTGAATATTATCTGACAGAATTGCAGGGGTGTCAATACTTTTGGCCATGACTGTACATACAACATATATACTACATGCATGCAACATGCATACTACATATATACCACATATATACTACATGCATCCAACATGCAGTATATACTACATATATACTACATGCAACATACATACTGCATATATACTACATGCATGCAACATACATACTACAAACATACTACATATATACTACATGCATACTACATATATACCACATGCATGCAACATATATATATACTACATGCATGCAACATGCATACTACATATATACCACATATATACTACATGCATGCAACATGCATACATACAACATATATACTACATGCATACTACATATATACCACATATATACTACATGCATGCAACATGCAGTATATACTACATATATACTACATGCAACATACATACTACATACATACTACATATATACCACATGCATGCAACATGCATACTACTTATATACTACATATATACTACATGCATGCAACATACATATATACTACATACAATACATTCATATAGACATACAGTACATATAACATAGAGTACATACTCACCATTACTTGTCACTTTGTTCCCCGAAGCCATTGTCATCTGTGGAATAAATATTAAAATAACAAACCACCAATATACTTACCCCTGATCCGCAGAAGTCCATGAGTGTCCCACGACGATCTTGCGTGGAGAACAGCAGCATCAGCTGATGCTACCGTTCTCTATGGGCTCCAGGAATCCAATGACGGGAGGTAGGTATCCTTCTGCACTGTATTCCTCCGCCACTGTAAAAAAAAAGTCCCTGTATGTATGTTGCATGCATGTAGTATATATGTAGAATGTGTGTTGCATGTAGTATATATGTAGTATATATGTATGTTGCATGCATGTAGTATATATGTAGTATGTATGTTGCATGTAGTATATATGTTGTATATATGTATGTTGCATGCATGTGGTATATATATAGTATGCATGTAGTATATATGTGGTATATATGTAGTATGCAGGTTGCATGCATGTAGTATATATGTAGTATATATGTATGTTGCATGCATGTAGTATATATGTGGTATATATGTAGTATGCATGTTGCATGCATGTAGTATATATGTTGTATGTATGTATGTTGCATGCATGTAGTATATATGTAGTATGACTGGAAAACATGTATTTGGAAGTCGCCTTGCTACACTTGTAAGGAGAGCTTTAAACTAGAACAACATGGGAAGGGAAGCAAAAGACCAGAAAAAGCCATACACCTGACAAATGCTATTGAGAACTCTGCTATTAGAAGTGGAAAGGAAGAACAAAGACAAAAGAATCTAATTAATAAAAATATTGGAGAAAGAGAAACCAATCACAAACTAAAATGTTTCTATACTAATGCACAAAGCATGGGCAACAAACAAGGAGAACTGGAACTACTAACACAGGAAAAGAAATATGATGTCATTGGAATCACTGAAACTTGGTGGGACGATACACATGATTGGAATACAAGACTAGAAGGATACAACTTATTTGCAAGAAACAGACTTGATAAACGAGGAGGAGGTGTCGCATGGTATGTTAGAAACGCGTATATCTGCACAGAGATTGAAGCTTCAGAGACTGGGAGTTCTGTGGAAACTGTTTGGGTAAGAATACAAGGACAGAACAACGGAAAGGACACCATTGTAGGCATTTACTACAGGCCGCCTGTGCAAGCTGAACAGATTGATGAACTCTTTATGCATCAAATTGCCAAGTTCTCCAAAAAATATGACATAGTTGTCATGGGAGATTTCAACTATCCAGACATTTATTGGGAATCTCTCTCAAGCAAAACTAACAGGTCAAGGAAATTCTTATCCTCTCTTGCTGACAACTTTATCTTCCAAAAGGTAGGGGAGAAAATAAGGGGAACTGCTACCTTGGATCTAATCCTTATAAACAGGGAGGAAATGGTTGAGGAGGTAAAAGTGGCTGGGACCCTAGGAGGTAGCGACCATGCTATTTTAGAATTTTGGATAACTAGAGGAGGAAGACCTGTGAAGACTCAGACGTCAAGGTTAGATTTCAGAAAGGCAGATTTTAAGGGATTCAGAAAGAGAATTGGAGGGATCCAATGGCTGGATATCCTTAAAGACAAAAATGTCCAGGAAGGATGGGAAATCTTGAAAAGTGAAATTCTCAAAGCACAATTGTTAACAATTCCGAAAAGAGGGCAGAATAGGAAGCATTTAAGGAAGCCAGGATGGATGAACACAGAACTTAAGCACATGCTAAAAAGGAAGAAAAAAATGTTTATAAAATGGAAAGCGGGAGGCATATCTAAAGAAGAATATAATGCTGTCTGCAGAACCTGCAGGGCACAAATCAGATTTGTTAAAGCTGACAATGAATTGAGGGTTGCAAGAGATGTCAAAAGCAATAATACAGGATTTGGGGGATATGTCAAAAGTAAAAGAAAAGTCAAAGATGCTATAGGATTTTTACAGGATGAAAATGATGAAATGGTAAGACAGGATGTTGAGAAGGCCGAACTATTTTGCATCTGTTTTCTCTCAGAAAGGAAATGTAACATCAACTGTTCTTCACTGTCCTATTAAGGGAATAGAAGAATCCAGGATATCTATAAACAGAAGGATAGTGAGGAAACACTTAGCTAACCTAAATGAATTCAAGTCTCCAGGTCCAGATGAATTACACCCCAGAGTACTGAAGGAGATAGCAGAAGAAATTTTTGAACCCCTCTCCATAATCTTTGAAAATTCTTGGAGAACAGGAGAAGTCCCAGAAGACTGGAGAAGAGCAAATGTTGTTCCTATCTTCAAAAAGGGGAAGAAGGTGGACTGTTATGAATGAGTCACCGTAGGAGACAAAAACAGAAATACTAGCTAAGTCCAGAAAACCAGAGAAGTTGGCAGCTATCGGTGTTGTGAGTTCATTTTCCCCTTCACTACTGAGGCCCGAGGAACTCCCTCTTCTGGTAAAGAAAGGTAGTGAGCCTGATTATCAAACACCTGAGTCTGAAGATGATGACTGGCTGAGTGGAGTTACTGACTGGATATAAGGCTGCCGACGCCCTTCTGCCCTGCGGGTGATTTCTCTGTGGGATCCTTGGAGACCAGTCTGAATTCCTGCTCTTCTAAAGCTAAGTTTTCTGCTCGGCTTTTTGCATTCTTGCTTTGACTTTGTTTTGCTTTGTTTTTCTGGATTTCTGCCATTCCCTGCTGGGGTGTGCTGAATTCCTTTAGCTCTGTCTTCTGAAAATACCTGAGTGCTGATTTAGTTTTTGAAGCCTAGCTGCTTCAGGGTCTTTTTCATATCAGCTTATTGGCTTATGTCTTTGATAGGGTTTTGGCAGATTGCAGACAGCAACCTTCTTTTCCTGTTCTGTTTAGTTAGCTTGGGCCCCGTCTTTGCTCAGTCTATCTTTCTATCTGTGTGAGTGTTTTTTCTTCTTGCTTCACCGTCATTATATGTTGGGGGCTGCCTTTTACTTTGGGGTCTGCTCTGGGGCAGTTCAGATTTCCTTTTCTGTCTTTAGGCTATTTAGCGCTCCGGCTGTGATCGAGGGGTCTAGGGCATCGTAGGAACCCCCCACGGCTACTGCTAGTTGTGTTGATAGGTTCAGGGGTGTGCAATCTGATAGTTGCCAACTTCTCTGGTTTTCTGGACGTAGCTTCTATTTTTGTGTCTGCCTCCTACGGTGACTCAATCATGACAGAATCACCCGCCATACGCAGATCCTAGGGTACTCTATAGCAGGATAGAATTGTAAAAAAAAAAAAAAAGTGTGTATATTTTTTCCTCTATATCTCTGAGGCCGTAGGGGGAATTTTTTTTTTTCTCTCAATGGAGATAAAGCAATTGTCTGATCGTGTGGAGCAGCTCGCTGCGGAAGTGTGGGGAATTTCCGCCTATCTTGCTCATTCACATGCTGCTGAACCAAAGATTCCTACACCTGATGTATTTTTTGGGGATCGGTCTAAATTTTTGAATTTCAAAAATAATTGTAAATTATTTTTTGCCTTGAAGCCTAACTCGTTCAGGGAGCTCCGCGCAGCAGGTTAAAATTGTCATCTCTTTGCTGTGTGGCGATCCCCAGGATTGGGCGTTTTCTTTGAAACCAGATGATCCTATTCTGACTAATGTGAACGCATTTTTTCAGGCCTTGGGGTTGTTGTATGACGAACCTAATGCCATTGATCAGGCTGAAAAGACCCTGCTGGCATTGAACCAGGGTCGTGATTCTGCAGAATTGTACTGTCAAAAATTCCGAAAGTGGGCAGTACTTACTACCTGGAATGATAATGCCTTGGCTGCTCTCTTTCGGAAGGGGTTGTCAGACGCCGTAAAAGATACTATGGTGGGATTTCCTGTTCCCTCTGGTCTTGACGATTCTATGTCGTTAGCCATTCAGGTTGATCGGCGTTTGCGCGAACGCAAAGCTGCACGAGAGGTGTTGCCACCTGTTGAACAAATGTCTGAACCTATGCAATGTGATAGAGTTTTTTCCAGAGAGCAGCATCAGGAGTTCAGAAGGCGTAATAAGTGGTGTTTTTTCTGTGGAGATGCCTCGCATATTATTTCTGTCTGTCCTAAACGAGAGAAACGCTTTGCACACACGTTTTCTGTTGGTGGTGTTCAACCTAAGTTTCTTCTGGCTATTACTCTGATCTGCTCCCTGTCCACATTTTCCGCCAAGGCTTTTGTGGATTCGGGAGCAGCCCTAAACCTAATGGACTTGGATTTTGCTAAATGTTGTGGATTTCCGATGACACCTCTGCAGACGCCTATCCCTTTGAGGGGGATTGATGCTACTCCTTTGGCTAAAAATAAACCTCAGTTTTGGACCCAGGTGGTAATGCGGGTCGCCCCAGACCATCAAGAAAATTGCAGATCTTTGGTGTTGCATAATCTGCATGATACTATTGTTCTGGGGTTTCCCTGGTTTCAAATTCATAATCCAGTTTTGGATTGGAAATCTGTGTCTGTGGTGAGTTGGGGTTGTCGGTGTGCCTTTAGTGAGGCTCCGGTGTTTTCCACCTCTCCTCAGTCGCATGATGTTCCTGATTATTTGGCGGACTTTTATGATGTATTTAGTGAGAATGAGTCTGCGTCTTTGCCTCCTCATAGGAGTTATGACTGTGCAATTGAACTGAGCCCGGGGTGTAAATTTCCCAAGGGTCGGCTCTTCAATTTATCTGTACCCGAGCACGAGGCTATGCGATCCTATATTAAGGAGGCGTTGGAGAAGGGTCATATTAGACCATCCTCGTCACCCTTAGGTGCTGGGTTTTTTTTTGTAGCCAAAAAGGATGGATCATTAAGACCTTGTATTGATTATCGTGCACTCAACAAAATTACTGTTAAATATCAGTATCCGTTACCCCTGATTTCTGATCTATTCTCCAGAGTTAAAGGTGCTTGCTGGTTTACCAAGCTTGACCTCAGGGGGGCGTATAATCTTATTCGCATTAAGCATGGGGATGAATGGAAGACGGTGTTTAATACTCCGGAGGGACATTTTGAGTACCTGGTGATGCCTTTTGGGCTCACTAATGCCCCTTCTGTCTTCCAGTGCTTCATAAACGATATTTTCCGAGATTTTGTCGATAAATTTTTGATTATCTATCAGGATGATATTTTGATCTTCTCCAAGGATTGGGATTTTCATGTGGAACATATTCGGACTGTGTTCCGGATCTTGAGGGAGAATTCCCTGTATGTCAAAGGATCTAAATGCCTTTTTGGAGTACAGAGGATTTCTTTTTTGGGATTTATTTTGTCCCCGTCAACTATTGAAATGGACCCGGCCAAGGTACAGGCCATTTACGATTGGGTTCAGCCCACTTCTTTGAAGGCCCTCCAGAAGTTTTTGGGTTTTGCTAATTTTTATCAGAAATTTATAGCAAAATTTTCTAGTATTGCCAAGCCATTGACTGATTTGACTAAGAAGCGTGCTGATGTGTTAAATTGGTCTCCGGAGGCTGTTTCTTCCTTTCAGGAGCTGAAGCGAAGATTCACCTCCGCCCCGGTTTTGCGGCAACCTGCTGTCTCACTTCCGTTCCAGGTAGAGGTGGATGCTTCTGAGATTGGTGCAGGAGCTGTTTTGTCCCAAAAGGATCCTGTAACATCTAAAATGAATCCCTGTGCTTTCTTTTCCCGAAAGTTCTCTCCATCTGAACGTAACTATGATGTGGGGAATCGGGAACTGTTGGCCATGAAATGGGCATTTGAGGAGTGGAGACATTGGTTGGAGGGAACTAAGCATCAAGTCGTGGTCCTCACTGACCACAAGAATTTGATTTACCTAGAGTCGGCTAAGCGCTTGAACCCTAGACAGGCTAGGTGGGCCTTGTTTTTTACATGTTTTGATTTTGTGGTTTCTTTTCTTCCTGGAACTAAGAATGTCAAGGGAGACGCCCTCTCTAGGAGCTTCTTTGCTGATTCTCCTGTGGTGACCAAGCCTGCTACCATCTTAGGCGAAGCGGTAGTTCTTTCTGCCATGTCGCCCGATTTGAGACGTGCTCTGGAAGAGTTCCAGGAGGACAAACCTGAGCGTTGTCCCAGTGGAAAGTTGTATGTTCCTGACCAGTGGAAGAAGAGTGATGTCTGAAGTTCATTGCTCTGCTTTGGCTGGTCATCCAGGTATTTTTGGTACTAGAGATCTGGTGAGTCGGTCTTTTTGGTGGCCCTCCTTGTCTCGTGATGTCAGGAATTTTGTGCAGTCCTGTGGGACGTGCTCCCAGTCTAAATCGTGTTCTCGCTCTAGTGGGTTGTTGATGCCTTTGCCTGTCCCCAAGAGGCCATGGACCCATATTTCAATGGATTTCATCTCTGATATGCCTGTCTCTCAAAGGATGACTGTTATTTGGGTGATTTGTGATAGGTTCTCTAAGATGGTTCATCTTGTACCACTCCCTAAGTTGCCGTCTTCCTCTGAGTTTGTGCCCCTGTTTTTACAACAGGTGGTTCGCTTGCACGGGATTCCTGAGAACATTGTATCTGACAGAGGAGTCCAGTTTGTGTCTAGATTTTGGAGAACTTTCTGTTCCAAGCTGGGAATTCAGTTGTCCTTCTCCTCTGCTTTTCACCCTCAGACCAATGGGCAGACAGAGAGAACAAACCAGACCTTGGAGTCATATTTGAGATGTTTTATTTCTGCTGATCAGGATGATTGGGTTTCATTTTTGCCCTTGGCCGAATTTGCTTTAAATAATAGAGCTAGTTCTGCCACTTTGATGTCACCTTTTTTTTGTAACTTTGGGTTTCATCCTCGATTTTCTTCAGGGCAGGTGGAGCCCTCTGCCTGCCCAGGTGTTGACACTGTGGTGGAGAGAATGCACCAGATCTGGGACCAAGTGGTGGATAAGTTCTCTCTCTCCCAGGAAAAGGCCCAGTGGTTTTCCAACCGACATAGGACCATTGGTCCCCAGTTTAAGGTTGGTGATATGGTGTGGTTATCATCAAAAAATATTGCTATGAAGGTGGCTTCTCCTAAGTTTAAGCCTAGATTTATTGGACCTTACAAGATTTTGGAGATTATTAATCTGGTCTCTTTTCGTTTGGCTCTTCCTGTCACATTTAAAATCCATAATGTGTTCCATAAATCTTTGTTGAAGAGGTTTGTTGAACCTGTTGTTCCGGGGGTGACACCTCCAGACCCTGTATTGGTTGAAGGTAACATGGAATATGAGGTAGAGAAAGTACTGGATTCCCGTCTGGCTAGACGGAGACTCCAGTATTTGGTTAAGTGGAAGGGTTATGGTCAGGAGGATAATTCCTGGGTCTCTGCCTCTGATATTCATGCCAAAAGATTGGTGCGTGCCTTTCATCGGGCTCACCCTGATCGCCCTGGTGGCGTGATTGAGGGTTCGGTGACCCCTCCTCAAGGGGGAGGTACTGTTGTGAGTTCATTTTCCCCTTCACTACTGAGGCCCGAGGAACTCCCTCTTCTGGTAAAGAAAGGTAGTGAGCCTGATTATCAAACACCTGAGTCTGATGATGATGACTGGCTGAGTGGAGTTACTGACTGGATATAAGGCTACCGACACCCTTCTGCCCTGCGGGTGATTTCTCTGTGGGATCCTTGGAGACCAGTCTGAATTCCTGCTCTTCTAAAGCTAAGTTTTCTGCTCGCTTTTTGCATTCTTGCTTTGACTTTGTTTTGCTTTGTTTTCCTGGATTTCTGCCATTCCCTGCTGGGGTGTGCTGAATTCCTTTAGCTCTGTCTTCTGAAAATACCTGAGTACCTGAGTGCTGATTTAGTTTTTGAAGCCTAGCTGCTTCAGGGTCTTTTTCATATCAGCTTGTTGGCTTATGTCTTTGATAGGGTTTTGGCAGATTGCAGACAGCAACCTTCCTTTCCTGTTCTGTTTAGTTAGCTTGGGCCCCGTCTTTGCTCAGTCTATCTTTCTATCTGTGTGAGTGTTTTTTCATCTTGCTTCACCGTCATTATATGTTGGGGGCTGCCTTTTACTTTGGGGTCTGCTCTGGGGCAGTTTAGATTTCCTTTTCTGTCTTTAGGCTATTTAGCGCTCCGGCTGTGATCGAGGGGTCTAGGGCATCGTAGGAACCCCCCACGGCTACTGCTAGTTGTGTTGATAGGTTCAGGGGTCTGCAATCTGATAGTTGCCAACTTCTCTGGTTTTCTGGACGTAGCTTCTATTTTTGTGTCTGCCTCCTACGGTGACTCAATCATAACATATCGGATGAAAGATGAAAAAACACTCACACAGATAGAAAGATAGGCTGAGCAAATGATGGGGCCCAAGCTAACTAAATAGGAAAGGACAGGAAAGCTGCTGTCTGCAATCTGCCAAAACCCTATCAAAACAAGAGCCAACAGACTGATAGGGAAAAAAGCCCTGAAGACGCTAGGCTTCAAAAAGACTATATCAGTACTCAGGTATTTTCTGAAGACAAAGCAAAAAGGAATTCAGCTCACCCCAGCAGGGAATGGCAGAAATCCAGAAAAACAAGGCAAAACAAAACCAAAACACAAATGCAAAAAGCAGAGCAGAAAACTTAGCTTTTGAGGAGCAGGAATCAGACTGGTCTCCTAGAATCCCTCAGAGAGATCACCAGCAAGGCAGAAGGGCGTCGGCTGCCTTATATCCAGTCAGCAATTCCAGTCACCCAGTCATCATCATCCTTCTCAGGTGCTTGGTAATCAGCCTCACTACCTTCCTTCACCAGACCTCAATGGTGAAAGGGAAAATGAACTCACAACAGTGGACCCATGCAACTATAGGCCGGTGAGTCTGACTTCTATACCAGGAAAGATCTTTGAACAAATTATTAAACAACATGTATGTCAGTACCTGGATAAGAATGAAGTGATTAAACAGAGTCAGCATGGGTTTGTAACTAATAAGTCATGTCAGGCTAACTTAATTTCCATCTATGACGGAATCACTGATTGGGTGGATCAAGGAAATGCTGTAGATATAGTATATCTTGACTTCAGCAAAGCATTTGACAAAGTATCTCATACAATCCTTATTGAAAAAATGACTAAGTATGGACTGGACAAGGCAACTGTTAGGTGGATTCATAACTGGCTTAGTGATCGGACCCAAAGAGTGGTCGTAAATGGCTGCACATCCAGTTGTCTCAAGTGGGGTACCACAGGGCTCTGTCCTGGGCCCTGTATTGTTCAACATCTTTATCAATGATTTAGATGAAGGAATAGAGGGTAAACTGATTACATTTGCTGATGACACAAAGCTAGGAGGGATAGCTAATACTAGAGAAGAGAGAGAGGATTCAAAAAGATATAAATAAACTGGAGAAGTGGGCAGCAACTAACAGAATGGTTTTTATCAGGGAAAAATGCAAAGTACTACATCTGGGCAATAAAAATGAAAAAAGCATAGACAGAATGTGAGGAATAGGCCTAAGCAACAGCACATGTGAAAAAGACTTGGGTATACTAATAGATCACAGACTGAATATGAGTCAACAGTGTGATGCAGCAGCAAAAAAGGCAAATGCAATTCTAGGATGTATTAACAGAAGCATACAGTCTAGATCACGTGAAGTCATTATTTCCCTCTACTCCTCTTTGGTCAGACCTCATCTGGAATATTGTGTCCAGTTTTGGGCACCACATTTTATAAAAGACATCAACAAACTGGAGCAAGTTCAGAAAAGAGCAACCAGAATGGTGACCAGTCTGCAAACCCTGTCTTATGAGGAAAGGTTGCAGGATCTGGGATTGTTTAGTTTGCAAAAGAGAAGACTGAGAGGAGACTTAATAGCTGTCTACAAATATCTAAAGGGCAGTCACATTGTAGAAGGATCAACTTTATTCTCATTTGCCTCTGTTGAGAGGAACTGAGGCCGCTATCTGCAGACCGGATATAACTTCAAGAGAAATGTGTTGTCTTCCAGGTGCAAAAATTAAAGATGTGTCTGACAGGATATCAGGACTCTTCAGACCTACAGATGACTACCCATTCCTGCTACTACATGTGGGGACAAATGACACCGCAAGAAACAACCTGGAAACCATCTGCAGAGACTTTGAAGACTTAGGCAAGAAAGTGAAAGAACTGGGAGCGCAGGTGGTCTTCTCTTCCATCCTCCCAGTGGATGGCCATGGAACAAGGAGGTGGAATAAGATTCTGCAGGTGAACAACTGGCTACGTCGATGGTGCCGTCAGCAACGATTTGGATTTCTGGATCACGGAGTGAACTACTTATACGATGGACTACTTGCTAGAGATGGGGTGCACCTTACGAAGACTGGAAAGCATGTATTTGGAAGTCGCCTTGCTACACTTGTAAGGAGAGCTTTAAACTAGAACAACATGGGAAGGGAAGCAAAAGACTAGAAAAAGCCATACACCTGACAAATGGTATTGAGAACTCTGCTATTAGAAGTGGAAAGGAAGAACAAAGACGAAAGAATCTAATTAATAAAAATATTGGAGAAAGAGAAACCAATCACAAACTAAAATGTTTCTATACTAATGCACAAAGCATGGGCAACAAACAAGGAGATTTGGAACTACTAACACAGGAAAAGAAATATGATGTCATTGGAATCACTGAAACTTGGTGGGACAATACACATGATTGGAATACAAGACTAGAAGGATACAACTTATTTGCAAGAAACAGACTTGATAAACGAGGAGGGGGAATCGCATTGTATGTTAGAAACGCGTATATCTGCACAGAGATTGAAGCTTCAGAGACTGGGAGTTCTGTGGAAACTGTTTGGGTAAGAATACAAGGACAGAACAATGGAAAGGACACCATTGTAGGCATTTACTACAGGCCGCCTGTGCAAGCTGAAGATATGGATGAACTCTTTATGCATCAAATGGCCAAGTTCTCCAAAAAATATGACATAGTTGTCATGGGAGATTTCAACTATCCAGACATTTGTTGGGAATCTCTCTCAGGCAAAACTAACAGGTCAAGGAAATTCTTATCCTCTCTTGCTGACAACTTTATCTTCCAAAAGGTAAGGGAGAAAACAAGGGGAACTGCTACCTTGGATCTAATCCTTATAAACAGGGAGGAAATGGTTGAGGAGGTAAAAGTGGCTGGGACCCTAGGAGTTAGCGACCATGCTATTTTAGAATTTTGGATAACTAGAGGCGGAAGACCTGTGAAGACTCAGACGTCAAGGTTAGATTTCAGAAAGGCAGATTTTAAGGGATTCAGAAAGAGAATTGGAGGGATCCAATGGCTGGATATCCTTAAAGACAAAAATGTCCAGGAAGGATGGGAAATCTTGAAAAATGAAATTCTCAAAGCACAGTTGTTAACAATTCCGAAAAGAGGGAAGAATAGGAAGCATTTAAGGAAACCAGGATGGATGAACACAGAACTTAAGCACATGCTAAAAAGGAAGAAAAAAATGTTTATAAAATGGAAAGAGGGAGGCATATCTAAAGAAGAATATAATGCTGTCTGCAGAACCTGCAGGGCACAAATCAGATTAGCTAAAGCTGAAAATGAATTGAGGCTTGCAAGAGATGTCAAAAGCAATAATAAAGGATTTTGGGGATATGTCAAAAGTAAAAGAAAAGTCAAAGATGCTATAGGATTTTTACAGGATGAAAATGATGAAATGGTAAGACAGGATGTTGAGAAGGCTGAACTTTTAAATTCCTATTTTGCATCTGTTTTCTCTCAGAAAGGAAATGTAACATCAACTGTTATTCACTGTCCTATTAAGGGAATAGAAGAATCCAGGATATCTATAAACAGAAAGATAGTGAGGAAACACTTAGCTAACCTAAATGAATTCAAGTCTCCAGGTCCAGATGAATTACACCCCAGAGTACTGAAGGAGATAGCAGAAGAAAGTTTTGAACCCCTCTCTATAATCTTTGAAAACTCTTGGAGAACAGGAGAAGTGCCAGAAGACTGGAGAAGAGCAAATGTTGTTCCTATCTTCAAAAAGGGGAAGAAGGTGGACCCAGGTAACTATAGGCCGGTGAGTCTGACTTCTATACCAGGAAAGATCTTTGAACAAATTATTAAACAACATGTATGTCAATACCTGGATAAGAATGAAGTGATTAAACAGAGTCAGCATGGGTTTGTAACTAATAAGTCATGTCAGACTAACTTAATTTCCTTCTATGACGGTATCACTGATTGGGTGGATCAAGGAAATGCTGTAGATATAGTATATCTTGACTTCAGCAAAGCATTTGACAAAGTCTCTCATACAATCCTTATTGAAAAAATGATTAAGTATGGAATGGACAAGGCAACTGTTAGGTGGATTCATAACTGGCTTAGTGATCGGACCCAAAGAGTGGTCGTAAATGGCTGCACATCCAGTTGGAAGAATGTCTCAAGTGGGGTACCACAGGGCTCTGTCCTGGGCCCTGTATTGTTCAACATCTTTATCAACGATTTAGATGAAAGAATTGAGGGTAAACTGATTAAATTTGCTGATGACACAAAGCTAGGAGGGATAGCTAATACTAGAGAAGAGAGAGAGAGGATTCAAAAAGATTTAAATAAACTGGAGAAGTGGGCAGCAACTAACAGAATGGTTTTTAACAGGGAGAAATGCAAAGTACTACATCTGGGCAATAAAAATGGAAAAAGCATATATGGAATGGGAGGAATAGGGCTAAGTGACAGCACATGTGAAAAAGACTTGGGTATACTAATAGATCACAGACTGAATATGAGTCAACAGTGTGATGCAGCAGCAAAAAAGGCAAATGCAATTCTAGGATGTATTAACAGAAGCATACAGTCTAGATCACGTGAAGTCATTATTTCCCTCTACTCCTCTTTGGTCAGACCTCATCTGGAATATTGTGTCCAGTTTTGGGCACCACATTTTAAAAAAGACATCAACAAACTGGAGCAAGTTCAGAAAAGAGCGACCAGAATGGTGACCGGTCTGCAAACCCTGTCTTATGAGGAAAGGTTGCAGGATTTGGGAATGTTTAGTTTGCAAAAGAGAAGACTGAGAGGAGACTTAATAGCTGTCTACAAATATCTAAAGGGCTGTCACATTGTAGAAGGATCAACTTTATTCTCATTTGCACAAGGAAAGACTAGAAGCAATGGGATGAAACTGAATGGGAGGAGACACAGATTAGATATTAGAAAAAACTTTTTGACAGTTAGAGTGATCAATGAGTGGAACAGGCTGCCACGAGAAGTGGTGAGTTCTCCTTCAATGGAAGTCTTCAAACAGAGGCTGGACAGACATCTGACTGGGATGATTTAGCGAATCCTGCTTTGAGCAGGGGGTTGGACCAGATGGCCCAGGAGGTCCCTTCCAACTCTACGATTCTATGATTCTATGCACAAGGAAAGACTAGAAGCAATGGGATGAAACTGAATGGGAGGAGACACAGATTAGATATTAGAAAAAACTTTTTGACAGTTAGAGTGATCAATGAGTGGAACAAGCTGCCATGAGAAGTGGTGAGTTCTCCTTCAATGGATGTCTTCAAACAGAGGCTGGACAGACATCTGACTGGGATGATTTAGTGAATCCTGCTTTGAGCAGGGGGTTGGACCAGATGGCCCAGGAGGTCCCTTCCAACTCTACGATTCTATGATTCTATATATGTGGTATATATGTAGTATGCATGTTGCATGCATGTAGTATATATGTAGTATGTATGTATGTTGCATGCATGTAGTATATATGTAGTATGCATGTAGTATATATGTAGTATATATGTATGTTGCATGCATGTAGTATATATGTGGTATATATGTAGTATGCATGTTGCATGCATGTGGTATATATGTAGTATGTATGTTGCATGCATGTGGTATATATGTAGTATGTATGTTGCATGCATGTAGTATGCATGTTGCATGTAGTATATATGTAGTATATAGTGGTGTAGTGACCACTATGTCAGCTAGGGGGCGCTGTGTGGGTGTCCCAGGACGGGTGTACAGGCACATTCAGTGTGGTAACAGGAGCAGGGTCCTAAATGACTATTATGGGTCTCAAGGTGGGTGGCCTTGAGATGCAGGCTCCAGGGTGTATTGATCAGCAGAGGTACTGCTGATATTTCTGTTACACTGTGTCAGGGAAGCCTGTGTGCGTCTGTGCAATAGAGCCTTTAGTGATGTCATAGCCAAGTGATCACCTGTGGGTGTGGTTACAGGGCTATGTAATTGAGGTGTTTGGCACATGTGAGAGAGTGTGGGGGGAGAGTCAGTCTGAGTGTGGACAGACTTCCATGTGTCCAGGTGGGACACTACAGAGAGTGTGTATGGGGAGGATTACAGCTCCCAGCATGTGCTGAGACTCTCAGTCCGAGTCTGAAGCCACGGACATTTCTGTTTCTTTGCCTGAGCTGAAGCTTGTTACATTTCAGTATTATGCTGCCTTGTGGGCTTATGAAGTTAATAAAGCTCATGAACTTTGGGAAAACCTGCCTCATAATTGTCTCCCGCTGCACCTGAGCGAGTCGAAATCCCTACAATTGGTGACAGACTGCGGGCAGCGATTCCCAGAAGCACGTGTGGCAGTGCTGGCGATTCTGAGCCAGGAGAGCAGACGGTCTGACAACCGTGAGTAATACTGACCGAGGTCAGAGAAAGTGACTATTAATATTTGTGGAATACCTCTTAGGAGAAGAGGCATCCGAGAACCTGTGTGGCCGACACAGGTAACAGACAGGAGTCTGTGTTGCAGTGACCAGGGTCAGTGAGAGACTGTGTTCCTGGAGGGGTCAGTGAGCAAGGTCCTGGAGGGTCAGTGTTGGGAGGTTCTGGGAGAGGAATCGGATCCCTGGAACACATGATATGACCTTGGACCTGGTGAGGCATGTGTTGGGGCAGTCTCAGGCGGAGACGGATGTCCTGAAGAGCACCCGCTGAGCCCCTGGACCTGGTGAGGCCGGTGTGTTGGGAGACCCTGGGAGGAGGGTCGGCTCCCTGAATAGCACCCGGTGTGCCCTGTGTGTTGTACGTTCTCAGGTGGAGACGGTACGTCCTGAGTGGCACACGAACAGGACACGTGAGAGACTGTGCATGTGTTTTTTTTTTTTTCCTCTACAAAACCTGAAGGTGCTTGCTGTGACTCAGTGGGGTCACGAAGGTCTCGCAGCACAGGGACCTGGTGTTTTCTTTTTGGGATTTGCCCTGGGAGCATTGGTAGCAGACGCTGTCTGTCTACGCATTCTGCTGCAGCTTATTGCATGTGACTAAGCGGATACAGTAGTTGTGGCTTTACACAACTATTGAGGGTGAGTACCCTGCATTATTGCTTCATAACCCATTATAACTGCACTGGTAAGGCCCTATGGGTGCACTTTTGTGGTTTTTTTATCTTTGAGGGTGACAAACGGCTTCCGGTAACCCGGTGCGGTTACGAAGGGGACAAGCGGCTTCCGGTGGATCGGCGGGTCCACGAAGACGGCGCAGCAGGAACTGCAGTGACACCAGCCACTGTGTGTGTGTGTGAACGGCAGCTGGAGGTGCCGGTGGTTTGTGACAGCAGAAGCTGTGGTGGTGCCAGCAAGGACTTGTCTGGTATCGTGAGAGACAAACTGTGTGGTGTGAACTGTGGCATAAGAAGTTCTGCAGAACGGACATGGGGAAATCCCAAAAGGGGGCGGTGACCCAAAAGGGAGTGGCAACCAAAAAAGGGGTGGAGTCCCAAAAGGGGCGGTGACCCAAATGGGAGTGGTAACCCAAAAAGGGGTGGAGTCCCAAAAGGGGGCTGTGACCCAAATTGGAGTGGCAACCCAAAGTGGGGTGGTGGTCCAGAAAGGGGCCAAGTGTGAAGGAATGACAGCACTGGGTGACTCAGTAGGTATGTCTGGAGTGCCGCAGTGTATGTGCAGGTCTTTTTCAGAATGTGGAATATCCTTTCCAGGGAGTAATGACGGGCCACAGATGTGTGCAGTGATGCTGCATCGGTAAGGAGTCTTTGGTCGGCTGGACTCGGAGAGTCAGGTGACTCTGACAGGAATTCCTCTAGTCTTCTCTCTGACCGAGAAAAACGTCAGGGTTCGCTGTAAACACGGGATCACGGTGAACTATGCAGTAGACCGAGTAATGTTTGAGGGGTCCAAAGGTGGTGAGTGCCAAGGGGGCGGGATACCACGGGACTTAGTCTATGCCTGGGAGAGGGGCCGGGACTTTCTTTTGTTTGATGACGTTTGGTCGGACGGTGGAGATGCTTCGACTGTGGGGCAAG
Source organism: Dendrobates tinctorius (assembly GCF_039654945.1). Lineage (NCBI taxonomy): Eukaryota > Metazoa > Chordata > Amphibia > Anura > Dendrobatidae > Dendrobates > Dendrobates tinctorius. The sequence goes on from NW_027361878.1 coordinate 22,555,720, forward strand.
CAGACACTGAGACAGTGACGGCTCCTGACATGGACAGGTCAGAGGTAGAACTGACCAGAGGAAGAAGTACATCTGCCCAACTGACAGACCTGACGTCTCGTGATAAGACAGATGGTGGGCTGGGAGATGAGACAACTGGACTAGACACATTGGTGCTGGACGGTAACTGGAGAGTTCACTCGACTGGTGTGACTGACCCAGTGGTACCCTTTGATGATATAATTAAACAGGTAGTGGTGAGACACGTGCTGGCCAAAAGAGAACAAGATCGTGATCTAATCCTTATAAACAGGGAGGAAATGGTTGAGGAGGTAAAAAGTGGCTGGGACCCTAGGAGGTAGTGACCATGCTATTTTAGAATTTTGGATAACTACAGGCGGAAGACCTGTGAAGACTCAGACGTCAAGGTTAGATTTCAGAAAGGCAGATTTTAAGGGATTCAGAAAGAGAATTGGAGGGATCCAATGGCTGGATATCCTTAAAGACAAAAATGTCCAGGAAGGATGGGAAATCTTGAAAAATGAAATTCTCAAAGCACAGTTGTTAACAATTCCGAAAAGAGGGAAGAATAGGAAGCATTTAAGGAAACCAGGATGGATGAACACAGAACTTAAGCACATGCTAAAAAGGAAGAAAAAAATGTTTATAAAATGGAAAGAGGGAGGCATATCTAAAGAAGAATATAATGCTGTCTGCAGAACCTGCAGGGCACAAATCAGATTAGCTAAAGCTGAAAATGAATTGAGGCTTGCAAGAGATGTCAAAAGCAATAATAAAGAATTTTGGGGATATATCAAAAGTAAAAGAAAAGTCAAAGATGCTATAGGATTTTTACAGGATGAAAATGATGAAATGGTAAGACAGGATGTTGAGAAGGCTGAACTTTTAAATTCCTATTTTGCATCTGTTTTCTCTCAGAAAGGAAATGTAACATCAACTGTTATTCACTGTCCTATTAAGGGAATAGAAGAATCCAGGATATCTATAAACAGAAAGATAGTGAGGAAACACTTAGTTAACCTAAATGAATTCAAGTCTCCAGGTCCAGATGAATTACACCCCAGAGTACTGAAGGAGATAGTAGAAGAAATTTTTGAACCCCTCTCCATAATCTTTGAAAATTCTTGGAGAACAGGAGAGGTGTCAGAAGACTGGAGAAGAGCAAATGTTGTTCCTATCTTCAAAAAGGGGAAGAAGGTGGACCCAGGCAACTATAGGCCGGTGAGTCTGACTTCTATACCAGGAAAGATCTTTGAACAAATTATTAAACAACATGTATGTCAATACCTGGATAAGAATGAAGTGATTAAACAGAGTCAGCATGGGTTTGTAACTAATAAGTCATGTCAGACTAACTTAATTTCCTTCTATGATGGTATCACTGATTGGGTGGATCAAGGAAATGCTGTAGATATAGTATATCTTGACTTCAGCAAAGCATTTGACAAAGTCTCTCATACAATCCTTATTGAAAAAATGACTAAGTATGGAATGGACAAGGCAACTGTTAGGTGGATTCATAACTGGCTTAGTGATCGGACCCAAAGAGTGGTTGTAAATGGCTGCACATCCAGTTGGAAGAATGTCTCAAGTGGGGTACCACAGGGCTCTGTCCTGGGCCCTGTATTGTTCAACATCTTTATCAACGATTTAGATGAAGGAATTGAGGGTAAACTGATTAAATTTGCTGATGACACAAAGCTAGGAGGGATAGCTAATACTAGACAAGAGAGAGAGAGGATTCAAAAAGATTTAAATAAACTGGAGAAGTGGGCAGCAACTAACAGAATGGTTTTTAACAGGGAGAAATGCAAAGTACTACATCTGGGCAATAAAAATGAAAAAAGCATATATAGAATGGGAGAAATAGGGCTAAGTGACAGCACATGTGAAAAAGACTTGGGTATACTAATAGATCACAGACTGAATATGAGTCAACAGTGTGATGCAGCAGCAAAAAAGGCAAATGCAATTCTAGGATGTATTAACAGAAGCATACAGTCTAGATCACGTGAAGTCATTATTTCCCTCTACTCCTCTTTGGTCAGACCTCATCTGGAATATTGTGTCCAGTTTTGGGCACCACATTTTAAAAAAGACATCAACAAACTGGAGCAAGTTCAGAAAAGAGCGACCAGAATGGTGACCGGTCTGCAAACCCTGTCTTATGAGGAAAGGTTGCAGGATTTGGGAATGTTTAGTTTGCAAAAGAGAAGACTGAGAGGAGACTTAATAGCTGTCTACAAATATCTAAAGGGCTGTCACATTGTAGAAGGATCAACTTTATTCTCATTTGCACAAGGAAAGACTAGAAGCAATGGGATGAAACTGAATGGGAGGAGACACAGATTAGATATTAGAAAAAACTTTTTGACAGTTAGAGTGATCAATGAGTGGAACAGGCTGCCACGAGAAGTGGTGAGTTCTCCTTCAATGGAAGTCTTCAAACAGAGGCTGGACAGACATCTGACTGGGATGATTTAGCGAATCCTGCTTTGAGCAGGGGGTTGGACCAGATGGCCCAGGAGGTCCCTTCCAACTCTACGATTCTATGATTCTATAAATACAGCTCATAAAGGAGACTGTAACAGAACATGTTGAACGGGAAAGAGTTCTAAGGCAAGCAGCTGAGCACAGAGTGGATGAGCTGGAGAAGGAAGACTCTGAGCTCAGAGGTCACCTGTCAGCGTGTAAAACCATGAACAAGACTCTGTTGGAAGATATGGAGGTGCTCAGAGAGGCCCAAGAGAAGCATCAACAGGAGATTCTCAGGAGAGAGGATCAGCGTCGCTACCTGGCAGAGGAGCGAGATAAAGTTCTGCAAGAACTCAGTGGCATAGTAAAAGGTCTTCTACGGGAGAAGAAGTGGATGGGTGAAGACGAACAGCGGCCGTGCCCGACTGATAGCAAGGCAGAACTGCCAAAGCCCATCTCGGGAAAGGGTCCTGAGGACTGTAAATCTCAGGAAGATGGTGAGCCAAGAGCTGCACAAGACAGTCACCCGGTCTTGGCAGATACCTTGAGGGAAGTGTCTGTGGGGAACCCAGAGCCATCTGTCCAGGATGAGAGCAGGTCCATGGCCTTCAAGTGCGTGATGGAGGTACCCGAAGACGTGCGAGAAGCGTGTGCCAGCGAAGGTGTGCATGAGACCTTTAAAAAGGCAGTAAAGGCCTATAGTGTGAGCTGGGCACCAGAAACAAACCAGTTGGTGATACTGGCAGAAACGGAAGACACAGAGAGAAGGGTGGCTGTCCTGAAGGAGATGCACCTACAATGTCTCCGCACAAAACAGATGCTCGTGGAGCGTAATAGGAAAGCCGCTCGACGTCTGGAGCTTGCAAGGGACGCTCAAAGTCGGCTGGGCTTTGTGGAAGACATAATTCCGGTACCCAGAAATCTGGTAGGGAAAGTTGTTGGCAGACTTGGAAAGGTGATGCAGGAGATGGTGAATCGATCCAGTGTGAAGAGAGTGAGGATCCCACCTACTGGTGAAATCCAAGTCGCTGTTGAAGATGACATGGTTCCTGTCATTGTGGTTGGTTCGGTGGAAAGCATTGGGAAGCTTCGCATGCTCCTGGAATATCGGGTAGCGTACCTGAAGGAGATTGAGCAGCTAAGACAGGATCGACTGCAGATGAATGAGCAGATAGAGAACGTCAGGTGGCGTCCACCTCCAACCCAAGGTGTAAGGACCCGAAGGGATCCTCCAAGGAATGAAAGGACAGGTAGTCGAAGGCAAGAACGTCGAGAGTCCGCAAGTGGCCATTCTAATCTTAGTAACGTAGGCACGAGACCCGGTGGTGGACGTAGCGACAGAGGGTCAGACTCAGACCAGCCAGTTAGCTCAACTGGACGTGGGACTCATGACCGTGCGAACCGGGAGAGCCAGCTAGTGAAAGAAAGGTCGGGTGACGGAGCGCACTGCAGACAGGTGGAGACTAAAGAGTGCCTGGTCACCCTGACAGACTTTGACGGGAAGGCCAAAGCCCAAGGCCGAGATACTGACCGCTGGGGGCGGGGGAGGCCTAATGTAAATATGATGCAGTATGACTGCCGAAACAGATGGAGACGGTCCTCTCGATTGGTAGGGCAAGGTGACATGGGTGCCCGGTCTCAAGATCCCTGGGTGATGTCATGTGTTCAACCCCACAAGTATGAACAGAGGGGGGAGGTATGTGGTGTAGTGACCACTATGTCAGCTAGGGGGCGCTGTGTGGGTGTCCCAGGACGGGTGTACAGGCACATTCAGTGTGGTAACAGGAGCAGGGTCCTAAATGACTATTATGGGTCTCAAGGTGGGTGGCCTTGAGATGCAGGCTCCAGGGTGTATTGATCAGCAGAGGTAATGCTGATATTTCTGCTACACCGAGTCAGGGAAGCCTGTGTGTGTCTGTGCAATAGAGCCTTTAGTGATGTCATAGCCAAGTGATCACCTGTGGGTGTGGTTACAGGGCTATGTAATTGAGGTGTTTGGCACATGTGAGAGAGTGTGGGGGAGAGTCAGTCTGAGTGTGGACAGACTTCCATGTGTCCAGGTGGGACACTACAGAGAGTGTGTATGGGGAGGATTACAGCTCCCAGCATGTGCTGAGACTCTCAGTCCGAGTCTGAAGCCACGGACATTTCTGTTCCTTTGCCTGAGCTGAAGGTTACATTTCAGTGTTATGCTGCCTTGTGGGCTTATGAAGTTAATAAACCTCATGAACTTTGGGAAAACCTGCCTCATAATTGTCTCCCGCTGCACCTGAGCGAGTCGAAATCCCTACAATATGTATGTTGCATACATGTAGTATATATGTGGTATATATGTAGTATGCATGTTGCATGCATGTGGTATATATGCAGTATGTATGTTGCATGCATGTAGTATATATGTAGTATGCATGTTGCATGTAGTATATGTCGTATATATGTATGTTGCATACATGTAGTATATATGTGGTATATATGTAGTATGCATGTTGCATGCATGTGGTATATATGTATGTATGTTGCATGCATGTAGTATATATGTAGTATGCATGTTGCATGCATGTAGTATGTATGTAGTATGTATGTAGCATGTAGTATGTATGTTGCATGCATGTAGTATATATGTTGTATGTATGTATGTTGCATGCATGTAGTATATATGTAGTATGTATGTAGCATGTATGTAGTATTTTTTTTCTTTTTTACATTCACATTAGCCGCATGATGGGACTACTACTGTCCCATCATTGGCTAATGTGTCAATCACCGTCATGGTAGCAGGCATCGCCCGATGAGACTTGTAGTCCCATCGGACGATGCCTGCACAGACCCCCGCAGCCTGTACAGACCCCCGGACAGTCGGTACAGACCACCGGCAGGCCGGCACGGCCCACCGGCAGGCCGGTACAGTCCCCTGCAGCCTGTACAGACCCCCGGACAGTCGGTACAGACCACCGGCAGGCCGGCACAGCCCCCCGGCAGGCCGGTACAGACCACCGCAGCCTGCACAGACCCCAGTCGGTACAGACCACCGGCAGGCCGGCACAGCCCCCCGGCAGGCTGGTACAGACCCCCGCAGCCTGCACAGACCCCCGGACAGTCGGTACAGACCACCGGCAGGCCGGCACAGCTCCCTGGCAGGCCGGTACAGACCCCGGGCAGTCCGCACAGACCCCCGGCAGGCCGGCACAGACCCCTGGAAGGTCCGTACACACCCCTGAGAGGCTGTACAAGGACAGAAAAGGGTTTTTCTTATTCCGATACCGGAAGTCCCATAGACTTGAATGGGACTTCCGGTATCGGAATCGGCGATACCCGATACGTTTTTCGTATCGGGCCGATACCATCCGATCCGATATTTTAGGGTATCGGATGGTATCGCTCAACACTAGTAGTGAGGCTGATTACCAAACACCTGATCAGGTGGATGGTGACTGGGTAACGGGAACTTCTGACTGGATATAAGGTAGCCGACGCCCTTCTGAGTCGCTGGTGATTTCTCTGCTGGATTCTTGGAGACCAGTCTGATTCCTGCTTCCCAAAGATAAGTTTTTGCTCTGCTATTGAACTTATTAGTTTTGGTTTTGTTTACCTTGTTTTTTGGAGTTCAGCCATCCCCGGCCGGGGGTGTGCTGGAATCTTTTTCCTTGATCAGTGTTCTCTTTTGCTCTGCTTCCAGAATATTCTGAGTGCTGATATAGGGTCTGAAGTCTAGTGACTTCAGGGTCCTTTTTGCTTATCAGTTGTGTTGGTAATATTTTTTAGCATGGTTTTCTCGGATTGCAGACAGCAGCTTTTCTATCCTGTCCTTTTTAGTTAGCTTGGGCCCCATGGTTTGCTCAACCTATCTTTCTATCTGTGTTAGTGTTTTCATCTTGCTTCACCGTCATTATATGTTGGGGGCTGCCTATTGCTTTGGGGTCTGCTCTGAGGCAGTTTTTCCCTTTTCTCTCTTTAGGCTTGTGTAGATCTCCGGCTGTGATGAGGTGTCTAGGATCACCGTAGGAACACTCCACGGCTACTGCTAATTGTGTGATAGGATTAGGGGTCTGCAATCCGCTAGTTTCCAACCTCTCTGATTTTCTGGGCTGAGCTTGTGTTTTGTTTTTTTCCTCCTCGGTGACTCAATCATAACAGAATCACCAGCCATACCGCATATTCTAGGGTACTCAAAAGCAGGAAGGAATTGTTTAAGAAAAAAAAAAGAAAAAAAAAAAAAGGTGACAGAATTTTTTTTTTGTATATTTTTTCCTCTTTTTCTCTGAGGCCATAGGAGGAATATATTTTTTTTTCTGATGGAGTTTAAGCAATTGTCTGATCGTGTGGAGCAGCTTGCTGCTGAGGTGCGGGGAATTTCTGCCTATCTTGCTCGTTCATACGCTGCTGAACCAAAAATCCCCACTCCTGATGTGTTTTTTGGGGATCGGTCTAAATTTTTGAATTTTAAGAATAATTGTAAATTATTTCTTGCCTTGAAGCCTAACTCATCGGGGAGCTCTGTGCAGCAGGTTAAAATTGTCATCTCCTTTCTGCGCGGCGATCCCCAGGATTGGGTGTTTTCTTTAGTACCAGATGATCCTATTCTAACTAATGTGGACGCATTTTTTCAGGCCTTGGGGTTGTTGTATGATGAACCTAATGTGATTGATCAAGCTGAAAAGACCCTGTTGGCATTGAGTCAGGGTCAAGATTCTGCAGAACTGTACTGTCAAAAATTCCAAAAGTGGGCGGTCCTCACCACTTGGAATGATGGTGCCTTGGCAGCTCTCTTTCGAAAGGGTTTGTCAGAAACCGTAAAAGATACTATGGTGGGATTTCCTGTTCCCTCTGGTCTTGATGATTCTATGTCATTAGCCATTCAGGTTGATCGGTGTTTACGTGAACGTAAAATTATACGGGAAATGCTGCCACCTGTTGAACAAATGTCTGAACCTATGCAATGTGATAGAGTTTTGTCTAGGGCACAACATCAGGAGTTCAGAAGGCGTAATAAGCTGTGTTTTTTCTGTGGAGATGCCTCTCATATTATTTCTGTCTGCCCTAAACGAGAGAAACGTTTTGCACGCACATTTGCTGTAGGTGGTGTACAACCTAAGTTTCTTCTGGCAATTACTCTGATCTGCTCCCTGTCCACATTTTCTGCTAAAGCCTTTGTGGATTCAGGAGCAGCCTTGAACCTAATGGATTTAGATTTTGCTAAACGTTGTGGTTTCCCTATGACACCCCTGCGGACGCCTATTCCTTTGAGGGGTATTGATGCTACTCCTTAGGCGAAGAATAAACCTCAGTTTTGGACCCAGGTGGTAATGCGGGTCGCCCCAGACCATCAAGAAAATTGCAGATTTTTGGTGTTGCATAATTTGCATGATACCATCGTGCTGGGGTTCCCCTGGTTGCAAATCCATAATCCAGTTTTGGATTGGAAATCTGTGTGTGTGTGTGGTGAATTGGGGTTGTCGGTGTGCTCTTAGTGACACTCCTGTTTTCTCCACCTCTCCCCAGTCGCATGAGGTTCCTGACTATTTGGATGATTTTTATGATGTGTTTAGTGAGAGTAAGTCTGCATCTTTGCCTCCTCATAGGAGTTATGACTGTGCAATTGAGCTGAGTCCGGGGTGTAAATTTCCCAAGGGTCGACTTTTTAATTTATCTGTACCCGAACATGAGGCTATGCGTTCTTATATTAAGGAGTCGTTGGAGAAGGGTCATATTAGACCATCCTCTTCACCCTTAGGTGCTGGGTTTTCTTTTGTGGCCAAGAAGGATGGTTCATTAAGGCCCTGTACTGACTATCGCTCCCTTAACAAAATTACTGTTAAATATCAGTATCCGTTACCCCTGATTTCTGACCTATTTTCTAGAGTTGAAGGTGCTTGCTGGTTTACCAAGCTTGACCTCAGGGGGGCGTATAATCTTATTCGCATTAAGCATGGGGATGAATGGAAGACAGCGTTTAATACTCCGGAGGGACATTTTGAGTACCTGGTGATGCCTTTTGGGCTCACTAATGCCCCTTCTGTCTTCCAGTGCTTCATGAATGATATTTTCCGGGACTTTGTGGAAAAGTTTCTGATCATCTATTTGGATGATATTTTGATCTTTTCCAGGGATTGGGACTCTCATGTGGAACATGTTCGGACTGTGTTCCGGATTTTGAGGGAAAACTCCCTGTATGTTAAGGGATCGAAATGTCTTTTTGGTGTACAGAGGATTTCATTTTTGGGATTTATTTTGTCTCCGTCAACTATTGAAATGGACCCGGCCAAGGTACAGGCCATTTATGATTGGGTGCAGCCCACTTCTTTGAAGGCCCTCCAGAAGTTTTTGGGTTTTGCTAATTTTTATCGTAAGTTTATAGCCAATTTTTCTGTTATTGCCAAACCATTGACTGATTTGACTAAGAAGGGCGCTGATTTGCTGAATTGGTCTCCAGAGGCTGTTTCTTCTTTTCAGGAGCTGAAGTGGAGGTTCACTTCTTCTCCGGTTTTGCGACAACCCGATGTCTCACTTCCATTTCAGGTGGAGGTGGATGCTTGAGAGACTGGTGCAGAAGCTGTTTTGTCTCAAAAAGATCCTGTAACATCTAAAATGAACCCCTGTGCCTTCTTTTCCTGGAAGTTCTCTCCTTCCGAACGCAACTATGATGTGGGGAATCGAGAACTGTTGGCCATGAAGTGGGTATTTGAGGAGTGGAGACATTGGTTGGAGGGAGCTAGACATCAAGTTGTGGTCCTCACTGACCACAAGAATTTGATCTACCTTGAGTCGGCTAAACGCTTGAATCTGAGACAGGCCAGGTGGGCCTTGTTTTTCACACGTTTTGATTTTGTGGTCTCCTTTCTCCCGGGCACTAAGAACGTTAAGGCTGATGCCCTCTCTAGGAGTTTTTTGGCCGATTCTCCTATTGTGACCAAGCCTACTACCATCTTAGGTGAGGGGGTGGTTCTTTCTGCCATCTCGCCTGATTTGAGACGTGCTCTGGAGACGTTTCAGGAGGATAAGCCTGAGTGTTGTCCCAGTGGTAGGTTGTATGTTCCTGACCAGTGGAGGAGGAAAGTGATGTCTGAAGTTCATTGCTCTGCATTGGCTGGTCATCCAGGTATTTTTGGTACTAGAGATTTGGTGAGTTGGTCTTTTTGGTGGCCTGCCTTGTCTCGTGATGTCAGAAATTTTGTGCAGTCCTGTGGGACTTGCTCCCGATCTAAACCTTGTTCTCGTTCTAGTGGGTTGTTGATGCCTTTACCGGTACCCAGGAGGCCATGGACCCATATTTCAATGGATTTTATTTCTGATCTGCCTGTCTCTCAGAGGATGACTGTTATCTGGGTGATTTGTGATAGATTCTCTAAGATGGTCCATCTTGTACCACTCCCTAAGTTGCCATCTTCCTCAGAGTTGGTGCCCTTGTTTTTGCAACAGGTGGTTCGCTTGCATGGGATTCCTGAGAACATTGTATCAGACAGAGGAGTTCAGTTTGTCTCTAGATTCTGGAGGACCTTTTGTTCCAAGTTGGGAATTCAGTTGTCCTTCTCCTTTGCATTTCACCCTCAGACCAATGGGTAGACGGTGAAACAAACCAGACTTTGGAGGCTTATTTGAGATGTTTTATATCTGCTGATCAGGATGATTGGGTCTCATTTTTACCCTTGGACGAATTTGCTTTAAATAATAGAGCTAGTTCTGCCACTTTGATGTAACCCTTTTTCTGTAACTTTGGGTTTCATCCTCGATTTTCTTCAGGGCAGGTGGAGTCTTCTGCCTGTCCAGGGGTTGACACTGTGGTGGAAAGAATGCAGCAGATTTGGGGCCAAGTGGTAGATAAGTTGTCTCTTTCCCAGGAAAAGCCCCAGCGGTTTTCTAACCGGCATAGGACCATTGGTCCCCGGTTTAAGGTGGGTGATATGGTCTGGTTGTCATCAAAGAATATCTCTATGAAAGTGGCTTCTCCAAAGTTTAAACCTAGATTTATTGGACCTTACAAGATTTTGGAGATTAATAATCCGGTCTCTTTTCGGTTGGCTCTTCCTGTCACATTTAAGATTCATAATGTGTTTCATAAGTCCTTGTTGAAGAGGTTTGTTGAACCAGTGGTTCCTATGGCGGCACCTCCTGACCCTGTGTTGGTTGAAGGTAACATGGAATATGAGGTAGAGAAGATACTGGATTCCCGTCTGGCTAGACGGAGACTCCAGTATTTGGTTAAGTGGAAGGGTTATGGTCAGGAAGATAATACCTGGGTTTCTGCCTCTGATATTCATGCCGAAAGATTGGTGCATGCTTTTCATCGAGCTCATCCTGATCGGCCTGGTGGCTTGGATGAGGGTTCGGTGACCCCTCCTCAAGGGGGAGGTACTGTTGTGAGCTCATCTGTTCATTCATCTTTTGTGTCTGAGGATCTCCCTCTTCTGGTGAAGGAAGGTAGTGAGGCTGATTACCAAACACCTGATCAGGTGGATGGTGACTGGGTAACGGGAACTTCTGACTGGATATAAGGTAGCCGACGCCCTTCTGAGTCGCTGGTGATTTCTCTGCTGGATTCTTGGAGACCAGTCTGATTCCTGCTTCCCAAAGATAAGTTTTTGCTCTGCTATTGAACTTATTAGTTTTGGTTTTGTTTACCTTGTTTTTTGGAGTTCAGCCATCCCCAGCCGGGGGTGTGCTGGATTCTTTTTCCTTGATCAGTGTTTTCTTTTGCTCTGCTTCCAGAATATTCTGAGTGCTGATATAGGGTTTGAAGTCTAGTGACTTCAGGGTCCTTTTTGCTTATCAGTTGTGTTGGTAATACTTTTAGCAGGGTTTTCTCGGATTGCAGACAGCAGCTTTTCTGTCCTGTCCTTTTTTGTTAGCTTGGGCCCCATGGTTTGCTCAACCTATCTTTCTATCTGTGTTAGTGTTTTCATCTTGCTTCACCGTCATTATATGTTGGAGGCTGCCTATTGCTTTGGGGTCTGCTCTGGGGCAATCAGTTTTTCCCTTTTCTCTCTTTAGGCTTGTGTAGATCTCCGGCTGTGATGAGGTGTCTAGGATCACCATAGGAACACTCCACGGCTACTGCTAGTTGTGTGATAGGATTAGGGGTCTGCAATCCGCTAGTTTCCAACCTCTCTGATTTTCTGGGCTGAGCTTGTGTTTTGTTTTTTCCTACTCGGTGACTCAATCATAACAGAATCATCAGCCATACCGCAGATTCTAGGGTACTCAAAAGCAGGAAGGAATTGTTTAAGAAAAAAAAATAGAAAAAAAAAAAAAAAAGGTGTCAGAATTTTTTTTTGTGTGTGTTTTTTTTCCTCTTTTTCTCTGAGGCCGTAGGAGGAATATATATATTTTTTTCTGATGGAGTTTAAGCAATTGTCTGATCGTGTGGAGCAGCTTGCTGCTGAGGTGTGGGGAATTTCCGCCTATCTTGCTCGTTCACACGCTGCTGAACCAAAAATCCCCTCTCCTGATGTGTTTTTTGGGGATCGGTCTAAATTTTTGAATTTTAAGAATAATTGTAAATTATTTCTTGCCTTGAAGCCTAACTCATCGGGGAGCTCTGCGCAGCAGGTTAAAATTGTCATCTCCTTGCTGCGCGGCGATCCCCAGGATTGGGTGTTTTCTTTAGTACCAGATGATCCTATTCTAACTAATGTGGACGTAGGATCACTCAACGGCTACTGCTAGTTGTGTGATAGGATTAGGGGTCTGCAATCCGCTAGTTTCCAACCTCTGATTTTCTGGGCTGAACTTGTGTTTTGTTTTTTTCCTCCTCGGTGACTCAATCATAACAACTGACTACCTGACTGACTGACTACCTGAGGTACCCTCTTCACTGTCATTTTCCCATGGTGAAGAGTTCACCTCAGGTCAGGCTGGCAGCGAGCACAGACTCAGTGAGGTGACGTCACTGAGTCTGTGTTCGCTGCTGGCATGAACTCCTGTGATCTCAGCATCGCCATTTTCCCACGGTGCTGGAGGTCACTGGAGTTCATGCTGACAGCGAGCACAGACTCAGTAACGTCACCGCTCATCACTGAGCCTACGCCCGCTGCTTCTCATTTATTCCTCCGTGGTTTACAGCCGGGAGCAGTCGCATTAGCCTCGCTCCCGGTTGTTAACTGATTTAACCCCTGAGATGGATTTACACCATGGGACTTGACTGTACGCCTGACAGGTATGGGATATTGTTGGTTTATTATTTTAATTTTGTTTGCAGAAGAACGATGGCTTCGATATTGGAATAGCAGTTTAATAAAGATGGAAAAAATGTGTGTAGTGTATTCTTTCATTAACAGACTTTATTATTATTGTGTGTTTATTTAACCCTTTAGCAACTCTAGGATTAGTAATGGATAGGTGTCTTATTGACACCTCTCCATTACTAAGCCGGGCATAATGTCATCTTACAATAGCAAGGTGATATTAGCCCCTTATTAACCCCGCTTGCCACCGCTACAGGGCAGTGGGAGGAACCGGGCAAAGCTCCAGAATAGGCGCATCTAATAGATGCGCCTTTTCTTGGCAGCTGCGGGCTGCTGTTTTTAGGCTGTGGGTGGCCAAGGTCATTGGCCCTTTACCAGCCTGAGAATAGCAGCCCCAAGCTGTGCGCTTTAGTCAGGTTGGTTGTCAAAAATGGGGGGTCTCCATGCCGTTTTTTTAACTATTTATGTGCCCCTTTTTGAAACTAATCAACTGTTTCCTGTAAATTAGTAGTGCATGGAGGTGTGGCACAGTTTGAAACAATCTTTCATACTCAGGCCAGGTTTGTCGGGGCAGATGTCGCATTGATAAATGGTGTCCTTGCGTATTCCCCTTTTGTAACACACTCGGCACCTTTTCTGCGACTTACCTCTTTTTCCAGTTTGTGGGACTACCCCAGGGAAATGCTGACCTGGTATGATGCGATCACCTTCAGTTCTGAAAGTACTGGGGCCTGCTCCTTCCTGAGTGCCAAATATCAAGGCCTTAACCACCACCTCCTGGAACAGAATATACGATGTATCGGTGTGACGTGCACATCGTGACAGCAGGAAAGCATTGAGCATTGCCATTTGTACAATGTGCACAGCCAGCTTTTTGTACCACACCTTGGCCTTTCTCAAAGCACTGTACGGTTGGAGGAGTTGATAAGAGAGATCAACGCTCCCCATGTTTTTGTTGTACCCCAGTACACAGTCCAGTTTGCAGACCTGTGTAGAGGTACCACATACAGGGCTGAGGGCCCTGTAACTGTCTGTTCAACTCATCTGATGAATCCCCGTTATTGGGGAGGAAACACATAGGGAGCATTTAACCCTCATCATCATTGGGGGTGTCACTACAGGGTCCACTTGGGGCCTGTCCTTGTGGGGACAGGAGCAATACCTGGACACGACAGACAGGGAGGATAGGGAAATATTGCATACTCATATCCCTCTCCCTCCATGCTCTCCTTTCCCCTCGTTTGGATTCAGTACCCGGCAGGATACATCTAAAAACAGACCGGGATTTCTATGTCCATTATCAGTGGTGAGACCAAACCATTTTTTAATGAGCACTGATCTGCACAAGGACTATTTTGTTTGCTATTGTGTTTATTGTGTTGTCTCAAGTTTTAATGACTGATTAAGGCTGAGTTCACACGTGGCGTTTTTTTCGCGTTTCCGCGGCGGTTTTAATCGTGCGATTTTGCCGCGAAAACGCGAAAAATAAGCATCCCATGCATTCCTATGGGATTCCGCAATGCTGCGCTAATGCTGCGGTTTTTACCGCGGCGGAATCGCTTCGCGGTAAAAACCGCAGCATGCTCATTAATTTGCGGAATCGTGGCGATCCCACACCCATAGGAATGCATTGTTCCGCTTACTTCCCGCATGTGGCTGTGCACACCATGCGGAAAGTAAGCAGAACATTTGCGGATGGTACCCACGGTCCGGAGGAGAGGAGACTGTCCTCCGGGCTTTGGGTACCATATCCCTGTAAAAAATAGAATTTAAAAATAAAAAATATTGTTATTCTCACCCTCCGACGTCCCGCGCAGTCTTCCCGCTTCGCTTCACGCTCCCGTTCCCAGTAATCCTTTGCGAAAATGCCCGCGATGACGTCCGTTCTCGCGGGATCGCGAAGTCTCGCGGTCATTCACGCGACGTCATCGCGAATTACCGCGAGACATCGCGATCCCGCGAGAACGGACGTCATCGCAGGCATTTTCGCAAAGGATTACTGGGAACGGATGCGCGGGACGTCGGAAGGTAAGAATAACACCATTTTTTATTTTTTTGGGCATTTTATCTTTTACTACTAATACTGCATAGGCGGCCTCAGTAGTAAAAAGTTGGTCACACTCATCAAACACTATGTTTGACGAGTGTGACCAACCTGTCAATCAGTTCTCCAAGTGATGCTACAGATCGCTTGGAGAACGCTAGCATTCTGCAAGCTAAATACGCTTGCAAAATGCTAGTTTTTCGGCGGGAAAATCGCGGGAATTTAAAATGCGATTTTCCCGCTGACTGGAATTCCGGAATTCTCGCGGTAATTTCCGCGAGAGTTCCGGTACGTGTGCACTTAGCCTCAAGGTTATGTTTTATGAAGTGGGGAATCCTCCAAGCTATTGATGATACCTCAGGGTACACCCACAGGTTTAGAGTATATGAAGGAAAGGACACCAAGATTTATCCCCTGAATCTCCCCCTATCCTGGGAGTGAGTGGGAAAATTGTGTGAGATTTGGTGCACCCACTGCTGGAAAAAGGTTATCACCTTAACACTGATAACTTTTATACCAGCATCCCACTTTTCAAATCCTTCTCTGCGTGAGGTACCGCAGCCTGCGGTACTGTCCACAAAAAGCAGAGATACTTGGGCAGATGCTCAAAAGGGGTGACAGCAGAGCCCAATGTAGCGACCACCTGCCAGTGGTCAAGTACAAGGACAAAAGGGATTACCTTCTCTTGACCACCATACACGGTGATGGCAATGCCCTCGGCACTGTAGAGGAGGAACCTCTGCATAGGTCAGCAAACCAAACTTTGTACTGGGGTACAATAAAAACATGGGGGGCGTTGATCTCTCTGATCAACTTCTCCAGCCGTACGGTGCTTTGAGAAAGGCCAGGGTGTGGTGCAAAAAGTTGGCCGTGCACATCATACAAATGGCAATGCTCAGCGTTTTCCTGCTGTCATGATGTGCAGGCCACACAGATACGCTATACTTTCAGCTCCAGGAGGTAGCGATTAAGGCGTTAATCTCTGGAAACCAGGAAGGCCCCAGTACTTCCGGAACTGAAGGTGCTCGTGATGCGACCCAGAGGCCGTGGGATACTCTGTACCGGGCCGGTCATCTTAAAGGGATGTGTCACAGTGGCAGTGACCCGGTCCGTGGCCCCAGGTGGTCATGTAAAAGGGGAGTATTGATTAGGGATAAAGTTTATGTAGTGATTCGTGACGCCAGTTGGAGTGTTCAACTGTAGCCGGAACCGCAGATGATCCCTGGGGGAGTAGATGCTGATGGCAGTGCAGATGTTAAACTCTCTCCAACCAGGGAAGACCCCCAGAGATTGTGATGCAAGTAGAAGGCACGGAGTAATAAGGCAGGAGACACTTTATCATTTACTGTTGTTCAGGTGCAGTTCAGAGGAGATATTACAACTCTCACCAGGTTACAGTCTGTTCTGCAGAATGGAAGTTATCTTTCCCTGCTGTGACTCAGTGTAACTTCCTGCTATTCTAATCGCTTCTGGAACCAAGGCTTCCCGGAGTTTAGAACTTCCCAGTATTGCCTCTACTCACTGTGTATTTCGCCTTCAGCAACTTGCAGCTTGAATCCTTTGTGTGAGCAGCTCAAGTTCCCACTTGCACTATCCTTCACTGATCCTAGCTTCTTGCAGTATTTCTGAGGGAAAACACTTTTCTGCTGGTTGTATAATCCCATGCAGTCTCGCAGCTTACCACCCTGCTCTGAAAGCATGGATGGTCTAGGGACTGGTCCCTGATGTTTCTTAGCTCTCACTCCTGGATCGAGCACATGTCTTAACATGGCTTCCAAGATGTTCTTCCTCCTTCTTCACTGAAACAAGTCTCGACTCCTCCCCCTCCCAGTTAGGGCGTGTCTGCAAAGCTCTAAGCTCCAGGCAAGTGAGGGAAGTGAATTGTGGGTGTGTGTTGTGGTCTCTAGCAGAGAAAGCATAACTCCCATTGCTCACAAAACACATAAAAAACTACATATTTAACCCTTTTGTGGCGATAAAGACGCAGGGTGCCACACTCGTATGGTACCAGGTCAGCATTTCCCGAGGGAGGTCGCAAAAGAGGTGCCGTGTTTGTTACAAAAGGGGAATATAAATTTATCAATGCAACACCTGCTCCGACAAACCTGACCTGCATATGAAAGATTGCTTCAAACTGTACCACACCTCTATGCACTACTAGTTTCCAAAATTATGTCACTTGTATTTTTTTTTTTACTGTTTATGCACATCAGGGACTCTGCAAACAGAACATGATGTCCGCAGATCATTCCTTCAAAGTCTGCATTACAAAATGTCACTACTTCCCTTCTGAGCCCCGACGTGTCCCCAGTCAAACAGTAGTTTTTTCCCACATATTTGAACCATTTTTTTTTGTTAGGAAGTTATAAGGGTTGAAAGGTAAACAGCCATTTCTCATTTTTTGCAACATCATTTTTTTTAGGGACCGCATCACATTTGAAGTCACTTTGACGGTCTATATAATAGAAAATACCCAAAAGTGATACCATTCTAAAAACTGCACCCCTGAAGGTGCTCAAAACCACATTCAAGAAGTTTATTAAACCTTCAGGTGCTTCACAGGAATTTTTGGAATGTTCAAAAAAAAAAATGAACATTTATCTTTTTTTCACAAAAAATTTACTTCAGATCCAATTTGTTTTATTTTAGCAAGGGTAACAGGAGAAATTGGACCCCAAAAGCTGTTGTGCAAATTCTCCTGAGTACGCTGATAACTCATATATGCAGGTAAACCACTGTTTGGGCGCATGGCAGAGCTCGGAAGGGAAGGAGTGTTGTTTGACTTTTCAATGCAAAATTGGCTGGAATTGAGATCGGACGCCATGTTGCGTTTGGAGAGCCCCTGTTATACCTAAACAGTAGAAACCCCCCGCAAGTGACCACATTTTCAAAAGTAGACCCCCTAAGAAACTTATTTAGATGTGTGGTGAGCACTTTGAACCCCCAAGTGCTTCACAGAAGTTTATAACGTAGAGCCGTAAAAATAAAAAAAATCATATTTTTTCCACAAAAATGATCTTTTTGCCCCTAATTTTTTATTTTTCCAAGGGTAACAGGAGAAATTGGACCCCAAATGTTGTTGTGCAATTTGTCCTGAGTATGCTGATACCCCATATATGGGGGAATAAACCACTGGGCGCATGGCAGAGCTCGAAAGGGAAGGAGCGCCAGATTTTACTGTTATGGTTTGCAGGTGCCATGACCCACTGGGAGAGCCCATGAGGTGCCAAAACAGCAGAACCCCCCCATAAGTGACCCCATTTTATGAACTGCGCCTCTCAATGAATTCATCTAGGGGTGCAGTGATCATATTGACACCATGGGTGTGTCACAGAATTTTATACCATTGGGCAGCCATGAGGAGAGACTAGGGAGGAACGGATCGCTATTTGCCCATTCAAGTAAATGAGTCTGTGCACATGTCAGTGTGTTTCCACGGATTGTGTGTCCATGGATAAAACACATTGACATGTCCGTTTTTAATGTCAGCACGGGCCACAAAACATCAAGCACACGTGCATATCCATAACACACATGGATGTCATCGATGTGGCACGCATCAGTGCCGAGGAAGAAGCGTTACAGTAAGCACTGTTCTCCAACGTCGGATGCTGAACACGGCTCTCACAATTCTCCCCTGTTTGTGCCGATCATCGGCAGAGCAGGGCAGAATGATGAGAACCGTGTTCAGCACCCTGCGCGGGGGAACAGGACTTACTGTAATGCTTCTTCCCTGGCGCTCGTCCTTGTGGTGCTGATGCGGCACACGCATGCCTCATGTGTGACGCAAGTATTACATACACGGACACTGACATCTCTGGTACCGGAAATATCAGGACGTGTGAAAGAGGCGTTATAGCAGGTTTTTCTGTTTGGCTGCTGTCACACACTAAAAGACGCTTTTTATTGCAAAAAAATAGTTTTTGCATCACCATATTTTGATAGCTATAATTTTTACATATTTTGGCCCACAGAGTCATGTGAGGTCTTGTTTTTTGTGGGACAAGTTGACATTTTTATTGGCACCATTTTCGGGCACATGACTTTTTTGATTGCTTTTTTATTCCAATTTTTGGGAGGCAGAATGGACAAAAAACAGCAATTCATGAATTTCTTTTGGGGGGGCGTTTATACCGTTCCTTGTGTGGTAAAATTGATAAAGCAGTTTTATTTTTCGGGTTAGTACAATTACAGTTATACCTCATTTATATAATTTTTTTATGTTTTGGCACTTTTTATACAATAAAAACTATTTTATATAAAAAATAATTATTTTTGCATCGCTTTATTCTGAAAGCTATAACTTTTTTATTTTTTCCAGTGATGGAGCTGTATGGCAGCTCCTTTTTTGCAGGACAAGATGACATTTTAAGCGGTACCATGCTTATTTATATCTATCTTTTTGATCGCGTTATTCCACTTTTTGTTTGGCAGTATGATGGTAAAGCATTGTTTTTTGCCTTGTTTTTTTTTTTTTAATGGCGTTCACTAAAGGGGATAACTAGTGGTTGTCATGATCCAGGCCGGGTTTTGTATCCTGTCTCTCTTTCCTGGTCTGACCATGTTGAGGGTTAACTTTTCTCTGCCTCGTTCTGGCGCTAGGCTGGCTATTTCTCTCCACTACACCCTGCAGGCGGTGTCAGTTATAGTTTTTGCCTACGGCGTGAGTAGCTGACTCCGTGTATACCCTGATTTGTCCTCCTGCTGTTGTTGACTTTGCTCATTTCTGTTTGTTCTCCACTCCCTGTCCCGACTCAGTGTTTCCCTTTCATGTTTAGGACTCCCTGATATTTGACTCGGTTTGGACCCTAACCTACTGTTTGTCTCTTGTCTTTGGCATATCTGCTCCTGACCGATACGGACCCATTTTTCTTGCTTCTGACTCTGTGTTTGTTTATTCCTTTGGTACAGCACTACAAACTAATATCAACTCAGCTTGTTTGACTATTCTGCTGCCACCTGGTGGTAGCCTCGCTGCTGCGCTGCAAGTCTGCTCTTGCTGTGTGCAGTCCTCCCTCCACTGTATTGCCATCTAGTGGAGCTTGCATCTACCTGCATAGCAGCAGCGTGACATTATAGCTGACCGCAGACAGTTTTTATTCCTTTGCTCCCCTTCTATGGATTCGCTCTGTACCTTGGCGGATCAGATGTCAAGTTTAATGTAAATGATGCAGGACTTGTCTCTGGAACATAGGGCTCTGGCCACGTCTCATAACCAACTGCAGAGGGAGCTTTCTGAGACGGTTAAATCTTTTCAGGGTTCTATTACCCAATCTGTCTGTATCATAAGTTGAGGATCCAAGAAAAGCACTTCTGAACAACTCTGTACTGAAACCTGAAGAAAAGGTGCGGTTTGTCACCTCAAAACGCGTAGTTTCTGTAGTACATATAATAAAGAACTTGAAAGATTTATATGGATTTCTGAAGAATTCTTATCACTAGAGCAGCGCGGATGCTCAGAAGTGCTTTTCTTGGATCCTCAACTTATGATACCTAGTGGACGCTGTCCACCTGCACGAGCTCTGCAGCAGCTATATGACTGCAACAAACGTTGAGAGTGGTTGTGTCTGAACACAACCCATAAAGGGTGAGTACTCCAGAGTACTTTTATATTTTAATTGATTTATACCAGGTGAAGCCCTATGTCTGCGCCAGGGAGAGAGAGTGCTGCACAGCATACACAGCCAGCCCCGACGCGCGTTTCGGATACAATCCCTTCCTCAGCACCCTCTCTCCCTGGTTTGTGTTTTTTCAGTATTTAGCGATTTGATGGTTTTGAATCCAATGTGTTTTAGCCAGGGATTTTTCCCTTCATTATGGTTCTGCGCTTTCCACTCCATCTCACTATTCATGTATACTTCTACCTACTCAGCCAGGGGTGTATGATATCCACCATATAAATTATGTTGAGGTGTGTTGCTCATCATTACACTGCCTGTTTTTGTAGTGTCACTTTTTAGTCCAT
Source organism: Dendrobates tinctorius (assembly GCF_039654945.1). Lineage (NCBI taxonomy): Eukaryota > Metazoa > Chordata > Amphibia > Anura > Dendrobatidae > Dendrobates > Dendrobates tinctorius. The sequence goes on from NW_027361878.1 coordinate 22,576,382, forward strand.
AATTTTACTACACCTGGTATTCAATAAAGATTTAACTTTTACCCATATGTACACTGGACATTTTGCACTGTTCTTTCGCTGTGTGGTTTATTGCCCACCGACTAGCAAGGTGTTGGAGAAAGCCTAAGTCTGGGACTCTCAGGTACCGTTTTCCTCATTTCATAAGATATTGCTGAAATGGAACTTTGTTGTGGGAATTGCTACACCCCCACTTCAGCTTTCGTGGACTGTGGGTCGTCTATGAACTTTATTGACTCTAACTTGGCGGCCAAGTGTAAGTTAGGGACAGTTAGGCTTGAGACTCCAATTCACATTGTGGCCATTGACAAAACACTGCTGGCTAAGAATGTTATTAAATTTGACTCGGAGGAGTTTCTTCTCAAGGTGTGTTCCTTGCATCAGGAACGGGATTGGTGTTGGGATTTCCTTGGTTACAGTTACACAGTCCTGTTATAGAATGGGAATCTCGGGATATTGTTAAATGGGGTTCTAATTGTAGGATTGTCTTGCTACTGTACTTGTGTCATCCATTAATCTGGAGAGTATTCCAGAGTACCTGAAGGATTTTGAGGATGTTTTTACGAAAAGGAGGCCGATGTCTTACCACCACATCGCCCTTTTTGATTGTAATACCAATCTGATTCTGGGTGCTAAATTGCCTAAGACCCGTCTGTACAACCTTTCCGGCCTGGAGCGAAACGTGATGAAGGAGTATATCTCAGAAAGCCTACGTAAAGGCCACATCTGTCCCTCTGTCTCTCCTGTGGCAGCTGGATTCTTTTTTGTGAAAAAAAAGATGGTGGTTTGCGCCCTGCCTTGATTTTTGGGAATTAAATAAGATCACGGTGAGAAATACTTATTTCCTCCTGCTCATCCCTGATCTGTACAACCAATTATCTGGGGTCCAGTGGTTTTCCTAATTGGACCTCAGTGGAGCATATAACATCCATATTCGGGAGGGGGATGATTGGAAAATGGCATTTCTCACCCCTGAGGGTTTGTTTGAGAATTTGGTCATGCCCTTTGGTCTCACTAATGCGCCAGCTGATTTTCAGAATTTTATCAACCATGTATTTTCTGATTTCTGTGGGCGCTCCATGGTGGTTAATTTAGATGATATCCTTGTAGTTTCATCTGACAAACAAGATCACATGGGTCATCTACGTGTGTGGCGCCCCCAGGAGTATGGTCGCCACACTGGCTTTGCCTTCCTCAAGGGGAGGGTAATGCCAGGCTTGGAGGCAATGATGGGTCTCTCTCACAGTCAATCCTTACATACAACACAGTTCCACTCCAGGCCAGCAGGGGGAGCTCTGACCCAGGATTGAGGGGAGGAGTGCTCTCTGTAGTCTGCAGAGGGTGAAGTGTGCAGACGTGGAGTGAGAAGCTGGAGGTTGAGCTGCAGAAGGCGAGCTCCCTCAGCTTGAGAGCGCAAGAACTGGAGTCTGGTCTCCACGGTGGTACGGATACTAACGGTCCTGCCACAGACACCAGAGGAGTAGGAGGCTGTAAATGCCCTACTCCCATCTAAGGCTTGAGGCACAACAGCAAAACAGCCGGGAGTGAGCGTCCCTGATCAGGCTACAGCTGTCTGTCATACAAGTAGAGTTCTAGGAACATCTGACAGGAGGAACTTCAGAGTAACTGAGTACTGGAGTGCTTCACACCACACGAGCGCTAGGAAGGAGACTGCACAGCCCGTCTGTGAGAGAGAATCCCTGAGTTGCTTCCAGGCTAGCCTGCTCCAATACCATCTGTAATCAGGACCCTGGACTGCAGTTATCAAGTAAGGCCATGTGCACACGATGCAGATTTGCAGCGTTTCCGCAGCGGATTTTACCGCGCAGAAACGTTGCATATCCGCATTGTGATGTACAGTACCTTTAAAATGAATGAAAAAAAAAAAACGCTGTGCAGACGCTGCGGATTTTTCCGCGCAGTTTTCCTGCGGTACAAAATCCGCAGCATGTTGCTTCTTTTGTGCGGTTTTCTATCTCCCCTGTTACCAAATCCGCAGGGGGAAGACCGCAATGGAAAACCGCACAAAATCCGCATGAAAACCGCGTGAAAAATGGAAGAAATCCGCAGGAAAAATGCAGGTCATTTGACCTGCGGTTTTCTTCCATTCTGCACGGAAAAATCCGCAGGGCTCAAAACTCCGTCTGCACTCAGCCTAAAGGTACAGAAATTGCACCCCACTGTGTCTTGTCTGCTTCCTACCCCGTTGGCACTGCTACATCCCCGTGCCAACCACCTTTACACTGACCTGGGGTTACAGCTTCACCTGTGGGGAGCTACACCCTCTAAGCTGCAACATACCATCAGCCCCAGAGGATCTGCACGCAGCGTTGGCTGACACCTCACTTTCCAAATACCACAGGTGGCGTCACGAACTTTCCATATAAACTACATTACAAACATCATCTGCCATTGACTTGGGCGCCCAGGGCCATGGACCGGGTCACCGCTGCTGTGACACATCCCCCTGACACCGGCCCGGTACCGAGTACACCACAGCCCAGGGAGGGCGACCCAATTTGGCATCACGAACAGGATTATGGAGCCTGGTATCCCCGGGTCCTGTGTGCCATAGACTGTGTATGTGAAAAAGACTGTGAATTTGGCGCCAGTTGCCGCCATTGCCGCGCTGCTTGGCGTGCGCGGGAAGAAGGGGCAGACCTTCGTGGGCGGAGCCTGCCACAGAGCGCGAAGCAGTGAAGTGCCGCGCAGGAAGAGAGGACAGCACGCGAGAGGAGGAGGAGTTGAGGCCTACAGCCCGGAGCGTCGGGCCTGTGAAACGGCCGCTGGTGAGCTCACACAATCCCCGGCCCTGGCTAACGTTAACTAGGGGGGAGAAGATGTCCGCGCCACAAGGCGATGCAGCGGCGGACGCCGCCGCCAACCCCGCAGCACCGCAAGGAGGAGCGCCTGCAGCAGTGGTCCCCATCATGCCGCTGTCTATTCCCTACATACCGGGAGCGGCCTGGCTACCGCAGTACTCGGGTGAGTCGCATACCCTGAGTGAATTTAAAGAGAGACTGTGCAGCTTGTTTGAAGCTTACCCCCTGTCTGAAAGTCAGAAAGTAAATATCCTGATTGGACAGCTCACGGGCGCAGCACTGAGAGAAGTGAAAACCTGGCAGGACACTGATAAAGAGACTGTTGTAAAGGTCCTGGCCAAGCTGAATAGCACCTTTGACACCTGCACTGCAACTGAAATCAAGATGTGGTTTTTTGGCTGCAAGCAGAGGGCACAGGACAGTATCAGGGACTATGCTCTCAACCTGCATGAGGCGCTGCGAGCAGTTAAGCAAGTTGATCCTGACAGCGTAAAGGAAGAAGATAAACTGTTGAAAGAGCAGCTCATTGAAGGACTCCTGTCCAGTACCCACCGAGGACAGTTGCGTATAATCACCCTGCAAAACCCTGATCTGGACTTTGCTGAATTTAAGGACAGGGCTATTCGGGTATTGCAGGAATCCACTGACAGCCGTCCAGCGCCACCTAGACGCCTAGCGATCACCTACCATCCGGAAGCCCCATCTTTTCCTTCCATCCCTGCGGAGGCCGATGCACAGACTCTGGACAAAGATCCAACTGAGTGTCATGATACCAGTGCTGGGTGACCGGCACTGCTGGGGTTAATGTTGTGACCTCAGTGCAGACTCTCACCTGCACACCTGGGACCTATTATGGTGGCCTCTCATTGGTTCTGGGGAGGCTTCTTATAGCCTCAGGAAGCTCCCATCCCCCGTCAGTTATACTTTCGCCCTTGGCATTGTGTGGTGACCCCTGAGTATGTTAGTGCTGTGTTCTGGCTGCATGATTCTCTGTGTATGACTCGGTCTGTTCTCTGGATATTGCTTTGGATTCTGCTTGGTACCTTCTATGTCTGTTTGGTTTTGATCTTTGCTTGGCTCTGACTATCCTTTCTGTCTCATCCCTGGTACTTTACTGATATCTTGTGTATGACCTTTGGCTTTGTCTGACCTCCCGTCTGTTTATCCCTCCTGTACCTTGCTTGCCTGTATTGTGCATGACCCACGCTTTGCCCAACTTTGAGTTTTCTACCTTCTTTGAAAGCAGGACACTAAGCCCCTCCCCCTTGTAGTCACATGATCGTAGGTCCTGTGCCTGCTTTCTAAACTTCTACATTCAGGTCTCGTGCATCTTTATTTTCCGGCTGTTCTTGTCCCCAGGGGTCCCTACGGTGCGGATGAGTCCCTGCTTAGCGGAGGCTGTACGTCGGCGCTGTCAGGACCCTGACATTATAACTGACCATTAAGTTTTTAGGGGTTTTTTTATGCAGAGAGTTATGGATCCCATACAGTCTCTGGCTGACCAGATGAAAAGTCTGAGTCAGATGTTTCAGGGTTTATCTCTGGAGCAGCAAGCTCTGGCTCGTTCTCAGCAGCAGGTTTCTGAGACAGTGTGGGGAGTTCTAGCTGCTGGGTCTCTGGGGGCTGGGGCGAGTGATGTTGTTTTGGTGTCCCCAGAACCACCTGTTAAACTGCCTGACTTTTTTTCTGGAAACAAAAAGGAGTTCAGGGTCTTCATGGAGGGGTGCAAACTTTTTTTTAGTTTGAGACCACTTTCCTCTGGGGACGAAAGTCAGAAGGTTGGGGTGATTATGTCTCTGTTAAGAGGGTCCCCACAAGCTTGGGCTTTCTCCCTTCCTCCCACTGCCCCTGAGAGAGTGTCGGTGAATGCATTTTTTGAGGCCCTCGGGCACATTTATGATGAGCCTGACCGAGTGCGATTGGCAGAGGACATGGTGATGAGCGTCTGTCAGGGGAAACACTCAGCTGAGTGGTTTTGTACTGAATTCCGCCGCTGGGCCGCAGAGATCTCTTGGAACGACGCCGCACTCCGAGGACTCTTTCGCAGAGGCTTGTCCGAGCGGCTGCAGGATGCCTTGGCGTTACATCCCCCACCTAACTCTCTTGAGGACGCCATGACCCAGGCCGTCCGGATGGACCGCAGGCTGCGGGCCAGAGGAGTGATGCAGGTGGAAACTCCATTGTTCCCCAGTGGAAAAGAGACTGCCCCTGAGCTCATGGATGTAGGCGCCCTCTCCCTGAAGGATACGGAGAGGGAACGCCGGAAGGACAAGCAGTTATGCTTTTACTGCAGTAAAACGGGACATTGGAAAAGGGAGTGTCCTGATTCCCCGTCTTCAACCCGGTCGGCGGGAAACGACTAGGTCTGGGTAGTCAACGGGGAGAGTACTCAGACCCTCAGGTACCCTTTTCCTCGTTTTCTAAAGTCTTACTGCATGTGGAACTGTTTGTGGACGGTAGTTCTTTTTCCTCTACAGCCTTCGTGGACTGCGGATCATCGATTAACCTCATTGACTCCCAATTGGTCACACACTGTAAGATAGGGACAGAAAGGCTCAAGGTTCCGATCAAGGTGATGGCCATTGACTCCTCTCCTCTCACTAAGGAGGGAATTCTCTTTATGTCTGACTTGTTTTCACTCCGAGTGGGTGCTACTCATGTGGAAAACCTAAGTTGTTTTGTTTCAGGACAACCTACCTGCAGGGTTGGTGCTGGGCATGCCCTGGTTACAACGTCATAACCCAGTTATTAACTGGAAAACGGGGGAGATTGTTCAATGGGGGTTTAATGATTTTAAGTTATGTGATAAATCCGCACTGCTGGTTGAACCTGTTAAATCTGTGTCTGTATCATCTGTCGAGCTGGAAGGTATTCCGGAATGCCTGAAGGACTTCGAAGATGTATTCTCCGAAAGCAAGGCCAAGACGTTACCGCCACATAGACCCTTTGACTGCGCTATTGAGCTGGTCCCGGGGGCTAAATTACCTAAAGCCCGTCTGTTTAATTTGTCCGGTCCTGAGCGCTTGGCTATGAAGGAGTACATTGCTGAAAGTCTGCGCAAAGGACACATACGTCCTTCAGTCTCACCTGTGGCGGCAGGTTTCTTTTTTGTAAAGAAAAAAGATGGCGGGTTACGTACCTGTCTCGATTTTCGGGAGCTTAATCAGATTACGGTACGGAATACGTACCCCCTTCCATTGATTCCTGATTTGTGTAACCAACTATCAGGGGCAAAGTGGTTTTCAAAACTGGATCTTCGGGGGGACATATAATTTGATAAGGGTCTGAGAGGGAGATGAATGGAAAACCGCGCTCCTCACGACCGAGGGACTGTTTGAAAATTTAGTCATGCCATTTGGTCTTACCAACGCCCCCGCCATATTTCAGAATTTCATCAACGTGGTATTCTCAGATCTCATTGGTCGTTTTGTCGTTATATACTTAGATGATATTTTGATATACTCCTCCGACAGGCATTCTCATCTGGAACATGTACGAACTGTTCTCCAAAGACTGAGAGAAAATCATCTGTATGCCAAATTGGAGAAATGTGTATTTTGTGTGCAAGAATTGTCTTTTTTGGGATTAATTGTATCCTGTGAGGGTTGTCGCATGGACCCCAAGAAGGTGCAGGCCATTGCAGATTGGGTGCAACCCCGAGATCTTAAGGGTCTTCAGCGCTTCTTGGGGTTCGCCAATTATTACCGCAAATTTATCCGGGGGTTTTCGCAAGTAGTCAAACCTCTCACGGATCTAACATGCAAAGGTGCGAATGTGAGAAATTGGTCCTCGCTCGCAAAAGAGGCCTTTGCGACGCTGAAAAAATGTTTTATGTCTGCTCCTGTCTTGGTACAGCCAGATCCTTCCAAACCATTTGTGGTGGAGGTGGATGCCTCCGAGGTGGGGGTGGGGGCAGTGTTATCTCAAGGGTCTGCCACTCTTACCAACCTCAGGCCATGTGCTTTCTTTTCCAGGAAGTTCTCTGCTGCTGAAAGAAATTATGATGTAGGCAATAGAGAGCTTCTTGCGGTCAAGTTGGCGTTTGAGGAATGGAGGCACTTTTTGGAGGGGGCCAGTCGCCCGGTTACTGTGATCACTGATCACAAAAATTTGTCATACATTGAGTCTGCTAAAAGATTAACGCCTAGACAGGCCCGTTGGTCACTTTTTTTTTCTCGTTTCCAGTTTACTATTACTTTCTGTCCAGGGTCAAAGAATGTCAAGGCTGACGCCTTATCTCGTAGTTTTCACCCTGTGTCTGCCCCTGAGCCACCGTCCTCCATCCTGCACCCTGGGGTGGTGATAGCAGGGATCTCGTCTGAATTGGAACGGGAAATTGAGGGGGCCCAGTCGCTGGCTCCTGCGGCCAAGCCAGGGGGCAAGTTGTTTGTCCCAGAGCAACTTCGCCTTAAACTCTTGCAAGAGTTCCACGAATCCAAGTTGTGTGCTCACCCTGGTATATCAGCCACGCGACTGGCGGTGGCTAGGATCTTCTGGTGGCTTTCTCTTGGTTCTGATATAAAGAAATTAATTTCTGGTTGTGGGGTCTGCGCTCGTTCTAAAAGCTCCCATAGCCGGCCGGTGGGGGAGCTGATGCCCTTGGAAGTTCCCAAAAGACCGTGGACCCATCTGTCCATGGATTTTATTACCAATCTTCCCTCTTCCAGGTGTAATACGGTGGTATGGGTAGTGGTGGACAGATTTTCAAAGCAGGCTCATTTTGTACCCCTGCATGGGGTACCCCCAGGGGTGGATTAAGGGTAGCCAGGGCCCGGGGCAGTTCAGACTCTGTGGGCCCCCCTCGTCACGTGACGGGGGTCACGAATCGTAGAGCCACACTCTACATAGAGAATAATGGGGCCTCCAGCACCGACCTCCACCCGCAGAGCCACACTCCACATAGAGAATAATGGGGCCTCCAGCACCGACCTCCACCCGCAGAGCCGCACTCCACATAGAGAATAATGGAGCCTCCAGCACCGACCTCCACCCGCAGAGCCGCACTCCACATAGAGAATAATGGAGCCTCCAGCACCGACCTCCACCTGCAGAGCCCCACTCCACATAGAGAATAATGGAGCCTCCAGCACCGACCTCCACCTGCAGAGCCCCACTCCACATAGAGAATAATGGAGCCTCCAGCACCGACCTCCACCTGCAGAGCCCCACTCCACATAGAGAATAATGGAGCCTCCAGCACCGACCTCCACCTGCAGAGCCCCACTCCACATAGAGAATAATGGAGCCTCCAGCACCGACCTCCACCTGCAGAGCCCCACTCCACATAGAGAATAATGGAGCCTCCAGCACCGACCTCCACCCGCAGAGCCCCACTCCACATAGAGAATAATGGAGCCTCCAGCACCGACCTCCACCCGCAGAGCCCCACTCCACATAGAGAATAATGGAGCCTCCAGCACCGACCTCCACCCGCAGAGCCACACTCCACATAGAGAATAATGGAGCCTCCAGCACCGACCTCCACCCGCAGAGCCACACTCCACATAGAGAATAATGGAGCCTCCAGCACCGACCTCCACCCGCAGAGCCACACTCCACATAGAGAATAATGGAGCCTCCAGCACCGACCTCCACCCGCAGAGCCACACTCCACATAGAGAATAATGCAGCCTCCAGCACCGACCTCCACCCGCAGAGCCGCACTCCACATAGAGAATAATGGAGCCTCCAGCACCGACCTCCACCCGCAGAGCCGCACTCCACATAGAGAATAATGGAGCCTCCAGCACCGACCTCCACCCGCAGAGCCGCACTCCACATAGAGAATAATGGAGCCTCCAGCACCGACCTCCACCCGCAGAGCCACAGAGAATAATGGAGCCTCCAGCACCTACCTCCACCTGCAGAGCCGCACTCCACATAGAGAATAATGGAGCCTCCAGCACCGACCTCCACCCGCAGAGCCGCACTCCACATAGAGAATAATGGAGCCTCCAGCACCGACCTCCACCCGCAGAGCCGCACTCCACATAGAGAATAATGGAGCCTCCGGCACCGACCTCCACCCGCAGAGCCGCACTCCACATAGAGAATAATGGAGCCTCCGGCACCGACCTCCACCCGCACTCCACATAGAGAATAATGGGGCCTCCAGCACCTACCTCCACCCGCAGAGCCGCACTCCACATACATGGCTGCTCTCAGTGCTCTGTGCTGTGCGCACAGGACCTGTGATGAGGTCACAGGAGGGGAGGAGACAGGGGTCACATGATCGGGGGCCCTGACACCTTACCTCCTGTGATCTCATCACAAGCCTTTGCACGCTACCAGCAGCACCAGCGTTCACGCTACTTGTAGATGCTGCTGGTAGCAGAGCACATAATGCCGCACCCACGGTCACTCACTTTTAGGTGGGGAGAAGATGGAGAGCCATTGCAGCAGCCAGCAGGAATGTGGTGGGGGCCCCCTTAGAAGCTCTTGCGGGGGCCCCGGGGCTGAAGCCCCGCCTGCCCTGCCTATAATCCGGCCCTGCGCGGTGGCGGATTATAATGGGGCAATTTACTGGCCTGGGCTGTGGGCCCCTTAACCCCACTGGGCCCGGGGCAACTGCCCAAATTGACCTCATTATAATCCGCCACTGGGTACCCCTGAATGTGGTGTCTGATCGTGGTGTGCAGTTTGTGGCTTAGTTTTGGCGTGCTTTCTGCAAAAAATTAGGGATATCTCTGTCCTTTTCGTCTGCATACCATCCTGAGAGTAATAGTCAGACGGAACGCACTAATCAGTCTCTGTAACAGATCCTCAGATGTCTGACTTCTGCTAGACAGAATGACTGGTGTGATATACTGCCGTTGGCTGAATTTGCCTTCAATAGTCGGGTGAGTCAATCCACTGGTCTGTCCCCTTTCTTGATCAACTATGGGTTCAGTCCTCATTTTGGTGAGTTTTCTCGTCTGGATTCGGGGTGCCCCGGGGCTGAGGACTCTGTTCAGCGGTTAAAAAATACATGGGCAGAAGTCCAGCGGCGTATATCTAGGTCTCAAGGCAGGTATAAGTTTTTCGCGGACAGGAAACGAACACCTGGTCCAATGTTTCAGGTTGGAGAGAAAGTTTGGCTCTCCACGCGAAACATTAAGTTAAAGATTCCGTCAGCCAAGTTGGGTCCCAAATTCATTGGCCCGTACAAGATTGTGGAAAAAATCAACCCAGTAGCGTAGAGGCTGTGCCTTCCACCCTCTTTCAAGATCCCTAATGTCTTCCATAGATCTCTACTGAAACTGTTTGAAGCAGTCCGGGGAGAATCCGAGTCCGCTGCTCCTCCGGTTTCGGTTGAGGGACATGTGGAATATGAGATTGGTCACATCGTAGATTCTAGGTTGGTACGGCGGTCAGTACAGTACCTAGTTCAATGGAAGGGGTAAGGGCCGGAGGACAGGTCCTAGGTGCCGGCCCGGTTGATGCATGTGGATCGTCTGGTTCGGGCTTTCCATGCAAGATACCCGGGCAAGCCTGGGGGTCCAGAGGCCCCCCGTTGAGAGGGGGGTACTGTCATAATACCAGTGCTGGGTGACCGGCACCGCTGGGGTTAATGTTGTGACCTCAGTGCAGACTCTCACCTGCACACCTGGGACCTATTATGGTGGCCTCTCATTGGTTCTGGGGAGGCTTCTTATAGCCTCAGGAAGCTCCCATCCCCCGTCAGTTATACTTTCGCCCTTGGCATTGTGTGGTGACCCCTGAGTGTGTTAGTGCTGTGTTCTGGTTGCATGATTCTCTGTGTATGACTCGGTCTGTTCTCTGGGTATTGCTTTGGATTCTGCTTGGTACCTTCTACGTCTGTTTGGTTTTGATCTCTGCTTGGCTCTGACTATCCGTTCTGTCTCATCCCTGGTACTTTACTGATATCTTGTGTATGACCTTTGGCTTTGTCTGACCTCCCATCTGTTTATCCCTCCTGTACCTTGCTTGCCTGTATTGTGCATGACCCTTGCTTTGCCCAACTTTGAGTTTTCTACCTTCTTTGAAAGCAGGACGCTAAGCCCCGCCCCCTTGTAGTCACATGATCGTAGGTCCTGTGCCTGCTTTCTAAACGTCTACATTCAGGTCCCGTGCATCTTTATTTTCCAGCTGTTCTTGTCCCCAGGGGTCCCTACGGTGCGGGTGAGTCCCTGCTTAGCGGAGGCTGTACGCAGGCGCTGTCAGGACCCTGACACTGAGGAGCTATGTCTACAGGTCCAGGAGTTGACCAAAGGAATGGCTGCACTCACTAAAACCGTGCAGTCCCTGCAGGTGTCCTCCAAAGACAAGATTCAGCTTGCTTCCAGTCCAGAGGATGTCCCGTGGCTCCAGAGGAGGAGAGCCCCGCCACTTCGAGGAAGGAACAATGATCGCTATGACCAGGACGGACGTCCCATCTGTCGTCGCTGTCACAAGGCAGGTCATCTTGCAAGGTACTGTCCTTTAAACGAGCAACCCCTGGGGCAGAGGCCCAACCCCCAGGAGTAGGATCCCCAGGCCCGAGGAACTGGCGAGCCAAGTATGTGGGAGGGAGACCGATCCTTCCTGTGGTGATTGACGGCATCCCTATGAACGCTTTGCTGGACACTGGCTCCCAGGTGACCACCATGCCCTATATTCTTTACAAGAGATATTGGGCTAATTCTGAACTCACCCGTGGTCCCACTGATGAACTGAAAGTAGTTGCTAGTAATGGTCAGACCTTGCCACAGATTGGGTGTAAAGAGATTACTGTCAAAGTGGGTCGGGTAGAGTTAAAGTCTCAAGGTCTGATAATTGTTGATATTGATCGACGGGAAGGCAATCCCATGATGACTCTTGGCACAAATGTAATTGAAAACTGTCTATCCGAGGTTATTGTCTTGTTGCAACAGGTGGCTGAGACTGCTGGTTCCGGAGAACAAAGAGTCCTGCAGAAGGAGATCCGAGCCCTGATGCAAAGACAACAGGTGGAACTCTCTGGCGGCGAGATTGGCAGCGTCAGAGTGAGTAATGCCTTCCCCATTGCAATACCCCCCAGATGTGAAATGTTGGTATGGTGTCGGGCAGCTATAGGTCTTAGAGGGAGAGATTACCTGGCATTGGTAGAACCAGTATACTCCGAAAGTAGGCCAACTGTCCTGACAGCCAGAGGGGTGGTTGCTGTCAAAAAAGGGAGAGTACCTGTACGTCTTCTGAATTGTGGGGAAGAGGAGGCCACAGTACCTCGGTACGCCACAGTTGCTAAGCTGCTCACCATTAATAGCAACTCTTTGCAGGCAGCAGAGCCTTTGGTCTCATCCGATAAGGTGGAGGACAATGGTTCTGTGAAGCAGCCAGAGGAGTGGTGTCAGCAATTGCAGGTGAGAACTGTCTCTACACCTTCATACCAGAGAAATGGGGTCTACAGAGTGACACAAGAGTATGAGCGGGTATTCAGCAAACACCCACTAGATTTTGGGCAGGCAAAAGGGGTCCAACATCATATCCCCACGGGGGACCATCCACCCATAAAGGAGAGGTACAGACCTATACCCCCAACACAGTACCAGTGTGCTAAGAGTATGTTGAGGGAGATGAAGGAGGCTGGGGTTATCAGAGACAGTTGTAGCCCCTGGGCAGCTCCAATAGTTTTTGTAAAGAAAAAGGATGGTACCATGAGAATGTGTGTTGATTACAGGAAATTTAACAGCATTACACATAAAGATGCCTACCCATCACCTAGGATTGCGGAATCCTTAGCTGCACTTAAAACTGCTAATTACTTTTCCACCTTGGATCTCACCAGTGGGTATTGGCAGGTTCCCGTGGCAGAGGCAGATAAGGAGAAAACCGCATTTACCACTCCAATGGGTCTCTGTGAGTTCAATTATATGCCATTTGGGCTCTGCACTGCCCCAGGAACATTTCAACGGCTGATGGACTGCTGCCTGGGACACATGAACTTTGAGACGGTCCTGTTGTATCTGGATGATGTCATTGTTTTCTCCAAAACCTATGAAGGGCATCTGGAACACCTGGCTGAAGTGCTTGAAGCTTTGTCCAATTTTGGCCTGAAGGTGGAGCCCTCCAAATGCCACCTCCTGAAGCCCAAGGTACAGTACCTCGGTCAGTGCAGAAGGTGTGGCACCAGATCCTGACAAGGTCACAGTCATCCGAGACTGGCCGAAGGCCAGCAACCTTCATGAAGTGCGCCAATTCCTTGGACTGGTAGGCTACTACCGAAGATTCATCAAGGGCTTTACTGAAATAGCTACCCCTATGCAAAACCTTCTGGTGGGGCAGTCCAAGAAGAACAAACAGAAAAATTCCACCTTTGAATGGACTGAAGAGTTGGAGAGGTCCTTCACCAGATTGAAGATGGCTCTCACAGGTGACGAAGTTTTGGCCTACCCAGATTATGAGAAACCCTTTGTGCTGTACACAGATGCCAGCAATGTGGGACTAGGAGCGGTACTGTCTCAGGTACAGAATGGAAAATAAAGAGTGATCTCCTATGCCAGCAGGAAGTTGCGTCCCACAAAAAGGAACCCTGATAACTACAGTTCTTTCAAGTTGGAGTTCCTTGCCATAGTCTGGGCTGTCACCGAAAGATTCAAGCATTACCTAGCCTCTGCCAAGTTTACAATCTTCACGGACAACAATCCGTTGACTCACTTGGACACTGCAAAGCTAGGTGCACTGGAACAGCGATGGGTGGCTCGGCTATCTAACTACGAGTTCACTATCAAGTACCGAGCAGGGCACAAGAATGCCAATGCTGATGCGCTGTCCAGTATGCCAAACCTACCAGATGCAGGAGAAGACCCTGAGGCTCTTGAAGAGATAGAGCTACCTCCCTTCCACCGGCCACTGACGGCCCAACGTGCTCAAGGAGTGAGAGACAGACGGTCTGGCTTGAAGGAGGTCACCCTGAATCCTTTGCCCCATCATGATTGGGCAGAAACGCAAGCTAGTGACCCTGCAGTCCGCCTGGTGAAGGAGCTGTTGATACGAGCTGACTCACGCCCAGAGGTGGATGCTTCTGATGAAACCCAGCAGTTGTGGAAGGAGAGAGGCCGGCTGTTTATCTACGAAGGGAAGCTGTGTCGGAGGAGTATCAATGCCCGCTCACATGAACCGGTCTGGCAGGTAATAGTCCCAAAGAGAGAGGCACCAATGGTCCTGGAAGCATACCACAATGGAGCTGGACACTTCGGATGGAAGAAGTTGGAAGTATTGCTCCGTGAGAGGTTCTACTGGGCTGGTATGAGGAAAGTCATTGAGAGGTGGTGCCGGGAGTGTGGACGATGCAACCTGCGCAGAAAGGATCGAGACATCCAGAGAGCTCCCCTGCAACCAATCATCACCAAACAGACCCTCGAATTGGTAGCCCTGGACCATGTGAAGCTGGTTCCAAGCCAGTCGGGCTACATCTATGCTCTTACCATTGTGGACCACTACTCGAGATTCCTGGTAGTTGTGCCTGTCAAAGCTCTAACTGCCAGGACAGCAGCCAGAGCCTTCCAACAGCACTTCTGTAGGCCACATGGTTATCCTGAAAGAATACTCACCGATCAAGGTCCAGCTTTCGAGGCAGAAGTGTTCCATGAGTTTTGCAACTTGTATGGTTGTAAGAAGATCCGGACAACACCTTATCATCCACAGACCAATGGCATGTGCGAGAAGATGAACCAGGTAGTGATTGACCTATTGAAGACATTGCCCTTGGAGGAGAGGAATCTGTGGCATGAGAAGTTGCCAGATCTGGTAGAACTCTACAACCATATTCCAGTGAACTCTACCAACTGTACTCCAGCATACCTGATGAGAGCAAGACCGGGTAGGCTGCCTGTGGATTTGGACATGGGAGTCCTCACGCCGGAAGCCACATCGCCAGATGCTGACTGGGACAAGGAGAGGCAGCAGCAGTACAGAAGAGTACAGGAGTGTGTGGAGAAGAGTCTGGCCCAGGCAAGGCAAAGGCAGGAGAAGCTTTACAATCAGAATGCACCTGCCATCCCTTTGTCGCCGGGAGAGCAAGTCTTGAAAAGGAAGAGAAGGTTGCACAAGCTGGATGATCAATGGGAGGCTGAACCTTACACCATTCTGCCCTCAAATTTTGATAATACTAAAGTATGCCTTGTTAGTAAAGATGGAGGAGAGACCTCAGCAGCGGTATCTAGGGATCATTTGAAGTTATGCCCTGACCAGTTAAAAGAGAGAAAAGAAGAGCCAGATAACATCCAACCCATAGTGGAAGAAAAGAAGGTCAGCACAATACTTGGAGAATTCACTGCGAATTGGACTAGAATTAATGATGCAATAGTAGTACCAGTGATGTTATTTCCCCAAGTGGAAGTACAGGAGGACGTGACTCGAGAGGATCAGGAAAATCAGGTAGCAGAAGCCACACCAGCAGTGGAGCCAGAGAACCCTCGCCCTGCCAGTGGTGAACCTGTTGTGCCCCTGGTGAGTCCAAGAGTTCACAGACAAACAAGTACCCCTGTGCCAGGTAGAATCCCCAGTAGTGTACCCAGTACCTCACACACTACAGCACCAGTGTTACGCAGATCTACTCGTACCACACAGGGAATACTACCAGTTAGGTTCCGCATATAAAGTAAATGTAAATGTTGAAACTGTTGAATGTAAATATGTAACTGTTTTGCAAGTTTTGTGCCTACAGGTAACCTGTAAGAGTTCCCTTTTAACTTTCTTGGACACTGAACCACAGGACTTGTGTGTGGTCAAAAACTTTCTTTATAAATAGTTACCATTTGCCCAGGAATGGACCATGGACATTGATGCCGGACTTATCATAGGACCATTTTTGGAAACATTTGGTTTTTGTACATTTTTCCCTTTTTCAGTCTTGTACAAATTATTATTGTTTAAGTATTTGTGTATTATTCATATGTTTCTTTTTGTTCAGCCCGGGAGTGCTGACTTTCACTAGGGGGGAATGTGGCCCCCCAGGAGTATGGTCGCCACACTGGCTTTGCCTTCCTCCAGGGGAGGGTAATGCCAGGCTTGGAGGCAATGATGGGTCTCTCTCACAGTCAATCCTTACATACAACACAGTTCCATTCCAGGCCAGCAGGGGGAGCTCTGACCCAAGAT
The DNA here is from genome assembly GCF_039654945.1 of Dendrobates tinctorius. NCBI lineage: Eukaryota > Metazoa > Chordata > Amphibia > Anura > Dendrobatidae > Dendrobates > Dendrobates tinctorius. Next base: position 22,592,281 of record NW_027361878.1, read on the forward strand.
TGAGGGGAGGAGTGCACTCTGTGGGCCAGGAGGAGGAAATAGTTATTTAGTCTGCGGAGGGTGAAGTGTGCAGACGTGGAGTGAGAAGCTGGAGGTTGAGGTGCAGAAGGCGAGCTCCCTCAGCTTGAAAGCGCAAGAACTGGAGTCTGGTCTCCACGGTGGTACGGATACTAACGGTCCTGCCACAGACACCAGAGGAGTAGGAGGCTGTAAATGCCCTACTCCCATCTAAGACTTGAGGCACAACAGCAAAACGGATAGAGAGCCGGGAGTGAGCGTCCCTTATCAGGCTACAGCTGTCTGTCATACAAGTAGAGTTCTAGGAACATCTGACAGGAGGAACTTCAGAGTAACTGAGTACTGGAGTGCTTCACACCACACGAGCGCTAGGAAGGAGGCTGCACAGCCCGTCTGTGAGAGAGAATCCCTGAGTTGCTTCCAGGCTAGCCTGCTCCAGTACCATCTGTAATCAGGACCCTGGACTGCAGTTATCAAGTAAAGGTACAGAAATTGCACCCCGCTGTGTCTTGTCTGCTTCCTACCCCGTCGGCACTGCTACATCCCCGTGCCAACCACCTTTACACTGCCATGGGGTTACAGCTTCAACTGTGGGGAGCTACACCCTCTAAGCTGCAACATACCATCAGCCCCAGAGGATCTGCACGCAGCGTTGGCTAACACCTCACTTGACAAATACCACAGGTGGCGTCATGAACGTTCCATATAAACTACATTACAAACATCATCTGCCATTGACTTGGGCGCCCAGGGCCACGGACCGGGTCACCGCTGCTGTGACACATCCCTGTTATGAATGGGTCACCGAGGAGAAAAAAACAAAACAAGCTAAGTCACAGAAAACCAGAGAGGTTGGTAACTATGCAGATTGCAGATCCCTGATCCTAACCACACAACTAGCAGCAGCCGTGGAGCGTACCCATGATGGTCCTAGACGCTTCATCACAGCCGGAGGACTAAATAAGCCTGAAGCAAGAAAAGGGGAAAACTAACTGCCTGAGAGCAGACCCCAAAGGAAAGACAGCCCCCACACATGTATTGATGGTGAAACAAGATGAAAGCACAAACACAGGTAGGAAAATAGGCAGAGCAAATGATGGGGCCCAAACTAACTAGAAAGGATAGGAAAGGAAAGCACTGTCTGCAATCTGCAAAAAAACCCTACAAAAATAAAGTCAAACACTTCTGATAGCAAAATTAACCCTGAAGTCACTAGACTTCTCCCACTATATCAGCACTCTGAAATATTCTGAGACAGAGCAAAAAAAGGCCAATCTAATAAGGGACAAAAAGCAAATTGGCAAATACAGATAAATGAGAGTGGAAATTTAGCGCAGCCCCAGCCGGGGCTGGCTGACCACACAAAAAACTGAATAGACCAACAAAATCAAGTGTGAACATTAGCAGAAAAACTTAGCTTTAGATGACTGGAACAGAGCTGAAAACCAACACCTGACAAGCCAGAAGGAATCACCAGCACCAGAATAGGGCGTCGGCTGTCCTAAAACCACTCCTGAGGTCCAATCATCATCCTCATTATCAGGTGGCAGATCTCTACTGATTAAATCAGCCTCACTACCTCCTGTTACCACCAGAGGGAGCCTGGAAGGAGAACTCACAACTGGTGGACCAGAAAATGAACTCACAACACATCCCCCTGACACCGGCCCGGTACTGAGTACCCCACAGCCCTGGGAGGGTGACCCACGTGCAGTTCTCCAGAAGTTACAGGAGTACTCTCTTTTTGCTAAGCATAAAAAATGCTCATTTTTCATCCAAGAGCTGTCCTTTCCGGGGATCATCCTGTCTGCCAAGGGGTTAATAATAATAATCTTTATTTTTATATAGCGCTAACATATTCCACTGCGCTTTACAGTTTTGCACACATTAGCATCACTGTCCCCGATGGGGCTCACAATCTAAATTCCCTATCAGTATGTCTTTTGAATGTGGGAGGAAACCGGAGTACCCTGATGAAACCCATGCAAATACAGGGAGAACATACAAACTCCTTGCAGATGTTGTTCTTGGTGGGATTTGAACCCGGGACCCCAGCGCTCTAAGGCTACAGTGCTATCCACTGAGCCACCGTGCTGCCCGGTTTCGTATGAACCTTGGGAAGGTACGGGCCATTGTGGATTGGGTGCAACCCAGAGACCTTAAGGGTCTACAGTGTTTTTTGGGGTTTGCTAATTATTACAGGAAATTCATTAAGGGGTTTTCGCAGGTGGTTAAGCCCCTCACTGATCTTACTCGTAAGGGGGCTGATCTTAAAAACTGGTCATCTCCAGCAGTGGCGGCGTTTTCTTCATTAAAGGAATGTTTTTTGTTTGCCCCTGTTTTGGTCCAGCCCGATCCATCTGAACCATTCATTGTTGAGGTTGAAGCATCAGAGGTGTGGGTGGGGGAGCTGTTGTCCCAAGGACCCGACACTTTAACTAACTTAAGATCTTGTGCCTTCTTCTCTAAGAAATTTTCTCCTGCTGAGAAAAATTATGATGTCGGGAATTGGTAGTTAGCCATAAAGTTGGCTTTTAAAGAATGGAGGCACTATTTGGAGGAGGCTGTTCATCGGATCACGGTGATTACGGACAACAAGAACCTGTCCTACATAGAGTCTGCCAAACGTTTGACTCCTAGACAGGCGAGGTGGTTGCTTTTTTTTTCACGCTTTCATTTTTCCATCACCTTTCGACCTGGTTCCAAGAATGTCAAGGCTGATGCCTTATCTCGCAGCTTGGATCCAATATCACCTCCCAAACCTCCTACCTCCATTCTTCAGCATGGGGTGGTCGTGGCAAGGGTGTCCTCAGAATTGGAGCAGGAGATTCGTGAGGCTCAGTCTTTTGCTCCTCCGTCATTGCCTGATAACAAGCTCTTCGTTCCTGTTCAGTACCGGTTGAGGGTGATCCGGGAGTTTCACGTTTCTGCTCTTCGTGGGCATCCTGGAATCTCGGCCACTCAGAGAGCTATGGCTAGGCTGTTTTGGTGGTCCTCTATGGCCTCTGATCTCGCCGTGTCTGTGTTTTCCTGTAATACATATGCCCGTGCTAAAGCTTCCCATAACCGGCCAGCCGGGGAATTGGTGCCATTGCCAATTCTGGATAGACCTTGGACTCATTTGTCCATGGACTTTATCACTGATCTCCCTCCTTCCAGTGGCAAAACTGTGGTCTGGGTGGTGGTTGACAGATTCAGTAAACAGGCGCATTTTGTACCTTTGGCAGGTCTGCCTAATGCAGAAACACTATCTAAGTTGTTTGTTGAGCATGTGGTGCAGTAACATGGCGTGCCTCTGAGTGTGGTTTCTGATGGAGGAGTACAATTTGTGTCCAAATTTTGGAGGGCTTTTTGTTAAAGGTTTGGTATTAGCTTGACTTTCTCCTCGATCTACCATCCCGAGACCAACGTCAGACGGAGAGGACCAGTCACTTGAACAAATTTTGCAGTGTCTTGCCACGTCTCAGCAGTATGATTTGATGCTCTTTGTTGCCCGTGGCTGAATTTGCATTTAATAATTGGATTAAGCAATCCACTGGCACCTCTACGTTCTTTTGTAACTCGGTTTTCACCCCAATTTTGGTTAATTTTCCAGGCTGGATTCAGGGTGTCCAGGGGTTGATTCAGCAATTCAGCGGTTGGGGAAGGTATGGAGGGAGGTCCAGAGAAACATTGGGGAGGTTCAGGGCAAACAGAAACATTTTGCTGACAAACGACGGTCTTTAGGGCTGGTATTTTTAGTAGGAGATAAGGTGTGGTTGTCTACCAAGAGCATATGGTTGAAGGTTTCTTCTGTTAAGCTGGGTCCCAAGTTTATTGGCCCTTACAAGATTATGGAGGTTGTCAACCCAGTTGCCTTTCGCTTGCATCTTCCTCCGTTGCTTCGGATCCCCAATGTGTTCCATAAGTCCCTACTGAAGTCATTTATACCTACCTCTTTTGGGTCACTATCCCTTCCGACACCTGTCTCTGTGGATGGTCAGACTGAGTGTGAAGTGGAACAGATTGTGGATTCTCGCATGGTCCTCCATTCACTTCAGTATTTGGTTCACTAGAGGGGTTATGTTCCTAAGGATCAATCGTGGGTCCCGGTGCGATCTGTCCATGCTGATCTCTTGGTTTGGGCCTTTCATGCTCGTTATTCTGGGAAGCCTGGGGGTCCTGAGGCCCCCCTTGAGAGGAGGGTACTGTCATGATCCGGGCTGGTTTTGTATCCTGTCTCTCTTTCCCGATCTGATCATGTCGAGGGTTAACTTTTCAATTCGAATGAAGAGAAAATCCAGCTCAACAATGAAGTGAAAACACAATTCTTTATTCACTCAGATTTTTGCAAAAATAGAGGATAAAATTCAGCACAGTACGGACAAAATGTTGCGTTATCAACGAGTTTCAGGTGTCATGGCACCCTTATTCATATTAACTTTTCTATGCCTCGTTCTGGCGCAAGGCTGGCTATTTCTCTCCACTGCATCCTGCAGGCAGTGTCAGTTATAGTTTCTGCTTACACGGCGTGAGTAGCTGACTCCGTGTATACCCTGATTTTTCCTCCTGCTGTTGCTGACTTTGCCCATGTCTGTTTGTTCCCCACTCCCCATCCCAACTCAGTATTTCCCTTTCATGTTTAGGACTTCATGGTATTTGACTCGGCTTGGACCCTGACCTCATATTTGTCTCTTCTCTTTGGCATATCTGCTCCTGACTGGTACTGACCCATTTGGCTTGCTTCTGACCCTGTGTTTGTTTATTCCTTTGATCCTGCGCAACAGAGTAATGTCGAACCAGCTTGTTTGACTATTCTGTTGCCACCTTGGTGGTAGCCTCGCTGCTGCGATGCAATTCTGCTCTTGCTGTGTGCAGTCCTCTCCACTCTATTGTCATCTAGTGGAGCTTGCATCTAACTGCATAGCAGCAGCATGACAGTGGAACAGTTTTATAGGTCGGGTCATTATGGACGTGGCGTGTGGTGTTATGATTGAGTCACCGAGTAGGAAAAAACAAAACACAAGCTCAGCCCAGATAATCAGAGAGGTTGGAAACTAGCGGATTGCAGACCCCTAATCCTATCACACAACTAGCAGTAGCCGTGGAGTGTTCCTACGGTGATCCTAGACACCTCATCACAGCCGGAGATCTACATAAGCCTAAAGAGAGAAAAGGGAAAAACTGACTGCCCCAGAGCAGACCCCAAAGCAATAGGCAGCCTCCAACATATAATGTCGGTGAAGCAAGATGAAAACACTAACACAGATAGAAAGATAGGTTGAGCAAACAATGGGGCCCAAGCTAACTAAAAAGGACAGGACAGAAAAGCTGCTGTCTGCAATCTGAGAAAACCCTGCTAAAAATATTACCAACACAACTGATAAGCAAAAAGAACCCTGAAGTCACTAGACTTCAAACCCTATATCAGCACTCAGAATATTCTGGAAGCAGAGCAAAAGAAAACACTGATCAAGGAAAAAGAATCCAGCACACCCCCGGCCGGGGATGACTGAACTCCAAAATACAAAGTAAACAAAACCAAAACTAATAAGTTCAATAGCAGAGTAAAAAACTTATCTTTGGGAAGCAGGAATCAGACTGGTCTCCAAGAATCCAGCAGAGAAATCACCAGCAACTCAGAAGGGCGTCGGCTGCCTTATATCCAGTCTGAAGTTCCCGTTACCCAGTCACCATCCACCTGGTCAGGTGTTTGGTTTCTTTCATCTAAATCAGCCTCACCACCTTCCTTCACCAGAAGAGGGAGATCCTCGGACACAAAAGATGAATGAACAGATGAGCTCACAACAGTGTGGCGATACCAAATATGTGCACTTTTATTGTTTAAATTTTTTATTTCAAATATTTATTTAGTGATAGAATAAATATTGATTTTTATTATTATTATTTTATATTTTATAAAATATTTTTACAATTGTTTAAAAAAAAATTCTACTTTATTCTAACTTTTACACTTTGTCCCACTATGGGACAATCATTTTTTGCAGGCTGATCGCTTCTATAGCATGCAGATGAAGCAGCATCTGCATGCTATAGAAGCTGTCAGCACTGCACTTTCTGCACACTGACCTGAGAGATTTCCTGATCATGCACTGCGCATGACAAGAGGTTTCTCTGCTCTGGTAACCCGGATGTCGCCAAGACTACATCAGGTTACCATAACAGTGATCGGGACCCCGCGTCATGCCGCGGGGTCTCCGAACCAAAGGCAGAAGGGCAGTCAGGACTCTGCCTGCTCCCAGAATGATGTTCAATCGCAGTATTTTGGGGGTTAAAGTGCCAGGAGCGGTCTGTAACTGCTCCTGGCACTTAGTGTCAGGTGTCAGCTGTGAGAATCAGCTGACACCCGCCCGCGATCGGCCACACACCTCCCGTGTGCACGGCCAATCGCTATGATGTACCATTCAGTCATTGGTCAGGCAGGCCCATGGACGAACTAAGTCGTCAGCTTTCAGAGAAGGGGTAATAATGCTTTTTACAGAAAAAAACTTTTTGACACACATCCAAGTATATATCGTTTATTGAATGATAAAACTTAATTTTTAAAAACTTTTGTATTACAGTTCCACATTTTATATATATCTTTTTGTTTTTAACTTTATTATTAAAATTTGTTTACATTTGTCCATGATATGTTCAGCTCTTAATGTGAAAACCACTCAGTCGGTTTGGTTCATGTGTAATGGCATCAGGAGAAGACACCTGTGTAATTAGTTCATTTTGAGGCAGTGAGTTCTTGTCCCTTTTTATTTATAATGTGTTCTTTTTTCTTCCTTTCTTTTTTAGATTTGTGGTCATATTTCCTCTATAAATAGAAATAATAAGAAAGTAATATCAATATTGCACAATAATAACATGTATTATTTTTTTAGTTAAACTGTGAACACATCATGTGTCTTGTCTTTGAACTCTGAAATTGTCTGTCAAGTGATCACATTGGCGCCAAAATTTTAACCTTTTGTCTATTTAAAGCTCTGTTAACAGGGCATGAGAGCTGAGGTCATACTGATGGACAACCAGCTCCCCATAGTTAGGTAGCGTGGTGCTGGCTGTCAATCAACATGACTTCAGAAACCACTCTGCGTCGGGAATGAAGCGCAAGCATTAGAGGAGCTAAAGCCAGTAATTAAATGAAGCTTGCAAGGGAGAACAAAAGCAGTAAAACAAGATTTTGGGAGTATGTCAAAAGCAAAAGAAAAGTCAAAGATGCTATAGGATTTTTACAGGATGATAAAAGTGGTATTTCCTATAGAAGAGGTTGCAAAAAACCTTGAAACGCGTAGAATAAACCACTGTCAACCTTTATTAACCTTCTGGAATTTCATCATTTGGGCAGCGCGGACGAAATCCACGTATTCCTTTGCAGAATCCTAGGATATTGAAAGATATAGCAGAAGAAATTGCAGAACCACTAGCAAAAATCCTGAAAGAACAGAAGTCTCAGAAGATTAGAGAAGGGCAAATGTCCCTATCATCAAAAAAGGAAAGAAGATGGAACGAGGAAATTACAGGCCAGTGAGCTTTAGGGTACGTGTACTCTTGCAGATTTTGATGCTGATCTGCAGCGTTTTTGGATGCGCGGAATTGCATCAAATCCGCAGTGTAGTGCACAACCAATGTTTGTCAATGGGAAATTCAGAATTGGTGTGCACATGCTGTGGAATAATATGGGCGGATTTGCAGCGTTTTATTTTCCGCAGCATGTCAATTCTTTTTGCGGATCTGCAGTGTTTCTGCACCCATTGACTTCCACTGAGTCAGTCAAATCCGCAGCAAAACCGCAGGTGTTAAAAGATTTGCGGTTTTGCTGTGGAGTTGCATGCGAAAAACACTGCAGCTCCAGAGGAGGAAGAGTGTGTAGGCAGAGAATGTGTGAGCGGAGGCTATGTGTGTGCAGAGAATGTGTGCGGGTCTGTCTGCAGGTGTCTGTGTGTATCTGTGTGTGCAGGTGTCTACGGGGGTCTGCGGGTGTGTGCGTGGCTGTGTGTGTGTGCAGTTCTGTGTGTAGGCAGGCATAGTCTGATGAGACTACTAGTCCCATCCGGCTATGTCTGCTACTGTGACAGCACTAGCCAATTATGGGACAGTAGTAGTTCCATCATCCAGCTACTGTGTTGAATAGTAAAAAAGAAAAAAAACACACACATACAGTACACATACTCACCATACAGCTAATCCCCGACACCCACGATCACCTGCAAAAAAAATAAAATAATAAACCAACACAAACACTCCTTGTTCCGATATAATCCGGAATCACCACATCGTATTTATAGACAGTGTTATTTATCTTGCGGAGACTGAGCGTTTCTGCAAGATAAATAGACATGCTGCAGTCTGGAAAGATGCGCCACATGTCCTGTTATGCAGGGCCGCCGGAGACGGGATTTCATAAAATCCACTCCACTCTGCTGTAACATCTGGACGCTGCGGCTTGGACGCTGTGGCTGTACGCAGCGTCCAATCTGCAGCAAATCCTGAACAAATCCGGAGAGTGGAAACATACCCTTACTTCTATACCAGGAAAGATCTTTGAACAAATTATTAAACTGCATTTTATGCAAGTACTTGGATAAGAATACAATAATTAACCAGAGCCAGCATGAATTTGTTGCAAACAAGTCATGCCAGACTAATCTAATTTTCTCTCTATGATGGAATTACTGACTGGATGGATCAGGGAAATGCAGTAGATATAGTATATCTTGACTTCAGCAAAGCATTTGGTAAAGTATCTCATACGATCCTTATTGAAAAAATGACCAAGTATGGGATTGACAAGGCTACTGTTAGGTGAATTCATAACTGGCTCAGTGATCGTACTCAAAGAGTGGTAATAAATTGTTGCACATCCAATTGTAAGAGTGTTTTAAGTGGGGTACCACAAGGCTCTTTCCTGGCCCCAGTATTTTGCAACATTTTTATAAATGATCTAGATAAGGGAACTGAAGATAAACTGATCAAATTTGCTGACAATGCAAAGCTAGGAGGGTTAGCTAACTTTAGAGAAAAAAGAGAAAGGATTCAGAAGGATCTAGATAAACTTGAATAATGGGCAGCGACTAATAGAATTATATTTAACATGGAGAAATGCAATATTCTACATGTGGGAAAGAAAAACTAAAATTCCAATTACAGAATGGGAGGAATAGAACTAAGAAATAGCATGTTTGAAAAAGACTTTTTTATACTAATATATCACAGACTGCACAAGGGTCAACAATGTGATGCAGCAGCAAAAAAAAAGAAAATGCAGTTCTAGGATGTATTAAGAAAAGCAGAAAAGAGTTTAGATCATGTGAATTAATTATCCCCCTTTACTCCTCTTTGGTAAATATATAAAATATATAGTCATATAGAATACTGTGTTCAGTTCTGGGCACCACATTTTAAAACAGAAATAAAAAAACTGGAGCAAGTTCAGAGATGAGCTACCGGGATGGTGAGCGGACTGCAAAGTATGTCCTATGAGCAACCGTTAAAGGATCTGGGAATGTTCAGCTTGCAAAAAAGGCTCAGAGGAGACTTAATAGCTGTCTACAAATATCTTAAGTGACGTCACAGTGTAAAGGGATCATCCTTATTCTCATTTGCACATAGAAACATGTGAAACAATGGAATGAAACTGAAAAGGAGAAGATATTGATTAGATATTAAAAAAAGCTTTTTAACAATGAGGGTGATCAATGAGTAGAACAGGCAGCTATGAGAGGTGGTGAGTTCTCCTTCAATGGAAGTCTTCAAACAGAGGCCGGACAGATATCTGTCTGATATGGTTTAGTGAATCCTGCATTGAGCAGGGGGTTGGACACACTGACCCTGGAGGTCCCTTCCAACTTTAACATTTTATATTTCTAGGATGTATAAATGGAAAAGATATGTGAATGTAGCCTTAAAGTGATGTGAAAATATGTAACAGTTACATACCAGCCCGATGAAATAGGAGCTTCCGGCAGGCCCCAGCAGGTTGGACCTTATCATAAACATGGCCTCTCCTGTTGATCAGTTTGCAGGAGATACCACATCCTGAAACAAGAGAATATTCTGAGTGAGCAGAAGGAAGTCACGGGACGCGGCAAGTTAAGAGAACATTGGCAAAGTGAACATATGTGAAACAGAAGTAAAGAGCACAGTCAGCCAGGATTGAAAAAGAAGCCCAGAAATGCATTGTTGACTGAGATTTTATTAAATAAGTTTTTAATCTTCTTGGGCCAAGTCTATTTTGTAGTTTAGTTGGAAATTATCCAACAAACGCTTGGATACAGCCAGGATTAAGGGGCCTTGATGGGTGAAACAGAACATACAGGCTGACTACATAAATATAATTTTACTGTGCTAAGTTTAGCGCTTTTCTCCACTCACCAGGCGAATATCAGCCGAAACGGAGTGGTTCAGAGTCAGACACATGATTTCGATGAATATAAACACCTGCAGAGATAAAGAACAATACATATACACTTTTTTCTTGCACATTTTCCTATCTTCCATAGGTTTTGGCTTTTTAATGCATTCATCCACCCGTTTCCATGCATTCATAGGCTGCCCCTACCATAGTCTACACATCAGGTACTTACATAAGTGGCCACGAGATTGATGTTTCCCATTAATATAGCCAAGAACAAGAAAATGGCGAAGCCCACCATGCCAGACGCACAAACTGTTTGGTCGGCACAAGGGTTGTACTTCCTGTATGTTTGGCTATCTCCACTCCTGATGCAACTTCCAAGTTTCCAGAGATGACTGTAATTCCCCCAAAAATCAGACTGCAAAGAAAAGTGGTAAAGAGATTAGTCAAGGTGCATGAATTAATGAAATATAAATAATTTGATATAATAATCATTTGAAATATAAATAGGAGAAAACTGGGGTAGAGGGAATATTAAATTCCCACCAGTGATTGTCAACTCAGAGTTTGGTAAATTTTTACCTGTGATCATAGTCACCGCCAACCTCAGTCTGAAATGGCGCGTTCTCTTGTATGACATCCCGGGCACGCTTCAGAAAAGTAAGTGCGTGGAATCTGATGGCACCGGATGCAAACTTTATAGTCAGCATCTCAAGTGTGCCAAACAGAAAACTTCAGCTGCTGAAAAGTGAAAAGGGGAAAAAACATGTTAATAACGCAGAAGTCACAGGGTGGATCAGTGACATCAATCAGTGCACAGAAAACACCTACTTTTCTGAGTTTTTTCACATCGGAAATCCATGCTCTGGAGCCCAGAGGTTTGATGTTAATTCCCTCTGCAGCTCCTCTGGTCGGTTCTTTTACAAGCACAGACATGAGCAGGATTCCTATCATGCCCAGAGCAGGGGACATCTGTGTAGATAAAGAAGAAGACATATGATTCCGATGAATAAAAACACCTGCAGAGATAAAGAACAATACATATACACTTTTTTCTTGCACATTTTCCTATCCTCCATAGGTTTTGGCTTTCTAATCCATTCATCCACCCGTTTTCATGTATTCATAGACTGCCCCCGCCATAGTCTACACATCAGGTACTTACATAAGTGGCCACGAGATTGATGTTTCCCATTAATATAGCCAAGAAAAAGAAAATGGCGAAGCCCAACATGCCAGATGCACAAACTGTTGGGTCGGCACAAGGGTTGTACTTCCTGTATGTTTGGCTATCTCCACTCCTGATGCAACTTCCAAGATTCCAGAGATGACTGTAATTCCCCCAAAAATCAGACTGCAAAGAAAAGTGGTAAAGAGATTAGTCAAGGTGCTTGAATTAATTAAATATAAATAATTTGATATAATTATCATTTGAAATATAAATAGGAGAAAACTGGGGTAGAGGGAATATTAAATTCCCACGAGTGATTGTCAACTCAAAGTTTAGTAAATTTTTACCTGTGATCATAGTCACCGCCGACCTCAGTCTGAAATTGCGCGTTCTCTTGTATGACATCCCGGGCACGCTTCAGAAAAGTAAGTGCGTGGAATCTGATGGCACCAGATGCAAACTTTATAGTCAGCATCTCAAGTGTGCCAAACAGAAAACTTCAGCTGCTGAAAAGTGAAAAGGGGAAAAAACATGTTAATAACGCAGAAGTCACAGGGTGGATCAGTGACATCAATCAGTGCACAGAAAACACCTACTTTTCTGAGTTTTTTCACATCGGAAATCCATGCTCTGGAGCCCAGAGGTTTGATGTTATTTCCCTCTGCAGCTCCTCTGGTCGGTTCTTTTACAAGCACAGACATGAGCAGGATTCCTATCATGCCCAGAGCAGGGGACATCTGTGTAGATAAAGAAGAAGACATATGATTCCGATGAATAAAAACACCTGCAGAGATAAAGAACAATACATATACACTTTTTTCTTGCACATTTTCCTATCCTCCATAGGTTTTGGCTTTCTTATCCATTCATCCACCTGTTTTCATGCATTCATAGACTGCCCCCGCCATAGTCTACACATCAGGTACTTACATAAGTGACGACGAGATTGATGTTTCCCATTAATATAGCCAAGAAAAAGAAAATGGCGAAGCCCAACATGCCAGATGCACAAACTGTTGGGTCGGCACAAGGGATGTACTTCCTGTATGTTTGGCTATCTCCACTCCTGATGCAACTTCCAAGATTCCAGAGATGACTGTAATTCCCCCAAAAATCAGACTGCAAAGAAAAGTGGTAAAGAGATTAGTCAAGGTGCTTGAATTAATGAAATATAAATAATTTGATATAATTATCATTTGAAATATAAATAGGAGAAAACTGGGGTAGAGGGAATATTAAATTCCCACGAGTGATTGTCAACTCAAAGTTTGGTAAATTTTTACCTGTGATCATAGTCACCGCCGACCTCAGTCTGAAATTGCGCGTTCTCTTGTATGACATCCCGGGCACGCTTCAGAAAAGTAAGTGCGTGGAATCTGATGGCACCGGATGCAAACTTTATAGTCAGCATCTCAAGTGTGCCAAACAGAAAACTTCAGCTGCTGAAAAGTGAAAAGGGGAAAAAACATGTTAATAACGCAGAAGTCACAGGGTGGATCAGTGACATCAATCAGTGCACAGAAAACACCTACTTTTCTGAGTTTTTTCACATCGGAAATCCATGCTCTGGAGCCCAGAGGTTTGATGTTAATTCCCTCTGCAGCTCCTCTGGTCGGTTCTTTTACAAGCACAGACATGAGCAGGATTCCTATCATGCCCAGAGCAGGGGACATCTGTGTAGATAAAGAAGAAGACATATGATTCCGATGAATAAAAACACCTGCAGAGATAAAGAACAATACATATACACTTTTTTCTTGCACATTTTCCTATCCTCCATAGGTTTTGGCTTTCTAATCCATTCATCCACCCGTTTTCATGTATTCATAGACTGCCCCCGCCATAGTCTACACATCAGGTACTTACATAAGTGGCCACGAGATTGATGTTTCCCATTAATATAGCCAAGAAAAAGAAAATGGCGAAGCCCAACATGCCAGATGCACAAACTGTTGGGTCGGCACAAGGGTTGTACTTCCTGTATGTTTGGCTATCTCCACTCCTGATGCAACTTCCAAGATTCCAGAGATGACTGTAATTCCCCCAAAAATCAGACTGCAAAGAAAAGTGGTAAAGAGATTAGTCAAGGTGCTTGAATTAATTAAATATAAATAATTTGATATAATTATCATTTGAAATATAAATAGGAGAAAACTGGGGTAGAGGGAATATTAAATTCCCACGAGTGATTGTCAACTCAAAGTTTAGTAAATTTTTACCTGTGATCATAGTCACCGCCGACCTCAGTCTGAAATTGCGCGTTCTCTTGTATGACATCCCGGGCACGCTTCAGAAAAGTAAGTGCGTGGAATCTGATGGCACCGGATGCAAACTTTATAGTCAGCATCTCAAGTGTGCCAAACAGAAAACTTCAGCTGCTGAAAAGTGAAAAGGGGAAAAAACATGTTAATAACGCAGAAGTCACAGGGTGGATCAGTGACATCAATCAGTGCACAGAAAACACCTACTTTTCTGAGTTTTTTCACATCGGAAATCCATGCTCTGGAGCCCAGAGGTTTGATGTTAATTCCCTCTGCAGCTCCTCTGGTCGGTTCTTTTACAAGCACAGACATGAGCAGGATTCCTATCATGCCCAGAGCAGGGGACATCTGTGTAGATAAAGAAGAAGACATATGATTCCGATGAATAAAAACACCTGCAGAGATAAAGAACAATACATATACACTTTTTTCTTGCACATTTTCCTATCCTCCATAGGTTTTGGCTTTCTAATCCATTCATCCACCCGTTTCCATGCATTCATAGACTGCCCCCGCCATAGTCTACACATCAGGTACTTACATAAGTGGCCACGAGATTGATGTTTCCCATTAATATAGCCAAGAAAAAGAAAATGGCGAAGCCCAACATGCCAGATGCACAAACTGTTGGGTCGGCACAAGGGTTGTACTTCCTGTATGTTTGGCTATCTCCACTCCTGATGCAACTTCCAAGATTCCAGAGATGACTGTAATTCCCCCAAAAATCAGACTGCAAAGAAAAGTGGTAAAGAGATTAGTCAAGGTGCTTGAATTAATGAAATATAAATAATTTGATATAATTATCATTTGAAATATAAATAGGAGAAAACTGGGGTAGAGGGAATATTAAATTCCCACAAGTGATTGTCAACTCAAAGTTTAGTAAATTTTTACCTGTGATCATAGTCACCGCCGACCTCAGTCTGAAATTGCGCGTTCTCTTGTATGACATCCCGGGCACGGTTCAGAAAAGTAAGTGCGTGGAATCTGATGGCACCGGATGCAAACTTTATAGTCAGCATCTCAAGTGTGCCAAACAGAAAACTTCAGCTGCAGAAAGTGAAAAGGGGAAAAAACATGTTAATAACGCAGAAGTCACAGGGTGGATCAGTGACATCAATCAGTGCACAGAAAGCACCTACTTTTTTCTGAGTTTTTTCACATCGGAAATCCATGTTCTGGAGCCCAGAGGTTTGATGTTAATTCCCTCTGCAGCTCCTCTGGTCGGTTCTTTTACAAACACAGACATGAGCAGGATTCCTATCATGCCCAAAGCAGGGGAGATCTGTGTAGATAAAGAAGAAGACATATGATTCCGATGAATAAAAACACCTGCAGAGATAAAGAACAATACATATACACTTTTTTTTCTTGCACACTTTCCTATCCTCCATAGGTTTTGGCTTTCTAATCCATTCATCCACCCGTTTCCATGCATTCATAGACTGCCCCTGCCATAGTCTACACATCAGGTACTTACATAAGTGGCCACGAGATTGATGTTTCCCATTAATATAGCCAAGAACAAGAAAATAGCGAAGCCCAACATGCCAGATGCACAAACTGTTGGGTCGGCACAAGGGTTGTACTTCCTGTATGTTTGGCTATCTCCACTCCTGATGCAACTTCCAAAATTCCAGAGATGACTGTAATTCCCCCAAAAATCAGACTGCAAAGAAAAGTGGTAAAGAGATTAGTCAAGGTGCATGAATTAATGAAATATAAATAATTTGATATAATTATCATTTGATATATAAATAGGAGAAAACTGGGGTAGAGGGAATATTAAATTCCCACTAGTGATTGTCAACTCAAAGTTTGGTAAATTTTTACCTGTCATAGTTACCGCCAACTTCAGTCTGGGGATTTCGTGCCATTCTACGCCAACCTCTTTCTCGGATTTTGGGAGAAAGAGTTGTTTGGGGGTGGTGCCCCGGCCGATTTCCATGTGCAGTGCTGGTACCGTTATATTGATGACTTGCTGATCATCTGGCAAGGTACTGAGAATGATCTCAGTGCCTTTATTTCACATTTGAATAACAATATGTATAACATTAAACTTACTCATAAGTTCCATAGGCAGAGAATTTACTTTTTGGACATCTAGATTGAGGTTTCTAGTGACCTTGGAGTCCAGACTGATGTTTATAGCAAAGAAACATCTGTTAACGCACTGTTGCATGCTTCGTAGGCTCATCCCCGCTCTACAATGCAGGCTATACCGATTGGACAGTTCCTGAGGATCAGACGTTTATGTTCTACCATGGAGCGTTTTGAGACTCAAGCTGCTGATCTTCGGTCTAGGTTTTTCGCATGGGCATATAGTCGGCGTTGCATAAAACGTTGTTACCAGCGTGCTAAAGCATCTGACCGCCACGTGGCCATCTTCTGTCTGGAAACAGGGAGAGACCTGATGACACTCATAACATTAGGTTTATCTCCACCTACAACAATAGGTGGAGTAATATTAGGAGTATTCTAAATAAACATTGGTCAATTTTAAAGACTGATTCTGTATTGAGTTGGGCACTACCCGAGAGACCCCTTTTGACAGCCAGAAAAAGTAATAACTTTAAAGATTTGCTAGTAAAGAGCCACTACGTTTTTCGTCCGTCTCTACCCTTTTATACGGGGAGATCACGTGTGGGTTGTTTCCCTTGTGGCTCCTGCATGTCCTGGAGGAAAATTGAGAGAGCCTTCACTTTTTGTTCTTTGGATGGGGCACATACTTACAAAATTTTTGAGTATATCTCTTGCACAAGTGATTATGTTGTGTATTATGCAACCTGTCTGTGTAATTTGATTTACGTGGGCTTGACGTCTCGTGAACTGCGGGTACGTGTAAGTGAGCACGTGAGGGATATTATGGCGGCTTCAACCATTGATGACATGGCCGCCCTGAGGACCATTCCACGCCATTTCAAGCTGAGACATGCATGCAACCCTGATGTACTCAGGGTACGGGGTATCAGGGGTGGCAATTTAAAACAAAGATTGTCTCAGCTTGAATGCAAATGGATCGTAAGGTTGGGCAAAATGACCCCTTCTGGATTAAATGAGATACTCAGTTTCTCATCTTTTTTGTGATACACCATTTAATGCATTCTTCTTGCGCTTTGTTGTTTTTTATCAAAAATATATATCTTTTTCATCTCTAGCCTTCAATTTTATCATGTTCCTTGGAGTTTTCATCCTTTTTGATTTCAATATATATATATTTTTTGTATTTTTTGTTTGTAGTACAGCAGCTGATGATGTGTTCACTTTGAACTATGTCATTGCTGTTTGGATGGATGCCACCCTTTACACTGCAGTGCCTGCAGTCTTTACATCCTGAGCCGTCTTCATCAAATATATATGTTATTTTATTATTTGTGGTTTTCAAAATATATTTTTCATTTTTGTATTTTTATTTTTTATTTTTCATTTTTATTTTTATTTACATGTACTATTTATTTAGGCTAGTTTCACACTAGCGTATTTTACATGCAGCGCACGGAGCCGCTAAGCCCCGCCCCCTGCCCACCCCGTCCAGTCATCTCCTATTATCGCACACGGCTGCATGCGATCTGCGCACCCTATCTTTAGCATAGGGTGCCCAGACTGTGCGCTGGCCGTGCGCTAGTAGGATTTTTGCGTGCGCTGTGCACTTTTGAAGGTGCGCCGAGCATGCCAAAATGCAACATGGTGCGTTCGGCGCACACCAGCGCACCTTCAAAAGTGCGCAGCGCACGCAAAAATCCTACTAGCGCACGGCCAGCGCACGGTCAGCGCACCCTATGCTAAAGATAGGGTGCGCAGATCGCATGCAGCCGTGTGCGATAGTAGGAGGAGATGACCAGACGGGGCAGGCAGGGGGCGGGGCTTAGTGGCCCCGTGCGCTGCATGTAAAATACGCTAGTGTGAAACTAGTCTTATTTTTATTTTTGTCATTAATTAATTTTTCTTATGTATTTTTGTTTCAAATATATATAATTTTTTTGTTTACATTTTTGTTTGGTTTGTTTTTTTCTCTGAGGGTATTAGCCTGGGATTTAACTAGGCAACTAGTTTATATTAGTATATACTATATATTTGTACCTAGATAGTGTAATGATGGTTCTATGCCATCTATTTTGCCACAGGCTATATATAGGTCTCTGGACAATATGGTACTGTATGGCTCTGCGTGTTTCTTTTCCCACTTGCCACTGTGTTGCGCGCGTCGTCGTGTCTCATGGAGGTGCGATACGTTCCAATGACGTAATTGGAGTTTTTGCTCCTGGAACGCATCGTATCCGTGATGCCGGAAGTGATGATGTGGCGCCAGATACTCCGCCCCGTGAGCTCCTTATACACATTGTGGCTGATTGGCTGTTTCCATACATGGCGGCCTATTTAAATGAGCTGATCATGAAAGATTACATCGCCCCTGAGGAAGCGAGGTTGCGAAACACGTGTCGGGTGTCTGTGTGGCGCGGGGACATCTTCATTATGGGTAAGGAGACTCCTGTTGTTTATTTATGTGGTGGTTACAATTATTAATGAAGATTGGACTATTATGTCACTGTGGCCTTTCTTTACATAGGGAGCCTCTGTGTTTGTCTGGCTTTATTGTAGTTTTTCACTACCATTGTATGGGTGGCGCCCTTATTGACTGACAATGTTTCCACCTTTTTAATGTACTTAAAGGGGAGTTTCTGGCACCTATTTGTTTACATGGTCCCTGCTCTACTACCACGGCTGCATTACTGTTCGCCGGTTATTGCTGCTTTTATGCATTTCACTTTCTGCAATTTTGTATTACATTTTGTCATGTCCTGTCTTGATTTTTGATTATCTAATAAAGTGAATTTTTCTTTGAATTTAACGGGACGTGTTTATACTATTTTTCATATTGTATATATTTTTTGAGGGATTTAAGCTCTCATTTTTTCTAGATGTTTTGCCAGTTATTTGGAGAGTATCCCTAATCTAAATTATGGTATTTCTATATATCCATGCTCCTAGCCATGTGCTTATTATTACACAACAGAAAGTGACTGGGATCAGGCCGTCGTCCATAGGTATACGCAGGGACGGCAGATTGTTACATCATTAGCCTGTCACTGGTGGTTCTAAGCCATTGGGATACATGGAAGAGGAAAAAAAATCTCCAGCGTGTAATCCAATAAAATCAATTCTTTTATTCAAGACATGTTAAAATGTATGTATAAAGATAAGACTGCAAGAGGTTGAAACGCTTTGGTTGTTATGGGAACCCCATCCTTCCTTTCCTGTGTTAATTTGTATTTTTGATACATACATTTTAACATGTCTTGAATAAAAGAATTGATTTTATTGGATTACACGCTGGAGATTTTTTTTCCTCTTCCATTTTTCATTGTGAACCACGCCTCTGATCAAGGCGGCTCCGTGCGTGCTCAATCAGATAAACCTGCAGAAGACTGGTGAGCTGACTATTTTCCTTTTCTCCTTTACCTATGCCATTAATTAAGCCATTGTGATGTCATCATACAGTGCATGTACAGTACATACCGTCATGGCCAAAAGTTTTAGCATCCTTGAAATTGTTCTAGAAAATGAAGTATTTCTCCCAGAATATTATTGCCATTACACATGTTTCGTTATATGCACGTTTATTTCCTTTGTGTGTATTGGAACACAAAAAATCAGAGAAAAAAAGTTAAATTGGACATAATTTCACACAAAACCCCCAAAATGGGATGGACAAAATTGTTGGCACCATCAACTTCCCTCAACTTAATATTGGTTGTACACCCTTTGGAATAAATAACTGCAATCAATCGCTTCCTATAACCATCAACAAGCTTCTTATACCTCTCAGCTGGAATTTTGGAGCATTCTTCTTTTGCAAACTGCTCCAGGTCTCTCATATTTGTAGGCTCCTTCTCCCAACAGCAATTTTAAGATCTCTCCACAGGACACACATTGTCCTGCTGGAAGACCCATGATCTAGGACACAAAACTCAGCTTTCTGACCCTGGGAACTACATTGTGACCCAAAATCCTTTGATAATCTTCAGATTTCATGATGTTGTGCACACTATCAAGGCACACAGTGCCAAAGGCAACAATGTAGCCCCAAAACCTATTTGAACTTTCACCATAATTGACTGTAGGTACAGTGTTCTAATTTTTGTAGGCCTCATTCCATTTTTGGCACACAGTAGAATGATGTGCTTTTAAAAAAATCTTAACCTTGGTCTTATCTGTCCACAAGACACTTTCCCATAAGGATTTTGGCTTTCTCATGTCTATTTTGGCAGTCTAGCTTTTTTTTATGTCTTTGTGTCAGCAGTGGGGTCTTCCCGGGTCTCCTGCCATAGCGTCTCATTTCATTCAAATGTGGATGGATAGTTTGGCCTGACACTGATGCACCCTGAGCTTGAATTTATTTGGAACTTGATTTAGGCTGCTTACCATCTGGACTATTCTGCATTGCAACCTTTCATGAATATTTCTCTGCCTTCTATGTCCAGGGAGATTAGTTACATTGCCATGGGTTGTACACGTCTTGATTATCAAGAGCTCTGGAGATGGACTTGTAACCTTAAGAATGTTAATATTGTTCAACAATGTTGGTTCTCAAGTCCTCATACAGTTCTCTTCTCTTTGTTTTCTATGCTTAGTATGGCACACACAGACACACAGTGCAAAGATTGAGTCAATTTCTCTCCTTTTTTTCTGGTTTCAGGTGTGATTTTCATATTGCCCACACGTGTTACTTGCTACAGGTGAGATTGAACAAGCATCACATGCTTGAAACAAAGTTGTTTACCCACAATTTTAGAAAGGTACCAACAATTTAGTTGTGCACATTTTGGGGGTTTTGTGTGAAATTATGCAGAATGTGCGTTTTTTTCTCTATTTTTTTGTGTTATTCCAATATACACAAGGGAAGTATACATGTGTATACAAAATGTGTATTTGCAATCATTTTTGGGGAGAAACAGTTCTTATTCTGGAACAATTTAAAGGATGTCAACACTTTCGGCCATGACTGTAGAAGCATTATACAATACTGTAAAATATCTACAATATTGTGCTTTATAGTCCTAAAATTATGGCGCCATACCATAGCTATATAGTAGTGCCTACATAAAGTATGACTACATCCTGTGTGTACTGTTATAATAATTGTAATAAAGTCTTTTCTTTTATGTATGTGTATTTATGTATATATACAGTGTGATTTAGTTATTGCCAACGCCTGTTAGGTGTCACAGGTAAGTTACAGGTGCTGTTAATTACACAAATTAGAGAAGCATCACATGATTTTTCGAACAGTGCCAATACTTTTGTCCACCCTCTTTTTTATGTTTGGTGTGGAATTATATCCAATTTGGCTTTAGGACAATTATTTTTGTGTTTTTTCATTTAAGACAAATTAAATGAAGATAATAATACCAAAGAATTTGTGTTTGCAATCATTTTCAGGAAGAAACTGAGTATTATCTGTCAGAATTGCAGGGGTGTCAATACTTTTGGCCAGAACAGTATATACAGTATATGTATACGTGTTTGTGTGTGTGTGTATATATATATATATATATATATATATATATATATACAGTATATATGATTGCAGGTATGACATTTAAGTTTCTTGACTTAGAAACTCTTTTCAGCTGACGTGTTGTGAAGACATGGGTGTTACTTTTGTGAATGCTTAGTTTGCTTTCCTTGTCTTACGTACAAATAAAGTGTCATCTTTTTTCTTCTCTGGTAACATAGATAAGGGAAGCTGACAGGCAAACATAGTCCAACATACTGTATGTACTATTTTGCAAACTTTGTATTTTGAACGCCCTTCTGTTGTTCTATTTAAACTCTAAGAATCTGTATTGGGGCAGACAGGTGACTGCTCACATCTGGTGTGGCCATCATTCTCTCTCCATGTCGGCATGATCAATAAAGAACAAATCATCTTACTTATTCAGGCCTGGATGATTTCTAATTGGAAGACTAAAACTCCATCGACATTTGGTGTATTGGCCAGGAAATCCAACATCTTTTCCTCACCGGTGAGGACTGTGAACCGTGCACGGGGGAGTCTGAAACTCCTTAAGTAAGTCCTCCGTCTTAACATTAGGCGTCAACAGAGGCATTATCAGTTATCCCGGACTGAGGGGAAGTGACGGATTTCGTATAGTCCAAGGGTCTCTGGGAATCGTCTGTATCTGAATACAGGTAAGAACATTTAATAATTTTCATTATATTTGGTAACCCTGTTAATCCAGTATTAATGTTATTCTAGAAATTGACTTTGGGACTGGGATTGTGGACAATTCCAATTGGAGTTTGTAGACTCCAATAAGTTGGAAGTTGTTTACATGCAATTTGGGTTATAAAACTCCTGTAAGTTATGAAGCTCCATAGTAACATAGTAACATAGTTATTAAGGTTGAAGGAAGACTTTAATCCATCTAGTTCAACCCAAATCCTATCCTAACTTACCCTAACGTTGATCCAGAGGCAAAAAAAAACCATGTGGCAAACAGTAAGCTTCACATTGGGGTTTGTTTGTTCTTGTAAGATATTCCATAGAATGGGTAGAAAGCCAGTGTGAGAAGGCTACTGTGGAATAAAAAACTCAGTGTGCACGTTAAATGTATCTAGATGGGAGAATCGAGGGAGATTCTCGGGGATTGAGGAATCCACTGAATTAACCTAAAATAGAACCCATTATAAGATTAATTTTTGCCGGTATTCTATTTTGTCTTCTGTATTTTGTTGAATGTTGTTTTCTGTTAAGTGTGCTGTTTTGTCTGACTTTTAAAATTGTAGAACTAAAACACCATAAATGTATGTTTCATGTTACATATGTGACTCCTTGAATGATCTCTTGAGTGAATGTATAAGGATTGAAATATAAAATCCTGAGTGTATAAGGGAGTCTAGTAGGTGTGGTTGACAGTCATGTGTGGACTGGAGACAACTCATAGGTTATTATAGTGGTATATAAGGTACATGCCACCTGATCCCCATAGAGAATATTCCATGTTGTATTGCTATGTGTTTTTCTTTTAATAACACAGAGTGACTGAACCATCCTCGTTTAAAAAGTGGACGCAAAGTCAGTTTTATGGCGGTCAAATGGGACCTTATCACGATCACTGAGGAGTCAGTAGAGTCCGCGTCGGTGGTATTCTGAATACCTGATTTTAAGAACGGGAACGTCTCTGGATATAAGGAGGCGGTGTCATTAGACTTTATCTCAGCACTTCATGTCAAGGAGTATGAGGGAACTTTAATCTCTTGTCTTATATTTTTCTTTGTATGTGTGTATGTCCAGTTCCTAACTGTGAAAATTGTTGTGTGTTTGTACTGTTACACTAGTCAAAAATCCTTGTGAGCATATGTATCTTTGTCATATCAGTAACCATATTCCTTGGGGACCTTTCATGTTTGTTACACTGAGTTGTCACACCCGTCCCTTACAGGCCTTCATTGGATGGAGGTGGCAGGATATAAAGATACAAGCTGGTAAATACCTAGGACATAGTGTAATCAGTGAGGATTATTTAGATCCTGGATATTAGTGACAGTAATTGAATTGTTGCTATTGGTTTCTTATCTTCTTGTTGACATATGAATTTCACTGATATTTGTTAGACTTCTTACAAGTGGGTAGAAATCCATTGTACTCCAGGATTTATGTTGTGTATAGTCCTCATCTTGTTTGTCTTTTGTGTTTAAGAATTTCATGTAACATCCTTATGGGACCTTATCCCAAAGCTATAGTTTAAAGTCTTGTACTCATTGTAAGGCAGTATTGTTATTGACCATTTCATCTGGTGGCTGGAAAGTTTTTAAGATTGTACCAAGAGGGTATCCCTTGAATGAAGCAGGATATGGTCCTTTTTTCATCAGGTACCCAGAGAAAACAGTCTTCAGATCAAATGTGCATTGTGGCCTTATTGGTCACAAACTTATAGACCTAACTCTTTACACAAAAAGAGAGTAAAGTTGTTCATCCCTGTAAATAGAGCATTCAAGTGTCTTTTTAATCTTAAAAAACTAGGAGAAGGTACCACCCAGAGCAAATAGTCTTGGTGGTGAGATAAGCTGTGAACATGAGAAATGTTTTGGAATGTGGTTGTCTGTGGTGTTAAGATAAGAAGGGACCACTAGAAGACCCTGAATGTGTCCCCTGACAGATGGCATAACAGAGTTTTATTTGATGGTAAACTTACTTTGATAAAATGTAAAAATTTGATACAAGAAATGGAAAAGTGTAAAGAGAGGAAAATTTAATTTGGCTAAAGTAGAAATAAATTTATAAAACACTGCACTTCCAGAAGTAACCGTCCTCGTGGGAAGCCATGAGGTCACTTTTCTTCTTGATTCAGGAGCCACTAGAACCTTAGTACATCCAGAAGAGATACTTACTACTGGAATGTCTGCTGTCTGCATAGTGGTAAAAGGAGCACATGGTAAGGCACACAGAACCATTGTCTACGCCTGTGGAGATACGGGACTCCGGCACAGGTAAAAGTGCAGTTGCACAAATTATATTATCAACAGTGTGGGAGGGATATGATGCAAGCCCTGAGCCTGGGAATAATTCCTACTGCTGCAGGATTATAGGTAATATCCATGGCTGAGACAATGGTGCTCCAAGGTTATGGGGAATCTAGATATTAGTATAGTCTAGATCTAAAAACTGCAGGACTATCCTCAATTAATGAGTCCTTAATTAAAGAAGCAAGAGATAAAAGTATACAAATGTAAATTTTTCGCACACCAGAAGAACTACACTGCACCATGTACTACAGGTATTTTAGAGGTCCTGATGTAAAATATGAGAATATTCATGCTCTAGATTGTTCTTGGACACCCTATACTGGGATTAGAAAGGGAACTCTGCCGTCAGTTGTAAACTGTCAGAACAAATTAAATTGTTGTTTTTTGCTTTTTAGAGGTACCGTGCCACATGTTTCCCTCTCCAGATGTAAAGGTAGATCATGGAAATTACTTGGTGATTTTGTTGAAGAGTGTAAGGAAAGTAAACAATGGGAGGATTTGGGTGATGGCTCATTTTACAATGCCAGACTGCAGGCATATTCACAAGTACTAAAGTGGAACACCATTTATAAACCCAGTGTCCACCTGCAGCAAGGCAGGGGAACGAGTGGAGAAATGTTGATCCTCTCCTAGAATTAGAGGAAGAACTGACCACTTACCCAGAATATTTGTGGTCCACATGACCTGCAGATGTGGGATTGATAAAAGGGGTAATTATACCCTGTCCAGCTCACTTTGTAACACAACCTTGTTTCCAGTAGGGAGGGCGCCCCCATCTGTTGGATGGTGCGTTGTGCGGGACCTTCAGGCTGTAAACAAGGTGGTGATTCCAAGAGTCCCCACAGTGCCAGACCCCCATACTCTGCTGAATGACTGGAGGCTGGAAAATAAGGTCTTTACAGTGATAGATATCATTAATGTCTTCTTCAGCATCCTGGTACATCCAGATAGCCAGTTTAGGTTTGTATTCACATATAAGGGGAAAAGATATACAATCACCAGAAACCCACAAGGGTACTGTTAAACATCTACTGTTGATCCCAGGTAATGTCGGCTAACCTAGCTCAATGTGAGTTACCTGAAGGTAGCCAGATACTCTTATATGTGGATGACATGCTATTGGCATTAAAAGTTAAAAAAATAAAATAAATTGGTAACAAAAGGGGTCATCTTTAAAGATGACCTATATGTATAAACTGCCCATTAACCTCCTAAGATATGTCACAGTATTGAGCCATCGCATACGCCATGTCTCAACAGGAGGGATTGTAGAGAATATGTATTAGGTATTTAGGATGTATGGCTTTACTATTAACATTTTTTGTATAATCTACATCACTTGTGCAAAAATAATTCCTAAGGGAACCTGAGACCAAAGAGAGGACAATTTCCTCATCCTGAATACTTATTCCAACACATTTGTATGGATTTTATTGAACTGAACAAGTGTGAGGGAAGAAAGTACTGCCTTGTTATTATAGATGCTTTCAGAAGGTGGATTGAAGTTTTTCCAGCTGTCCACCCTGATGCATTAACGGTAGCGAAGGCCCTTCTAAAGAAAATCACACCCAGATTTGGGGTTCCAGAGAAAATATATAGTGACAATGGTCCACATTTTGTAAACCAAGTAATATCACTATTCGCTAAAACATTGTCAATAGAGTTAAAAAAAAACTCTGTGCCTATCATCCTCAGTCTGCCGGACTGGTTGAAAGACACAATGATATCTTGAACAATAAGTTGAGAAAAACCATGCAGGAAATAGGGAAAAATTGGTTGTACTGTCTCCCATTGGTTGTACTAAACACGCATGTCACACCAATATCTGTAGGACTGACAGCCTTTGGAATCATATACGGGAGACATTTTCTGTTACCTCAGCTAAAACCCTTTAGAGCAGGGGTGGGGAATCTTTTTTCTGCCAAGGGCCATTTGGATATTTATACCATCCTTCGGGGGCCATACAAACTCCGCCCACAAATTACATCCTGACTCTGACTCTGGCACTGGTATCAGGATGTAATCTTTCATTGCATCCCCTTCAGTGTTCATTAGTGAACACTGCGTGTTTGTGCTAACAGAGCAAGAAGAAATTAATTAGTTTGTGGCAATCAAAATACAGCTCCCTGCCCAAGAATGCGGTCCCTGAGAATCTGTCCGGGGCCTGATAAAAAGTCATCGAGGGCCGTAAATGGCCCTGGGGCCTGAGGTTCCCCATCCCTGCTTTAGAGGGATGGATGAGGAAGTTGATTGTACATTAGCAGAATATATGGCTAAGATATTAACTCACAAAGAAGTTTCTACTCCTAGTTTTGTTCCAGGAAACCCACTAACTAAACCTGAGATTGTGAAACCTGCAGACTGGGTCCTTGTGAGAGTGTTAAAGAAGAGACACCAGCACCGTCCTAAATGGGAAAGTCCTTACCAAGTCCTGTAGACTTCTCCTACTGCGGTCAAGATTGCTGAATGCCTCCTGATTCCACCTCTCACACTGTAAACTTGTCAGACAGGTAGGGACAGAGTAGGATCTGACTTGATTGTCAAAGTCCAGCTACAAAAGGGAGGTTTTCCACAAGGGAAAACTTGTCTCAAACTGGTGAAGAATCCCATTCATCCTCCTACCCAGCAGGACAGTCAGATCTAGGATTTGTACATCAGGGTTAGTCACATGTATATTCTTCATGATCATGGTGATGGGAGATTGGACAGTAACAGACCCAGCAGGAGAGGAAAGTCCACGTGTTTGAATAGTTTCAGATTTAAGACATTAAATCTTATTTTTGAAATCGGGCAGTAGGCTGCTATTTTAGTGGATTTCTGTCTGTTGTATAAAGGATGCAGAGATAGGGAATAAGTTATCAAACTCGCAGAGTCCGATAAGTATGTTTGTGTTATAAGCTCTAATAGCAGGGGGGACTGAATGTGTCTGACTGTCCTAAAGCAGCATGGACAACTGCGGCCCGAGACTATATGTATAAGCCTTATGGCTACACAGATTTAAAAGCCAGACTTTATTAGGAGAGAGTAGACCTCCCCTTGCACAAATAAAGATAATTGTAATCAGCTACTGCGAACTTTAAGAAACCCTAAGATGAGAGACCCAAGGTTATAAGAGCTAATATATCAGGAACAGATCCAATAGGACATTTCTACATAAAAGTTCAGAATAATAGCAAACATAGACCCGGGGTAGGTAAGCCAGAAAGAACCATAATAAAGTCTATAGGGCCCATAGTTAGATTTTCTAACCTAACTTATGAAGATAAACTAGCTCTAGAGAGCGGCTATGATGAGAAGAATGAATGGTTAGAATGGCTTAAATATACTGTAAAAAGTTTTAAAAAAATCAAATTATATAGTAAAACTTATGTCTCAGTAAGGGTAAAATGTTATCACTTTTATTTCACCCCTCTTGAGAAACCGGATATCCCACCACAGGTAATTGCTAATCCTGGTAACTATACTTGTTTTAGTCTTCCAGGGCATGGGGATGACTTCGTAGAGCTCCAAGGCTCTCTTGTAGAGAACGGATCATTGCCACCCACAGGGACAAGTACTCAATTATATGGTCAAACCACACTACCCTGAAAGCGGATATATGGTGGTTATGCGGTGATAAAAGGATAAGAGCCAGACTACCACATGGTACCCAAGGGGACTGTGCCGTGGTCCAGCTAATCATGCCGTTCCACCTGTTGTCAACAGGGATATGGCCAAAGGTATGTAGTGGGAACTGACAGAAGCGCGAAACGCCACAAGGATCCTTCCATTCCTTCCATTCTAGTATCTACATAGATGGCATTGGAGTTCCCAGGGGAGTGCCCAACGAGTACAAGTCTAGGAACCAGGTAGCAGCCGGGTGGGAATAAATAATTTGGTGGGTAACTATAAAACAGAATGTAGATTAGATAAACTACTTATACTATAATCAGCAGAGATTTATTCATTATACCCGAGACGCAGTTAACGGGATAGCTGAGTAATTAGGACCAACTTCTCTCATGACTTGGAAGAATAGAATGGCATTAGACAAGTTCTTAGTAGAAAAGGGAGGTGTATATAAAATGTTTGGAGGATTTTGTTGCACCTTTATTCCTAATACAGATCCTGATTGAGGTATTTCCAAAGCTCTTGATGGACTGACTGCCCTGTCTAATGAATTAGCTGAGAACTCTGGTATGACAACATATTTACTTTCTGGACTGAAGAATAGTTTAGGAAATGGTCCGGATTATTCACTTCTGCGTTGATATCTCTTACCATCGTGGCCAGAGTGCAGATTGTTTGTGGATGCTGTGCTATTCTAGGCATTAGAGGACTTTCTCAAAGACTGATTCTGCCATAACAAAAACTATGTATTACGGAATGAAGACTTTGGAATCCAATGAAAGAATGAAAATTTTAGGACTCAATGATAAATATTATGAACATATTACTCTTCTTCTAGATTAGATGAAGATCTGTGAAATCTGTCAAAAAGAAATGTGTCCCCAATGTGTACAGATAAATGATTTTATTACAAGATAAGGGAATGTTATAATAATTGTAATAAAGTCCTTTCTTTTGTGCATGTATATGTGTATATATATATATATATATATATATATATATACACACATATATATATGTGTATGTGTGAATATATATATATACACTGCTCAAGAAATAAAGGGAACACTTAAACAACAGAATAAAACTCCAAGTAGATCAAACTTCTGTGAAATCAAACTGTCCACTTAGGAAGCAACACTGATTGACAATCAATTTCACATGCTGTTGTGCAAATGAAATAGACAACAGATAGAAATTATTGGCAATTATGAAGACACCCTCAATAAAGGAGTGGTTCTGCAAGTGGGGACCACAGACCACATCTCAGTACCAATACTTTATGGCTGATGTTTTGGTCACTTTTGAATGTTGGTTATGCTTTCACACTCGTGGTAGCATGAGACGGACTCTACAACCCACACAAGTGGCTCAGGTAGTGCAGCTCATCCAGGATGGCACATCAATGCAAGCTGTGGCAAGAAGGTTTGCTGTGTCTGTCAGCGTAGTGTCCAGAGGCTGGAGGCGCTACCCGGAGACAGGCCAGTACACCAGGAGACGTGGAGGGGGCTATAGGAGGGCAACAACCAAGCAGCAGGACTGCTACCTCTGCCTTTGTGCAAGGAGGAACAGGAGGAGCACTGCCTGAGCCCTGCAAAATGACCTTCAGCAGGCCACAAATGTGCATGTGTCTGCACAAACGGTTAGAAACCGCCTCCATGAGGATGGTCTGAGTGCCCGACGTCCACAGATGGGGGTCACACTTCCAGATACATCTGGTGTTTGACTGAGATAGCAGACTGTTCAATATGTGCCCTGTATTTTTTAAATTTGTACCCCAAAATAGTGTATAGAAATAGGGTGACAGACAGCACATACAGTGGAATGTAGCCCTGAAATGGCACAATTTGTAGGTCACAGATACATCTGGTGTTTGACTGAGATACCACACTGTACAATATATGCCCTGTATTTTTAAAATTTGTACCCCAAAATAGTGTATAGAAATAGGGTCACAGACAGCAAATACAGTGGAATGTAGGCCTGAGTTGCCACAATTTGTAGGCCACAAATAGATCAGGCGTTTGACCGAGATGCCAGATTGTTCAATATGTGGCCTGTATTTTTTTATTTTTTACCCCAAAATAGTGTATAGACCAAGGGTAGCAGACAGCCAAAAAAGTGGAATGTAGGCCTGAAAAGCAACTATTTGTAGAGCACAGATACACCAGGCATCTGATGGAGAAAACAGACTGTTCAATATGTGGCCTGGAGAGTTTTTTAATTTTTTTTACCCCAAAATACTGTATACACCTAGGGTAACAGATAGCAAAAACAGTGGAATATAGGCCGGAAATGCCACAATTTGTAGACCACAGATAGATCTGGCGTCTGACGGCGATAGAACACTGTTAAATATGTGGCCTGGATTGTTTTTGGCCCACCAAAATTGTGTCAATAAGTAGGCTATGACCGCTATCCTAGACAAAATCAAGACAAAATCACTAGTGGAAACGAGGTCATTTACCGATCTGTGATCAAATTTTGATGACTTTGAAGAAAAATGCTCGGGAAACCGAACACGAATCCAGATGTGCTATAGTCATGCCGGATTTGAGAGTGGCGAATGTTTTCCGAACAAGTTCACTCATCTCTAATGGTGGCTCATAAAAAAAGTTTTAATAAAATATAAATAAACTCTAGATACAGTATTTGGTATTGCTGCACTCGTAACGATCCCTAACGAAAAAATCAGTATGCTCTTTATCCTGCTCAGTGAACATGATAAAAAAAACAAAGCCAGAATTGTTGTTAATAATCTCACTGCATCCCAAAAAATTAATAAAAAGTGATAAAAAAAGTCACCTGTACTTCAAATATTATTACTCAAAACTAAATCTTCTCCTGCATTAAACAAGTTCCCATACATTCCCATTGACAAAAAAAATAAAAAAGATCTGGCTCTATATATATAACAATAAAAAAGCATATTTTTATATATATTATAAATATGGGATTTTAATGTGCAAAAGTAATAAATCATAAAAAGTCATTATTATCACAGCGTCCTCAACAGCCTGAACCATATCTTTATTATATTGTTTATCCCACCTGGTGAAAGATGGAAGTTAAAAAATAAAAACCACTGTTAGGCTGGGGTCACACTTCCAGATACATCTGGCGTTTGACTGAGATAGTAGACTGTTCAATATGTGCCATGTATTTTTTAAATTTGCACCCCACAATAGTGTATAGAAATAGGGCCATAGACAGCAAATACAGTGGAATGTAGGCCTGAGTTGCCACAATTTGTAGGCCACAAATAGATCAGGCGTTTGACCGAGATGCCAGATTGTTCAATATGTGGCCTGCATTTTTTTTTTTTTATCCCAAAATAGTGTATAGACCTAGGGTAGCAGACAGCCAAAAAAGTGGAATGTAGGCCTGAAAAGCAACTATTTGTAGAGCACAGATATACCAGGCGTCTGATGGAGAAAACAGACTGTTCATTATGTGGCCTGTAGAGTTTTTAAATTTGTTTTACTCCAAAATACTGTATACACCTAGGGTAACAGACAGCAAAAACAGTGGAATGTAGGCCGGAAATGCCACAATTTGTAGACCACAGATAGATCTGGCGTCTGACGGAGATAGAACACTGTTAAATATGTGGCCTGGATTTTTTTGGGCCCACCAAAATTGTGTCAATAAGTAGGCTATGACACTAAAAAAAAATTGTTGGAGTACTAAAATTGTAAAATATTTAGGGCAATGATATGTGATGCGTGTGGCGTACAAAACAGTGATAAATATAAGAACTGTAGCTAAATATTTTTTGGCCAGCTAAAGATTTTTTGGTCAGCAAAATGGTGTCCAAAAATGTTTTAAGACACTCCAAAAAATGCTACAGTACCAAAAAAAAATGGCCAGAATTTTCTGCGCACTCAGATCTGATGCCTGGGACAAAGAAAGCAGTTTTAAATTGCTAGATTTTCACACTGTTGTATTAAAATGATCTGGCTGTAGTC
Organism: Dendrobates tinctorius; assembly: GCF_039654945.1. Lineage (NCBI taxonomy): Eukaryota > Metazoa > Chordata > Amphibia > Anura > Dendrobatidae > Dendrobates > Dendrobates tinctorius. The sequence goes on from NW_027361878.1 coordinate 22,624,183, forward strand.
TGCAGGGTGACCAAGCAAATAAATGTAGAAAAAAAGGGAGCTCTGGATTGCTTTGTAATAAAATTAACAGAATTCAGGTGCAAAAAAAAATTAATCTTAGCCATGAATACCTGGAATGGAACTAGGTATATATATATATATATATATATATGTGGCAGCAGCAGACAGTAATGGACCCTTTTGATGTATGCAGTGAGATCTATATAGTCACATACAATGCCTGCATGCCTTGCACTGATGTGGATATGCGCACATAGACTCCCCTGCCTACCTAGCACTGCAATCTATATACCCCCTAATTAGCCCTAAAAAGGACTGCTTGTTTAGCTGGATTTGTGGATTGAACAATGGCAGACCCACACTAATGGTACCGTCACACATAGCGACTCACCAGTGATCCCGACAACAATAGCAACGTGTCAGGATCGCTGGTGAGTCGCTATGTGATCGCTGGTGAGCTGTCAAACAGACAGCTTCACCAGCGATCAGCACAGCGACGCCGAGCGCCCGGCGTCGCTGTGTACTTTAGTTACCAGCGCGCTGATGCAGGGAGCTGGTAACTAAGGTACACATTCGGGTTTCAAAGGGACGTGCGTCATTTAGAAACCCAATGTATACCTAAGTTACCAGCTCCCTGCATCAGCGCGCTGGTAACTAAGGTACACATCGGGCTTCTAAGTGACGCACGTCACCTTAGATACCCGATGTGTACGTTAGTTACCAGCTGATCGCTGGTCTCCCGCCTGTCACACGCAGCGATGCGTGCTGGCCAGCGGGAGACCAGCTATCAAAGAAATGTCTTGGGCTTTCCAAGAGCGATCAGCGATACCCGGCAGGGGGCCGGTCGCTGATCGCTGTCACACACAGCGATCTCGCTGGTGAGATCGCTGTTGTGTCACAAAACTTGTGACTCGGCAGTGATCTCGCTAGCGAGATCGCTATGTGTGACGGGGCCCTTACTAATAAAAGCACAAATCTGTCCCTATCTCAGTAGCAGCTCTCCCTAATCTGTCTGATTCCTGAGCTGAATGCGCCCAGCAGGGCGGCGTCCGGTCTCTAATAGACCTGATGATGCTGTGCGGCCAGCCAATCACTGACGAAACCGAGGATGGTGAAACACGCGTCGGGTCTTCAGCGCGTCTCATGGGCATCTCTACACCTACCCGGGATCATGTCACAAGGTATTTACCCTGCACGTTACAGTTTGGTTAGCACCACTATCTTGTGCACTATACTGTGGTACACACAGCTATTGTTTGGGCTTAACGCATAGATTTTCTGGTGTCCCTATTATAAGCCTGACATAGAGGCATATATTATTATGAGACTTAGATAACCAGACAGCCTATGCCTCTGCCCTAATTATGCCTCTGCCCAATTGGTTTATACTTTACATCATGCTTATTCTACTTAGGCGCAGAATTCCTACCATCATTGTTTAGGATTACAGTTGATGATTAGATATCATATATTTGGGGTACAATTATAGGCCCCAATTTCGGTACCTCGAGCATGCTTAGATAATACTGTTCATTGAAATTAACGGTCTATATATTGCTTGGTTCTGGTATTTTGTCCGACTGTTTGGATTTATGTTTTGCTTACTCTATGTAGACCTAGAGTGGCTGCCAACATAGTACTTAGAATTTGAACTGCTGCTACCAGCAACTTGATCTCGTGTAGATTTCAGCCCTGAGACTTTTTTCTGTCCGGCACTATATTTGTCATCTATCTATTATGCCATCATTTTTTAGTTGCTATATTTCATCTACCTCATCATAAGCACTTTGTATGTCTTTAGAATATATGTGCATTAAAAATGTTATATTATTGAATTAAATCCTCTCTAGTTTGTGGTGATTCTTCCCACCCATTAGCTATTTTATATTTATTCATGTCATCAATAGTCTCATGATTTTTTAGGCTTGAGATTGGGTTTTTTTCTGTTTCGGTTATACTCGCATACAATGCCTACATGCCTTGCACTGATGTGGATATGCGCACATAGACTCCCCTGCCTACCTAGCACTGCAAACTATATACCCTCTAATTAGCCCTATAAAGGACTGTTTGTTTAGCTGGATTTGTGGATTGAAAAATGGCAGACCCACACTAACTAATAAAAGCACAAATCTGTCCCTATCTCAGCAGCAGCTCTCCCTACTCTGTCTGATTCCTGAGCTGAATGTGCCGAGCAAGGCGGCATCCGGTCTCTTATAGACCTGATAATGCTGTGCGGCCAGCCAATTACTATAATAACACAACAAAGATGGCTGCGGCATTACAATCCATGGCAGACAATCCCTGCATGTTCATTGGCGCTCTAAAGAGTGCCAAAATTGCAGGGCGGAGACCCAAGCTCCCTCCGAATAATACCAGAAATGCTCGGTGCTCGCCGAGTACACTACTCACATCCATGCTGTTGATGTTTAACTGATGGTGAAGTGCTATTAATTGATTTTGGTTGGGACATTTTTTTGTTAGTATAAGTACAGTGCTGTGCAAATTAATTGGGACTAAGCATTTTTTTAAGTAAAATCGTAAGTTGGTTACCAGTCAGTGATTCAAAGCAGTTAAAACTGGTTTGAATCACTGACTGGTATCCAACTTATGATTTCACTTAAAAAAATGCTTTGTCCCAATTAATTTGCACAGTGTTAGGGCTGATGGAATGCACCAAATAATAAAAAAATAGTAAGGTGCGTTCGCAGCCCGGGGTCCACCGTGCAGAGGTGGTAAACTGTTGCTTAGTAATGGCGGATGTATATAGCAGTATACAAAAGGTCACACGCAGGTTAACGTCACCCGATGTGAACAGGAGCGGACTCTGTTACGTCACAGAGCCGCAGTACCGCGGAACACAAATGCCGGAGCCTGTTAAAACACACAGCACTCGGCAAGAGAGCGCTCAGTATATGGTCACAGAACTCAGCCCCAAGGACATGAGGTCTGAGTCCCTCTAGACCTACTGAGCGTGTGGCGTCGCACCTGCAAACGCCCCTAATAAACGCTGACCACCGAGGAGTGCAGACTATGTGCACCGTGGTGTACAGACAAAGCCGCCGGTGGATGCTGATGCCAGTCTCTGACTCGCCCTCTACCTGGACCCCAACCTGGGCACTAGCAGGCTAGGCTACACAACACATGCGTACCAAGGGTAGGGGTTTCATAATGAGTCATTCACCAGAGACATTCATACATGCATACAACACTCACTGCACATGGTCTAATCTTTTTCTATATTAGCGCACGGCCGTGCGATTCTTTTATATAAGCAGCCTTCCGGAACCTTCCAGATGGCCCAATCCGAGCTGCAATAGGACCTGAGTATGTGACCTCCGACCTCCAATGAGGTCGTTCCATGAGCATGCTCAGTAGGAGAAAGCAGGACTTAGTCCCAGAAGCGTCTGCTCGCCTGTGACTCATGCATTATACAAAAGCCCCTCTGATCCTGCACCTCAGCTGTTTCTTATGCGATGAGCAGGAGACTGATTACACAGAAAAGGCAGCAGCCTGTAGGATGAGCTGGAGGGGCTATGTCAGGTGAGGGGTCTTCCTCTCAGGTAGATGAGTCAGGAAGGAGGGGGAGCTGTCAGGAGTGATATCTACACAGGCAGTGCAGGTCTCAGCCTGTGACAGAGCGGAGTCTGCTCAGGTACAAAATGGAGCTGAGGGGAATCTCCCCTGCTGTGGGTCATAATTGTTTTCTAGTTCAGGCTGAGAGATTTCACACAGGACAGGATCCTATCTGGGAAATGACAAGTTCTCTTTCAGCAGCAGGAGCGGCCTCTCTGCGCTGTTACACTGGGACCGTGGAGCCAGGAACACAAGATGTCGGTTTTTATTTGAACAGGGACATGTGACATTGGCAGCCAATCACAGAAGACCTTGTGTCATGGCAGTGTGGATGATTTCTGTGTCCTGATTGGCTGCCGGAATCTACACACGATATGACAGAAAAAAAAAACAAAAAAAACCCCAAAACACTCCACTGCTTCTCTGACCTAGACAGACACTCTCCCTCCCCTCATAAAACATGTCCTCCGCTCATCATCCTAGACGAAATCAAGACAAAAGCATTTGTGGAAACGCAATCATTTACCGATCTGTGATCAAATTTTGATGACTTTGAGGAAAATTGCTCAGGAAACCGAACACGAATCCGGATGTGCTATAGTCATGCCGGATTTGAGAGTGGCGAATGTTTTCTGAGCAAGTTCACTCATCTCTAATGGTGACTCATAAAAAAAAGTATAATAAAATATAAATAAACTCTAGATACAGTATTTGGTATTGCTGCACTCGTAACGATCCCTAACGAAAAAATCAGTATGCTCTTTATCCTGCTCAGTGAACATGATAAAAAAAACAAAGCCAGAATTGTTGTTAATAATCTCATTGCATCACAAAAAAATTAATAAAAAGTGATAAAAAGTCACCTGTACTTCAAATATTATTACTCAAAACTAAATCTCCTGCATTAAACAAGCTCCCATACATTCCTACTGACAAACTGACAAAAGAAATAAAAAAGTTCTGGCTCTATGTAACAATAAAAAAATATATTTTTATATTTATTTTTTAATATGGGATTTTAATGTGCAAAATTAATAAAGCATAAAAAAAGTCATTAATATCACAGCGTCCGCAACAACCAGAACCATATCTTTATTATATTATTTATCCCACCTGGTGAAAGCTGGAATATAAAAAATAAAAACCACTGTTAGGCCAGTTTCACACGTCAGTGTCTCCGGTACGTGTAGTGACAGTTTTCTCACGTACCGGAGACACTGACACACATAGACACATTTGAATGAATGTGTCTATGCAGGTGTCAGCGTGTTTTCACGGACCGTGTGTCCGTATGCAAAACACGTTGACATGTCCGTTTTTGTGCAACAGCACGGATCACACGGACCCATACAAGTCAATGGGTCCGTGTAAACACGTACCGCACACTGACGCTGTCCGTGTGTGTTTTCAAAAGTCAAAGGGTTAACATTGAAACTAATTTTTCCAATACACGGACAGCATACGGACAGCACACGGAAAGCACACGGATGGTACACACGGACATACGGATAGCACACGGATGTCACACGGATGGCCTACATATGCACACGGACACACGGACACGGATAGCTCCTGTACCGGTTTTTCTGGTACCGGAATTATCTGGACGTGTGAAACTGCCCTTATAATTATTTGGTTTTTTTTTGTTTTTTTGTTTAATTCCTTCACCACCTTGGCTTTTTCCGATTTTGAGTGACCGTTTTTTGCTCCCCTTTTGCCAGAGCCATAATTTTTTGTTTTTCTGTCAATTTGGCCATGTAAGGGTTTGTTTTTTTTGTGGGACCAGTTGTACTTTTGAAGAACCCCATTGGTTTTACCATGTAGTATACTGGAAACCTAGAAAATATTTTCAAAGTGCAGTGAAATAGCAAAAAAGTGCAATTCCACAATTGTTTTTTGTTTTGCTATTTTACCATGTTTACTAAATGCTAAAACTAACCTGCTATTAAGATTCTCCAGGTCATTACGAGTTCTTAAATATCAAACATGTCTCGGTTCTTTTTTATTTAGGTACTAGCTGAAGAGCCCAGCGCTGCCCGGGCATAGTAACTAACTGTGGTTAGTTATAGCAAATTATAATTATCCTCCATCCCATAGACCCATGCCCAAATACCCATCATACATATCCACAATCCCATAGGCCCGTGCCCATATACCCATCATACATATCCTCCATCCCATAGTCCCATGCCCATATACCCATCACACATCCTCCATCCCATAGTCCCATGCCCATATACCCATCATACATATTTGCCATCCCATAGTCAAGTGCCCACATACCCATCACACATCCTTCATCTCATAGTCCCATGCCCATATACCCATCATACATATCCTCCATCCCATAGGCCCGTGCCCATATACCCATCATACATATCCTCCATCCCATAGTCCCGTGCCCATATACCCATCATACATATCCTCCATCCCATAGGCCCGTGCCCATATACCCATCATACATATCCTCCATCCCATAGGCCCGTGCCCATATACCCATCATACATATCCTCCATCCCATAGTCCCATGCCCATATACCCATCACACATCCTCCATCCCATAGTCCCATGCCCATATACCCATCATACATATTTGCCATCCCATAGTCAAGTGCCCACATACCCATCACACATCCTTCATCTCATAGTCCCATGCCCATATACCCATCATACATATCCTCCATCCCATAGGCCCGTGCCCATATACCCATCATACATATCCTCCATCCCATAGTCCCATGCCCATATACCCATCATACATATCCTTCATCTCATAGTCCCATGCCCATATACCCATCATACATATCCTCCATCCCATAAGCCCGTGCCCATATACCCATCATACATATCCTCCATCCCATAGTCCCGTGCCCATATACCCATCATACATATTCGCCATCCCATAGTCCCATGCCCATATACCCATCATACATATCCTCCATCCCATAGTCCAGTGCCCATATACCCATCACACGTCCTCCATCCCATAGTCCCGTGCCCATATACCATCATACATATCCTCCATCCCATAGTCCCATGCCCATATACCCATCATACATATTCGCCATCCCATAGTCCAGTGCCCATATACCCATCACACGTCCTCCATCCCATAGTCCCGTGCCCATATACCCATCATACATATCCACCATCCCATAGTCCCGTGCCCATATACCCGTCATACATATCCTCCATCCCATAGTCCAGTGCCCATATACCCATCACACATCCTCCATCCCATAGTCCCGTGCCCATATACACATTATGACATCATCATCACCATGGCAACCGTTATGACATAACCGTCACCATTGCAACCTATTAAGACATCATCGTCACCATGGCAACCATTGTGACAGCATCTTCGCCATTGCAACCTATTATGACATTAGCGTCGCCATGGCAACCATTATGACATCATAATGAGGGGCGGTGCTTGATACACACACACTTTTTCCCCATTATGTAGATAGGGGCAAAATTGTTTGGTGAATTGGAACGCGTGGGGTTAAAATTTCGCCTCACAACATAGCTTAGGACACTCTCGGGGTCCAGACGTGTGACTGTGCCAAATTTTGTGGCTGTAGCTGCGACGGTGCGGATGCCTATCCCGGACATACACACATACACACACTTGAGCTTTATATAATAGATTTAAAAAAAATCCAAAGTTTCTTTAAAAAAAAAAGTCACCATTTTCCGAGACATATAGCGTCTCTATTTTTCGTGATCTTGGGTTCATTGAGGGCTTTTTTTTGAGCGCCGAGCTGATCTTTTTATTGATACCATTTTGGTATAGATACAATCTTTTGATTGCCCGTTATTGCATTTTAATCCAATGTTGCGGTGACCAAAAAAAATAGATTCTGGCGTTTTGACTTTTTTTCTTACTGCGCCTTTTACCGAGCAGATTAATTCTTGTAATATTTTGATAGATCAGGCGATTCTGAATCAGGGGATACCAGATATGTGCATTTTTTTAATTGTTTTATTTTAAATGGGGCAAAAGGAGGGTGATTTGAACATATATATATATATATATATATATATATATATTATAATTTTAAAACATTTTTTTACTTTTCACTTGCTTCACTCACACAGGCACTCACACCTGTTTAAAGCAGTTAAAACTGGTTTGAATCACTGACTGGTAACCAACTTACGATTTTATTTAAAAAAATGCTTTGTCCCAATTAATTTGCACAGTGTTAGGGCTGACGGAATGCACCAAATAATAAGATGATAGTAAGGTGCGTTCGCAGTCCGGGGTCCACCGTGCAGAGGTAGTAAACTGCTGCTTAGTAATGGCGGATGTATATAGCGGTATACAAAAGGTCACACGCGGGTTAACGTCACCCGGTGTGAACAGGAGCGGACTCTGTTACGTCACAGAGCCGCAGTACCGCGGAACACAAATGCCGGAGCCTGCTAAAACACGCTGCACTCGGCAAGAGAGCGCTCAGTATATGGTCACAGAACTCAGCCCCAAGGACACGAGGTCTGAGTCCCTCTAGACCCACTATGCATGCGGCGTCGCATCTGTGGACACCTCTAATGAACGCTGACCACCGAGGAGTACAGACTATGTGCACCGTGGTGTACAGACAAAGCCACCGGTGGATGCTGATGCCAGTCTCTGACTCGGCCTCTACCTGGACCTCATCCTGGGCACTAGCAGGCTAGGCTACACAACACATGCGTACCAAGGGTAGGGGTTTCATAATGAGTCATTTACCAGAGACATTCATACATGCATACAACACTCACTGCACATGGTCTAATCTTTTTCTATATTAGCGCACGGCCGTGCGATCCTTTTATAGATGCAGCCTTCCGGAACCTTCCAGATGGCCCAATCTGAGCTGCAAAAGGACTTGAGCATGTGACCTCCGGCCTCCAATAAGGTTGTCCCAAGGGCATTCTCAGTAGGAGAAAAGCAGGACTTAGTCGCTGGAGCGTCTGCTCGCCTCTGACTCAAGCATGGTACAATAGCTGAGTCTGGCATAGCAACCAGATGCCTAACATTAGCCTGGGCAAGACGCTGGGACCGACGTCTCTGCTGAGCAGGAACCTCTGCAGCCATAGAGGAATGCGAAACCGCAGATGACATGGCTTGAGATTCCCCCTGTGCAGTAGGAGAACCTCGGCGCCTAACACACAGCACTGTAATATCTTATAAGGTGGTCGGGAAGTCTGAATACAGAAAAGCCCCTTTGATCCTGCACATCAGCGGGTTAACTTGTTTCTTATGCGTTGAGAAGTAGACTGATTACACAGAATTGTTTTCTAGTTCAGGCTGAGAGATTTCACACAGGACAGGATCCTATCTGGGAAATGACAAGTTCTCTTTCAGCAGCAGGAGCGGCCTCTCTGCGCTGTTACACTGGGACCGTGGAGCCAGGAACACAAGATGTCCGTTTTTATTTGAACAGGGACATGTGACATTGGCAGCCAATCACAGAAGACCTTGTGTCATGGCGTTGTGGATGGTTTCTGTGTCCTGATTGGCTGCCGGAATCTACACACGTTATGACAGCAAAAAAAAACAAAAAAACTAAACAAAACACTCCACTGCTTCTCTGACCTAGACAGACACTCTCCCTCCCCTCATAAACAAGTCCCCCGCTCATCATCCAGCACCGCTATCCTAGACGAAATCAAGACAAAAGTGTTAGTGGAAACGCAATCATTTACCGATCTGTGATCAAATTTTGATGACTTTGAGGAAATAAACTCTAGATACAGTATTTGGTATTGCTGCGCTCGTAACAATCCCAAACGAAAAAATCAGTATGCTCTTTATCCTGCTCAGTGAACATGATAAAAAAAAACAAAGGCAGAATTTTTGTGAAAAATCTCATTGCATCACAAAAAATTAATAAAAAGTGATAAAAAAGTCACCTGTACTGCAATAAACAAACTCCCATACATTCCCACTGACAAAACAAATAAAAAAGTTCTGACTCTATGTAATAATAAAAAATATATTTTTATACATATTTTTTAAATATGGGATTTTAATGTGCAAAATTAATAAAGCATAAAAAAAGTCATTAATATCACAGCGTCCGCAACAACCATATCTTCATTATATTATTTATCCCACTTGGTGAAGCTGGAAGATAAAACATAAAAACCACTGTTATAATCATTCTGGGTTTTTTTTTTTCTTTAACCCCTTCACCACCTTGGCTTTTTCCAATTTTGAGTGACCATTTTTTGCTCCCCTTTTACCAGAGCCATAATTTTTTATTTTTCTGTCAATTTGGCCATGTGAGAGTTTGTTTTTTTTGTGGGACTAGTTGTACGTTTGAACAATACCATTGGTCTTGCCATGTAGTATACTGGAAACCTAGAAAATATATTCAAAGTGCGGTGAAATAGCAAAAAAAGTGCAATTCCACAATTGTTTTTTGTTTTGCTAGTTTACCATGTTCACTATATGCTAAAACTTACCTGCTATTAAGATTCTCCAGGTCATTACGAGTTCTTAAATATCAAACATAAAGTTTATTTTAAAAAAAGTCACCATTTTCCGAGACATATAGCATCTCCATTTTTCGTGATCTTGGGTTCATTGAGGGCTTCTTTTTGCGCGCCGAGCTGATCTTTTTATTGATACCATTTTTGGTATAGATACAATCTTTTGATTGCCCGTTATTGCATTTTAATCCAATGCTGCTGTGACCAAAAAAACTAGATTCTGGCGTTTTGACTTTTTTTTTTGCTACGCCTTTTACCGATCAGATTAATTCTTTTTATATTTTGATAGATCGGGCGATTCTGAATCAGGGGACACCAGATATGCGTATTTTTTTTTTATTGTTTTACTTTGAATGGGGCAAATGGAGGGTGATTTGAACTTATATATATACAGTACAGACCAAAAGTTTGGACACACCTTCTCATTCAAAGAGTTTTCTTTATTTTCATGACTATGAAAATTGTAGATTCACTCTGAAGGCATCAAAACTATGTATTAACACATGTGGAATTAGTAACAAAAAAAGTGTAAAACATCTGAAAATATGTCTTATATTCTAGGTTCTTCAAAGTAGCCACCTTTTGCTTTGATTTCTGCTTTGCACACTCTTGGCATTCTCTTGATGAGCTTCAAGAGGTAGTCACCGGAAATGGTTTTCACTTCACAGGTGTGCCCTGTCAGGTTTAATACGTGGGATTTCTTGCATTATAAATGAGGTTGGGACCATCAGTTGTGTTGTGCAGAAGTCTGGTGGATACACAGCTGATAGTCCTACTGAATAGACTGTTAGACTTTGTATTACGGCAAGAAAAAAGCAGCTAAGCAAAGAAAAACGAGTGGCCATCATTACTTTAAGAAATTATGCACCCTCTATCCTTTAGTGAGATTAAGGCCGGAGTCACACTAACCTGCGCAAAATACGGTCCGTAGTTTACTTGCGTAATACGGATGAATGACCACTAAATAGTGCTCCGTAGGTCATCCGTAAGCAAGGTGAGGTCGCGTATTTTGCGCATGTGTGCATCCGTATGTAATCCGTGTGCATCCGTATGGCGAGATTTTCTCGCAGCCTTGCAAAATGGACATTTAACGGTTTTGAGGCCTGCAAACAATTTAAATCATTAGCCTGCACCCTATTTAGACACTCAGAAACAGGTGGCTGCCTACATTCTGTCCATTTGTCACCTTGCTTTCACGAGGTGTGTTGGTGTTCTTTGTGCAGCATGGCAGAGGGTCTGCGATTCAATACAACTGAGCAGGTTCTCTTTACCTGGCTTTTGTCACTGCGCTTTGGGCAACCATATCCTGTGATAGTGGATGCGTGGAGGAGGAGACGCATGTGGGTCCATCCACTTTTGAGGCAACGACTCACAAGAGGTCATTTTCACCGCCTCTATTCTTCTCTGCGGGAGCATCCGGAGAAATTTTACCAGTACTGTCGCATGAGCATTTCCACATTTGATCGACTCTTGGAGACAGTGCGCCCTGGGATCACCTTTCAGGACACAAGGATGCGCAAAGCCATATCTGCAGAGGAGCGACTTCTACTCACAATACGGTATGTACTACACAACCACATTCTCTATGTTCATAATGTGTGTGCAAATTTATGTTTTTTGGCCTTCTTGGACAAAGTTTAATGCCCTCATCTTACTCCAAATATGTTTCACCGGACACAGCAGAATGTTAGATCTAATATGTCCTGCATATCACATAGTCATTGTGCCACCAAATATGTGTGTGTTCTTCTCTCTCATTTCCTAACAAGTTTGGTCGGCATGTAACTGATTTTTTTTACTTTAGATATTCTAAACTTTACTATTTCTGTTGTTCTACAGCTTCCTGTCCACTGGCCTGTCTTATGCCGCCCTCCACCATGAGTTTCTCATTGGAAAGTCAACCATTTCAGGCATAGTGAGGTCTACATGTGCACAAATCTGGACAAGACTCCATCAAGTGGTCATACCCGAGCCCAGGATGGAAGACTGGTTAAGGATATCAAGGGACTTTGAGGAGGACTGCCAGTTTCCAAATTGTATTGGGGCCCTGGATGGCAAACATATCAGGGTGCGTAAGCCGCCAAACTCAGGCTCCCAATTCTTCAATTATAAACAATACTTTTCTGTTGTATTGTTGGCTCTGGTAGACCCTCAATACAAGTTTATAATTGTTGACATTGGGGCCTATGGAAGGACGGGAGACTCTAGAGTCTTCAATACTTCCATAATGGCTCGGCGGCTACGCACCAACCAGTTGGATCTACCACCACCACGCCAGCTACCAGGCTCCCTCGAACAATCAGTCCCTTATGTCCTTGTGGCAGATGAGGCCTTTCAGTTATCGCGCAATGTCATGAGGCCATATCCCCGGCGCAACCTTGACCACAGGCGCAGAATTTTTATCTTGCGCCTATCACGTGCTAGGCGACTGGTGGAGTGTTCCTTTGGGATTCTTTGTGCCAAATGGCGGGTACTCCAGTCTGCCATTCAGTTGAGTGAGCAAAATGTGAATGAAGTTGTGAAAGCCTGTGTTGTTCTGCATAACTTCACCAGGATACATGATTGTTCCTCCTCTGATGGTGTTGTGCGTAGGCCGGACAATGTGCGCAGGGTGAGACCACCTATGAACCCTCAACGTAGACCGCTCTCTGGCCTCAAAGTGCGTGATATTTTCACTAATTACTTTATCTCACCTGAGGGGGCAACTTCTTGGCAAGAGCATGCTGTGTCTATGTTATAATTTGTTGCTTTAATAAGTGTGTCTAAATATATATTACTCAAGCCCTTATGATTCTATGAGTGTTTCATTGCATTGGTTGGTGTCTGTTAGTATGTTGTGAGGGATTATGAAAAATCACACAGAAACGTTAACTAGAGTAGACAAATTTTTAGTTTTGCCTTTTTTTTTTTCGCTTAAAGGCAAACATAATATTGCCATAAGACAAATTTGGCAATGGCCAAAATGACCCTTTGTGCCTTCTTTAACTTGTTGTAAAATGAACATTACATAACAGCCACAAACATTAGGCAAAAACAACATTGCTGCATGACTAGATTAACCTTGATTTGGCAACAAAAGGTGAGCTCCATCACCAACATAAAGGCAACAAGATAACACTCACATTTCCTCATAATGTTATCCATTCATAGAAAGATTCCACCATGACAGGCAAGGCTACCTCACACCTTTCACACAGATATTACCTGTCTGTAGAACAGACAATATTTAAGCATGCTATACTGGAAAGGATGAAAATACAAAACTCACTTGTTAAGACATAGAGAGAGCGTGATATTCTGAATGCTGGTTGCCTAGAATTTTTGTACTAGAGATTGCTAACAAAAAAGGTGACTACTTAACTAAGGCGAGCACGCCTTTCCTAGGCGTTAGCAAGTGAGTAGTGTATTTTCATCCTTTCATTTTACAGCATAGCGCATTTAAATATTCTCTTTTCTACACACATGTAATATCTGTCTGAAAGGCGGGAGGTAGCGTTGCCTGTCATGATGGATTGTTTCATATGTTTGGAAAACATAGTTTAAAAATGTGAATTTTAAATTATGTTCTAAATGTTGGTGAAGGAGAACACCTGTTTTTTCATTTATATTAGGAGCACCAGTTACATCTCACTGGACATCTCCAACCAACAGAATCATAAATCCTCATAGGTTGGGGAAGGGGAACGTGGAAGAACAGCCTGTGGGTGCTGCTGGACATTGTGGCCAACATCGCCCTGTGTGGGGCCATACTGTTGCCCATGATGCTGGAATTGTCCAGCCTCCTGGGACTGTTGGGAATACTGGCCAGAGTAATGATGATGGTGAGGGGCTTCTTTTTGGCTCTGGTAGGCCCGTGGCTCATACCCACCAGCGTTTTGGTGGCTAAAAACCGCTTCGCCTTCTTTTTCAGATATTTTAGATAAGGTTCGGATCCATAGTTCTGTGGAGAAAAGGTTTGCTTTTATTAACAATGCCTTACCCAATTATCACTCTAAGTGGGACCTATGGAACCAAAAATTTTCCTAGTCTAAAGTTACTTACTATTTGAGTTATGGTATTTACTGCTTCCCTGATTGTCTGTTTGCCTTAAAAGTATTGCAGAAAGGTAACAAAGTCTTCACCTTTTGTCCTAACTCACTATTTGTCTTATCTAATTTTAATTTATTTTATGTGTGATGTAACACTGTAGAGTAGAGTTCCTTACTTTTTATTTTTTTCCCATGTTTACCCTTCCTTCCTTCCCTGTAATATTATTATGAAAATTTAATAAAAATTATATAAATAAAATATATAATAAAAAAAAAAAAAAAAAAAAAGAAATGATGGTCAGTCAGTCTGAAAAATTGGGAAAACTTTGAAAGTGTCCCCAAGTGCAGTGGCAAAAAACCATCAAGCGCTACAAAGAAACTGGCTCACATGAGGACCGCCCCAGGAAAGGAAGACCAAGAGTCACTTCTACTGCGGAGGATAAGTTCATCTGAGTCACCAGCTTCAGAAATCGCAGGTTAACAGCAGCTCAGATTAGAGACCAGGTCAATGCCACACAGAGTTCTAGCAGCAGACACATCTCTACAACAACTGTTAAGAGGAGACTTTGTGCAGCAGGCCTTCATGGTAAAATAGCTGCTAGGAAACCACTGCTAAGGACAGGCAACAAGCAGAAGAGACTTGTTTGGGCTAAAGAACACAAAGAATTGACATTAGACCAGTGGAAATCTGTGCTTTGGTCTGATGAGTCCAAATTTGAGATCTTTGGTTCCAACCACCGTGTCTTTGTGCGACGCAGAAAAGGTGAAAGGATGGACTCTACATGCCTGGTTCCCACCGTGAAGCATGGAGGAGGAGGTGTGATGGTGTGGGGGTGCTTTGCTGGTGACACTGTTGGGGATTTATTCAAAATTGAAGGCATACTGAACCAGCATGGCTACCACAGCATCTTGCAGCGGCATGCTATTCCATCCGGATTGCGTTTAGTTGGACCATCATTTGTTTTTCAACAGGACAATGACCCCAAACACACCTCCAGGCTGTGAAAGGGCTATTTGACCAAGAAGGAGAGTGATGGGGTGCTATGCCAGATGACCTGGCCTCCACAGTCACCAGACCTGAACCCAATCGAGATGGTTTGGGGTGAGCTGGACCGCAGAGTGAAGGCAAAAGGGCCAACAAGTGCTAAGCATCTCTAGGAACTCCATCAAGACAGTTGGAAGACCATTTCCGGTGACTACCTCTTGAAGCTCATCAAGAGAATGCCAAGAGTGTGCAAAGCAGTAATCAAAGCAAAAGATGGCTACTTTGAAGAACCTAGAATATAAGACATATTTTCAGTTGTTTCACACTTTTTTGTTAATTATATAATTCCACATGTGTTAATTCATAGTTTTGATGCCTTCAGAGTGAATCTACAATTTGCATAGTCATGAAAATAAAGAAAACTCTTTGAATAAGGTGTGTCCAAACTTTTGGTCTGTACTGTATATATGTATATATATATTATATATGTAATAATTTTAAAACTTTTTTTTACTTTTTACTTGCTTCAATAGTCTCCATGGGAGGTCTTCAGCACTGCTCCATATAGCTAAAATGCTCACTTGTTATGAGCGCCGATCACTGGGCGGCGCTCATAGCAATTCGGCAATTGCAACCACAGTGGTCTGCTGCAGACCCCAGGTTGTCATGCCAACCCATCAGTGACCTGCGGACATGTGACACGGGCAGGGCTGCCACTAAGAATTTCGGGGCCCCATACTGGCAAAATTTTTGGGGCCCCCTTGAGACACCACCCAGGCTCCATCCCAGCCCTGCCCTTCATCCCTCGAACTGTCCACAGTCCCACCTCTCTCTCTTGGAAAAACACTTCTCACCAATCACTCATTAACAGTTCCCATCTCCAGATCACACACATACCCAGCAGCTCTTGTTTTGGCCAAAAGATTTTTTAAATCTGCCACTAAAACAAGGTAGACTCTTTTGGCCAGGCTCTACTCTACTCTAACCTATTAAACATTTGTTAAAATATCCAATACAATTTAGGTATATTTTTTATTTATTTTTCAATTTTTAAAATGACCAATAATATCACATCCAAAGGGACAAATACCACCGCACCATGACCAGACCACACATTAGCACCACATAGTGACCTATAATACCACATACAAGGAACAAATACAGCCACACCATGACCAAATCACATATTACCACCACAGTGACAGAATAATAACACATACAAGGGACAAATGCCACCACATGGAGACTGAATACTACAATACTACAATACTGATCATTAATTAAAAAAAAATAATAATACTATCACCATAATTGATATTATACACAGGAGATCTGTACTTAGTATGCAGTGTCTGTGTACAAGTAATACAGTGATCACCAGTGACATTATACACAGGAGCTCTGTATATAGTGCCAGTGTACAGGTAATACAGTGATCACTGGTGACATTGTACACAGGAACTCTGTATATAGTGTATAGTGTCAGTGCACAGGTAATACACTGATCACCGGTGACATTGTACAAAGGCACTCTGTAAATAGTGTATAGTGTCAGTGTACAGGTAACACACTGTCTCACCAGTGACGTCTCTAGGTGAAGTCCTTCAGCTTCACTTTTCATCTTTCATCCAGCACAGACCGCCATCACGTCTTCTAGCCAGGGCTTGTCTCTGCAGGAAATAACACCCTTATCTAGAGCTCCACTTGCAGAACACATTACTTAATTTTTCCCCAACTTCTACAATACAACAGATGAAGAAAAAAAGGTCACGTAGTGTCGCTCCACAGTAACAGGACCTTTCCCCATTTAAAATAGTATTCTCAATTAAATAAAATAAATACATCACTGCAGTAATAATATCCCTTAATTAGCCCCTATGGTAATAATATCCCCCATCCTGGCCCCCATGTGTCTCATTCCTGGCTCCAGCCATATTTTCTGTCATCCTGCCCTCATGAGTATCCATTCTGCCCCCATATGATCTCCCGATCCTGCCCCATCTGTCTACATCGTATCCATCCTGCCCCATGATCCTGCACCATGTGTCTCCCATGCTGACCCGTGTCTCGCATCCTGCCCCCTCCTGTGTCTCACATTCTTCCCCCTCCTGTGTCTCACTGTCACATTTTGCCCCCTCCTGTGTCTTACTGCCACATTCTGCCCCATGCCTCACATTCTGCCCCCTCCTGTGTCTCACTGACACATTCTGCCGTGTCTATTCTGCCCCCTCCTGTGTCTCACTATCACATTCTGCCCCCATGTCTGCACTCTACCCCATCATGTCTTGCAATCTGCCCCATGTCTGCCTTCTGCCCCCATGTGTGCATTCTGTCACCATGTCTGCATTCTGCCCCATCATGTCTTGCATTCTGCCCCCATGTCTGCATTCTGTCCCCATCATGTCTTGCATTCTGCCCCCATGTCTTGCATTATGCCCCTGTGTCTCACACTCTGCCCCGGGCCCCTGGATTTCCGCTTTCAATAAAAATAATTAAAAAAACAAAAAACAAGTTCTTCTTACCTGGCCGCGCTCCTGCGGCGAAGCTCCCTCCACGCAGCTGAAGCGTGCACTCACCGGCGACTGACAATGACTGGCGGCTGTTAATTATTGACGTGTCGGCCGGCCCACATGTCAACAGCGTTTAACTGCCGCACCGGTTTAGCCTGCCAGTAGGGGCCCAGTAAGCAGATGTGGGCCCCCTCTGCCCACCGGGTCCCATAAGCCAGTCAGGGCAGTAATGCCCTGATGGCAGCCCTGGACACAAGCGCCGATTGGTGGGATTAGTGACACGCTACCGGCGAGAGCGTGTTACTTGCTGGTTTCAGAGATTGACAGCGGCATTTAACATGTTAATAACTAAGGATGGATTGTGATTCCACCCGCTGCTGTTAGAGGCACATGTCAGCTGTTCAAATCAGCTGTCATGTGCCAGAAAAGTTGCGAGCCCACAACAAACAGGGAGAGTACACCTTAGACATAACTATACGTCTAAGGTGGTAAAGGGGTTAATAAAACTAATAAAAATAGCAAAATATTTCCCAAAATGAAAGCAATTTAACTATATCTTGTCTTACAAAAAACAAGCTCTTACATAGCTACAGGTTTCTAAAAAAGTTACAGCGCCTACAATATGTTGACACATAAAAACAAATCATTTGGATAATAGACCAAAGTAGATTTTATTAAAAAAAATTTAAATTTAAAGAACATAAACATATTTGGTTTCATCGCATCCATAACGACACAATCAATCTACAAATGAGCATTCTATTTATCCCACCAAAAGAGCACCACAAAAAAGCCAGACATGCTGTTTTTGAGTCATTGTTTTTTTTTTTTCATAAAAATCAATAAAAGTCATATAAACCCCAAAATCATAAGAATAAAATCGACTACAACTTAAAAAAAGTTGAGCAGCCTATTCGAACAAACTAGATCAAGTGTGAACAGGTGCAAGTTGCTATGACTGCTTAATATGCAAACATAAGGACCAGCCGCCTCTGAAAGCACTAATATTTATACAAACATCAAATCTGCGTGGCTGAACCAAAGTGGTTTTATTGTGACGTGGAAGTATCTACGAGGAACATCCGCTCTTCCACAAAGCAATTTTCTAGTCCAGTTTATCTTTTTCCGTTATTTCTTATGTATGATTTGTATAATGGGCCGCCCTCCCAGGGCTGGCGGGGTACTCGGTACCGGGCCAGATGAGCTTCAATGGGAGATGTCACGGCAGCTGGGACCTGGCCAGTGGCCCTGGGCTCCCATTGTAAAACAGGGGAAAGTTTCTGAATGATTCGTGACGCCACCTGTGGTGTTCGGCAATAAAGATGTAAGCTGACGCTGCAGACAGATCCTCTGGGACAGATGGTGTAGTGCAGCAATGATGTTATAGCCCTCCACAGGCAAGGCTGTAGTCCCAGGGCAGTGTAGGGGAAGTGACACTTAGATGGTGTAGTGTCGGGCACAAGGGATGTAGCAGTGCTGGGCGGCTTGGTGCAGGAATATGTGGAGGACACCAGGGCATGTAGTTCCAAAGCTTTACTCACAGTCTTTTGCAGGTACAGGTGCCCGCATCCATGCCGTGTCCTTCGGGTCAGGAGCTCAGCCAACCTCCAGGCAAGATGAAGTACTCCTTTCCAACACTCCACCAACATATGTGCCTTTTCTGAACGTCTCACTCTTAGCGCTTTTGAGTGAAGTACTCACAGTACTGAGTTACACTGGAGTTCCTCCTATCAGATGTTCCTAAGAATCCTACTTGTACGTCAGACAGCTGTAGCCTACTTCGGGGACTCCTTCTACCTAGTCCCGGCTCACTATCGTTGCTGTTGTGCCCCCAAGTCTTGTGTGGGAATAAAGTGGTGACAACTTCTATTCCTCCGGTGTCTGCTGCAGGACCATTAGTATCTATAAAACCTCGGGGACCGGACCCCGGCCTTGTGCTTAGAACTTGGGAAGGGTTCTCTTCTAACCCTGGTCCTTGTTCTCTTATTCTCCTCACGTTCTGTACTAATCCTTTCCTTCTTATGGAGAGTCAGGCTTTCTTTCAATGTTCCTTGCTTGTGCCAGCGGACCCAGATCACTGAGGTCGGCTGCAGCACTTCATTCCTCCGTCCCACAAGGGGGATCTCCCTTCACAGACTGACCTCGTCAGACTCCTGTGACTAACTCCCTAAATCCTATCCTCTTCCCGCTCGTTTGGTGTAAACTAAACTCAGCTCCACCCACCTCCCAGCACATTTCATTTCGTGTTCCAAGCAGGGAGCCACCAAGGGGTGCTATGCTACACTCCAAGCAGGGAGCCGCCGAAGGTGCTTTGCTACACTACTTTGTGGTGTGGGGTGCAGGTGTTGGAGTGTGGTCAGGTGTCTCCACCTTGCCTGGATGGTGGGGTACCACACCTCAGGAGGAGGTGCAGTACCTCTGTGGTGACTGAACCCTCAGGGGTGCCACATACCCCCCGTTAAACACAGCACACCCGGGGGCTGCAAGAAATCAGAAGTTGACACATACAGGAACATACAAAAATTTTATAATGCTAATAAACAGTTCTTATCTAATCTTCTCAATATGAGAGGCACTGTTTCTTGAACGTTGCAAACAATTTTAACTAACTATCTATATCTTACTACAGTTCCTAATTCAAAGTGCACTTCTTCTTTCACATTTTCTACTTTCTTTTATTAACCTTAAGTGACAACCGTTGACACCTGGTTCGTCACCTGCATCTTTCAAATCTTTATCTTTATTCAAATTTCTTTATTAAAACATTCCTATTAGTCATTGCTATTAACTAGATTCTATATAAAAGCTATTCTCTATTAATACTTTCATAAGGCACATTATAAAATACTTCACATCAAAACTTCAATAATTCTTGTAAGTGCTGGACACCGCTCCCAGCCGGGATCTCTTGCAGTGTCCTTTTGGTAGGAGCCATGCTCCAAGTGAGGTAGTCCTTATTCATTAAAGGGCTAGGTAAAACCAAGAAAGGGCACCTAAAGAGGTGCAACTATATACATTACAGTTCCGGATCATTCAGTGTCCATGATCTCCACAGTTCAATAAGAAAAATGCTGCCAATGCAACTGGGCAATAAAAACTGGGAAACAGAAAAAGAACCATGATAAACAAATAAGGCACAACGGTGCTAATACCCTCCTGGGTAACAGTTAGTTTAGGTAAACCTTATGGCTAGTTGTCCCCTCCTGGGGTTCTGGAAGCTGGTTGCTTGGGGTGCTCCAGGGGAGATGCTCTGGGTGTCCACCTCCTGGTGGGTTGATGAATTGCCGGTATTCAGCTGGCATAGCTGCTGCCTGAGGTACAGCAGGGGTGGTGACTTGTTCCAAGGGATGCTGGATTGGTACCGACGTAGCCTGGCCCACTGGTGTGGGTACAAACACAGTTTTGGTAACTACTGGGGAAGGTCTTTCTGCTGGGGGAACACACGCTTTCGCCTTCAGATAAGTTGCCAATAAGTCCTCCGGTATGCGGCGTATGTTTAGGGCGTACCAGCCGCGTAGCCCCTCATGCCGGATAAAGGTGACATATTCCCCTGGCTGTAGGTCACACGCTGGGTGTCCCCTCCGGAGGTGAGACTCGACATCCCTCCGGCTGAAAAATAGGTCAGAGATCCTCTGGGGGTCTGCTATGAACCCAAACCCCCGTTCGTGATTAACATTGAGGACCTGGCCCCATCCTGCCAAATCCCGGGGACCATAATGTCCAGCATGGACCTTCTCCTTACGGTCCAAGTCAGGACCCAGCACTGCCAGCCTCCTCTGCTCTCGTGCCCTCTCCTCGGCTGCCAGCTGGCGGATGGTCTCCTGGCATTGGACTCTCGTCTCCTCCTCCTCTTCCCGGGACCAGCCCCTGCCCACCGTGGACCGCGGCACCACTCTTAGGGGTTCAGGGGTTTCCCCCCGTGTACTGGTATCCCGGTCCCAGACCAAGTCCAGCACTACCTGTCCGGCCGCTGTAGCCGGCGGGCACCCAGTGGCTTCCCTAGCTTCAGGGGCGACGGGCATACCTGGTGCCTCCTGGCGGTGCGGTCTTGGCTCCGGTGCAGGCACGGTGCGGCTCCTGGTGGCAGCGGTGATGGTTGGAACTGTCCGGTTAAGTACTGGAGACGGCAGTGGAGCAGATGGTGGCTCCGCGGGGATCTCCGGTGGGACCTGCGCAGCCGTGCTAGGTCCAGGCAAGGGCTCAGCTTTCTCCGCTTCAGGCCACAGACCCTCAGATGACTCCTCCGGGCAGACAACGCCCAGCGGCGGTTGCAGCGTGGAGATGGTGTCGGGCGCTGCCGGTGGTATTGCAGCCTCCTCCGGCTCCAAGGGTGCTGCCTGGGGTAGAGCTTGTGCAGCGGCGACGGGTACCGGTGGTGAAGGTACCGCGGGTGTAGGCCCCTAATGGGTGTGCTGCCATTTCACCCTCCATAACGCCTCCTGCCTCAGTCGCAGATAGGTGGTCAGCTGGGCTATCTCATCCTCCAGCTGCTGACGGTCCAGACGGGAAGCCAGATCGGAGCCTTCAGCCATTGCGCCAGGGAGGTTCAGCTTAACCTCCCTTCGCTCTTCAGGCCTCCTCTCTCCTTCCATCATGGCGTTCTCTCCTTCTTCTTCCTGTCTGGCCTCTTTTCCCGCCACCGGCTCTTGCTCCTCCTTCTGGGGGCGGCGTCTTGTTCCAACTCCTCCATACCATGCCAGTATACAAACCCCTCGGGGGGTGGGCCATGTTGCTGTCGCATAGAAGTTCAGACAGGGTAGGCCCAGGACAGTTTGCGGTCTTTTCTTAGGACCACCCATGTTGTCACGCCCATCTTCTCCGCGCTGGCGGCCATTTTTAGCATTCATTTTACAGTCTATCAAATTGGGTCTTTTGCACATTTCCACAAACTTTTAAGTCCAATAAATCATAGGCACACAGAACCCGGTGTGTTGTAAGTTCATTTTCCCCTTCATTACTGAGGCCCGAGGAACTCCCTCTTCTGGTAAAGAAAGGTAGTGAGCCTGATTATCAAACACCTGAGGCTGATGATGATGACTGGCTGAGTGGAGTTACTGACTGGATATAAGGCTGCCGACGCCCTTCTGCCCTGCGGGTGATTTCTCTGTGGGATCCTTGGAGACCAGTCTGAATTCCTGCTCCTCTAAAGCTAAGTTTGCTGCTCGGCCTTTTGCATTGGTGCTTTGACTTTGTTTTGCTTTGTTTTTCTGGATTTCTGCCATTCCCTGCTGGGGTGTGCTGAATTCCTTTAGCTCTGTCTTCTGAAAATACCTGAGTGCTGATTTAGTTTTTGAAGCCTAGCTGCTTCAGGGCCTTTTTCATATCAGCTTGTTGGCTTATGTCTTTGATAGGGTTTTGGCAGATTGTAGACAGCAGCCTTCCTGTCCTTTCCTATCTAGGTAGTTTTGGGCCCCGTCTTTGCTCAGTCTATCTTTCTGTCTGTGTTAGTGTTTTCATCTTGCTTCACCGTCATTATATGTTGGGGGCTGCCTATTGCTTTGGGGTCTGCTCTGGGGCAGTTTAGATTTCCCCTTTCTTTCTTTAGGCCTATGTAATTCTCCGGCTGTGATCGAGGGGTCTAGGGCATCGTAGGAACCCCCCACGGCTACTGCTAGTTGTTTTGATAGGTTCAGGGGTCTGCAATGTGATAGTTGCCAACTTCTCTGGTTTTCTGGACTTAGCTTGTATTTCTGCTTTTGCCTCCTACGGTGACTCATTCATAACACCGGTGGCACCGGGCTTCGTCATCCTGTTTGTGACGCCATTTTGGGCCGCCCTCCCAGGGCTGTGGGGTACTCGGTACCGGGCCCGATGAGCTTCAATGGGAGATGTCACGGCAGCTGGGACCTGGCCCTTGGCCCTGGGCGCCCATTGTAAACCAGGGGAAAGTTTATGAATGATTCGTGACGCCACCTGTGGTGTTCGGCAATGAAGATGTAAGCCGACGCTGCAGACAGATCCTCTGGGACAGATGGTGTAGTGCAGCAATGATGTTATAGCCCTCCACAGGCAAGGCTGTTGTCCCAGGGCAGTGTAGGGGAAGTGACACTTAGGTGGTGTAGTGTCGGGCGCAAGAGACGTAGCAGTGCTGGGCGGGTTGGCGCAGGAATAAGTGGAGGACACCAGAGCATGTAGTTCCAAAGCTTTACTCACAGTCTGTTGCAGGTACAGGTGCCCACATCCGTGCCGTGTCCTCTGGGTCAGGAGCTCAGCCAACCTCCAGGCAAGATGAAGTACTCCTTTCCAACACTCCGCCAACATATGTGCCTTTTCTGAACGTCTCCCTCTTAGAGCCTTTGAGAGAAGTACTCACAGTACTGAGTTACACTGGAGTTCCTCCTATCAGATGTTCCTAAGAATCCAACTTGTACGGCAGACAGCTGTAGCCTACTTTGGGGACTCCTTCTACCTAGTCCCGGCTCACTATCATTGCTGTTGTGCCCCCAAGTCTTGTGTGGGAATAAAGTGGTGACAACTTCTATTCCTCCGGTGTCTGCTGCAGGACCATTAGTATCCATACAACCTCGGGGACCGGACCCCGGCCTTGCGCTTACAACTTGGGAAGGGTTCTCCTCTAACCCTGGTCCTTGTTCTCTTATTCTCATCATGTTCTGTACTAATCCTTTCCTTCTTATGGAGAGTCAGGCTTTCTTTCAATGTTCCTTGCTTGTGCCAGCGGACCCAGATCACTGAGGTCGGCTGCAGCACTTCCTTCCTCCGTCCCACACGGGGGATCTCCTTTCACAGACTGACCTCGTCAGACTCCTGTGACTAACTCCCTAAATCCTATCCTGTTCCCGCTCTTTTGGTGCAAATTAAACTCAGCTCCACCCACCTCCCAGCACGTCTCGTGTTCCAAGCAGGGAGCCACCAAGGGGTGCTATGCTACACTCCAAGCAGGGAGCTGCCGAAGGTGCTTTGCTACACTACTTTGTGGTGTGGGGTGCAGATGTTGGAGTGTGGTCAGGTGTCTCCACCTGGTGCTGAGGTACCGGTCCTGCTGCTGGGTTGGTGCCCTCCTACGGCCCCCTCCATGTCTCCTGGTGTACTGGCCTGTCTCCTGTTTGCACCTCCAGCCTCTGGACACTACGCTGACAGACTCAGCAAACCTTCTTGCCACAGCTCGCATTGATGTGCCATCCTGGATGAGCTGCACTACCTGAGCCACTTTTGTGGGTTGTAGAGTCCGTCTCATGCTACCACAAGTGTGAAAGCACAACCAACATTTAAAATTGACCAAAACATCAGCCAGAAAGCATTGGTACTGAGATGTGGTCTGTGGTCCCCACCTGCAGAACCACTCCTTTATTGAGGGTGTCTTGATAGTTGCCAATAATTTCCATCTGTTGTCGATTCCATTTGCACAACAACATGTGAAATTGATTGTCAGTCAGTGTTGCTTCCTAAGTGGACAGTTTGATTTCACAGAAGTTTGATTTTCTGTCGTTTAAGTGTTCCCTTTATTTTTTTGAGCAGTATATATAAATATATATATATGTTTTGAAGAATATTTTGTTGTAAAACGATATGTCAATGGCAGAGAACTGCTGTATGTAAAAGCTCATGTTAAAATCGCATTGCATATGGAGCACCATACGGAGAACACTCCTGCATTTATTGGCCGAGAAAATCGGATGGATTTTTCATAGGGCAAGTGTGACGCCGGCCTTATTGTTGTACCGGGTCTGCAGAGCATCATGTTGTGGTGACATCTAGTGTCGAATGAAAAAACAACTTTTTAAATTTGTTACAGCAATATAATATCAGAGTTTTTAGTAATTTTTATTAGACAACCTAAGACCCAAAATCAAGAATCGCTGGTTGGACATGCCCAATATAGATAAACAAGGCATGTTTTAATATATTTTTTTTGCATTCTATTATTTATTATGCATTGCTTATATAGCACATTCATATTAGACAGTGCTTTAGGGCTCATACTCGTATGCGAGAAACTCGGATGAGTCTCCCGTCAATACCCTATGCAGCTGAACGCTCCGATCCAAGTGCCGGCGACAGTGCCGGGTATTAACGTGTGAAACTCATCCGAGATTCTCGCATGTGAGTATGAGCCCTTACAGACATTGTCATCACTGTCCTCATTGGTGCTCACAATCTAGATTTCCTATCAGTATGTCCTTGGAGTGTGGGAGGAAATGGGAGAACCTGGAGGAAATATACATAAACACGGGGAGAACATACAAACTCCTTGCAGATTTTTTCTTGCTGGGATTTGAACCCAGGACTACAGCGCTGCGAGGCTACAGTGGTATCCACTGATCCAACCACATTACACCCCAAAGTAAAATTAGCAATATATAAATCGTCTTTAATGAAAATGATAATTTATTTTATAGTAAATGATCAGCCTAGAAAATACAACAAGTCTAGGAAAAAACAAGGCTTAATTAATGTATGTCATCCTAAAAATAATAATGTTACAACTTACAGCTAGGTAAAAAGCCAAAAAGTATTCTAGCCAGTCTTAGGGAAAATATCGCTAATATTTGTTTTTTTTTAATCAAAAAATTAACTTGCAGTCATAATGTCAAAATAATCCCAAATGGATCCAGTCAAAGGGCAGATGCAGACGAGCGTATTTTTTGTCATCTGAGAAAATCAGATCAATTATTATGACAAATGACACTTTGATCACAGTGAGATCTGAATCTCTTGGATGAGGAGAAAATGGAGAAAAAAAATGTCTCCATCTTCTCCATTGTGTCAGTGGGTGGAAATCAAACTACACTCAGATGTCATCCGAGTTCAGTCTGATTCTTTCCACGTACTTATATGTTTGCGTGGCTGAGTGCAATCTGATGTTTTGTTGGATCTCACCCAGACAGCAAATATGCTTGTCCTCCCTAACACAGAATAGAAAAACTGCCTCTGGGTGACCCACTGCTTCTCGTTTCACTTCCAAAAGTTATGTCTTCAAATCAATACCACAAACTAAAACATATGAATGTGTTTAGAGGTCACTGTTTAATTAGAGATGTTGCCATTACCTATTTTATTGTGTATTTAGTATGAACCTACCTTATCTGCCCTACCAGTCACATATAAATATTACATGTATATATACTGTATATATATATACATATATATAGTGAGTGACAGGTGTTTTGTGCGAGGGTCGCTATGTGTCTCTCAGGATGTGGAACTAGTCCTATTAGACCCGCTGGAGTACCTTGAATTCACAGCAGGACGCCTGTGAGTCACGAGGCAAAATAAAAGTAAGTGTGGACCTGGTCAAGCTATTTGGGCAAGGCAATGTTCAGGAAAACCTGTTAAGGGCTCATATTTTTTAAGCGGACTACAGGATGGGAGTGGTGCTGTCCGCTTCCTCCAGGCCGGGTCTTACAAGTGGCCCATGGCCACAGAATTCAGTTTAAAAACCTTGCAGCAAAGGGTTTGGATGTCTCAGTTTGGAGTTGCAACTTGCAGAGCAGGTGGCTCTGCAGAAGCTCAGCCTGTTCAAAGCCTGGCACCACGCAGTGTGATACGGTGGTGCAGTCATCCTTGGCAACTGGTCTTGTGTATGGACTGTTGTGACTCCCCGGCTGCGATCCGGAGGATACCGTGTGCTGTTTAATTTACTTAGTTGTTTGGTCATTTAACACGTTTGCTGTGAACTTTCCTGTGGTCTCTGCCTATCTGTCACACTGCACTACAATATATATATATATATATTTTTTTTTAAATCCTGAATTCTTGTAATTTTCCCACCAGTCACAGAGCCCTACAATGGGCTGACACTTCCCATTCTGTATAATTATTTCTCAGTAGTCTCATTATTACTAAGACAGGATCACACTACTCACAATAGATGATAGTCACAGCTCACCTTCTCCCCCTCTTCTTTAGAGCAAACCTAGGAATCTTTGCCATAGAAGTCAATGAATATCAGCAGGTTACAGGTTCCTTTGGCTGCTGTAAGGCAGGTATCTAAAAGCTGGTAATGTGTTCCCCAAAACATGTGCTACTGGTTTTAAAATAAAGTTTATTATTACAATGTTTGTGCACTTTTAGTCATGTAGATATATTTCCCCTCAACATAAAAGAAAAAAAAATCCAGTCTGATGCCGGCGCGCCCGAAAAAAGTGAAATTTGAGAGATCGGTTCACTTAAAAAAAATTTTTAAAAGATTTTTATTCTGAAGTAAAGCAGTAAAAACAACAACACGTTTCGGCTTAAAAAAGCCTTCATCATGTTAATATACATCATTTCCCCTCAACAGGGAGCTGCTATTATGAGGCCCTCTGGTGTGATACCCTGCAGCAGAGGCGTAGCTAGGGTTTTGGTTCGGGGGGGGCCAAACTTCTGAGTGGGCCCTAACCAGGTAACCCTGATTACAACTGGGTGATGCACCCTAAGGGCTCATACTCACTTGCGAGAGACTGGCACGATTCTTGTGCGAGTCTCTCACATGAAAACCTGGCACTGCCGCCAGCACTGGGACAGGAGCTACATGTATTTCTATGCAGCAGCACACTCCAGTCCAAAGTGCTGGTCCCAGTGCCAGGTTTTCATGCGAGTGACTCGCACGAGAGTCGTGCAAGTCTCTCGCAAGTGAGTATGAGCCCTAATAGTGGATGTAGGAGAACCTCAACAGATGACTGCAATGTTACTGTAAATAATCTCTATATAAAGACTAACATGGATATTACTATCATATGGTCAGTGGTAGATACCAGTCCTACAGAACATATAAGTGATTACAGCACAGTTACAGATAGTGTCTTACCACTGACGTTCTTTCTGATGGAATCGCTCACTTTTCACGTCTTTTCTGTCATGATCCAGGTTGGATTCTGACAGAGTTAGCACATATAACCTTTTTTTTTTCCCTTTAAGCCTTTGGCTTAAGGTTAGTTTTGCCCCCGGTGGCCGCTGGGGTTATTACACTGTAGTTGCTTTAGTTCTGGTTTTGCCCCCGGTGGCCGCTGGGGTTATTGCACGTAAATTACCAAGCAGGTGTGATTACCCTGGCTCCTACCTATAAATGAGTGTCAGGTGTTCTCATCCACAGTTGGTGATATTGTTCGTTCCCAACCAACCTAGGTGGTGAAAGGAGCTATTGAGAGGAGTTCCTTGCAGCTCAGCCAGAGCTTTGGAGTAGCAGCTATTCAGGTGGAAGCTGTTTCCGGGTGCCATACTCTGTTGTTTGGAGCAATAACAGCAGAGCAAAGCTAAGTTGTGTGATTTCCCTGTTTGTTGTATGTCATGCCCGCCATGTCCGTTATGCCTGTCATGTCCGTTATGCCTGTCATGCCCGCCATGTCTGTTATGCCGCATGACTCCTGGAGCGGTGTGCACGTGCACTGAATTCTCATGCCCGTTATGTCTCGTACTGCAAATGCCTGGAGTGGTATGCACGCGTGCCTTACCTCATGGCTGCACGCCGTTGCTAGGTAACCATCCGTCTATGCTCTGATTCTGCAATCCTCTGTATTCCTGGAACCCCTGATCATGTGACCTTTCCTATGTTCCAGTGCTGTCTGATTCTGCAATCCTCTATGTATTCCTGGAACCCCTGATCATGTGACCATTCCTATGTTCCAGCACTGTCTGATTCTGCAATCCTCTATGTAATCCTGGAACCCCTGATCATGTGACCTTCTCTAAGGTTCAGCCCAGTCTGATCTAGCAACGCTCTCTATGATCCTGGAGGATCTGAATCGGATGTCCTTCCCTGATCCTGACCCGGAAGTCCAGGTGCTATGGTGCTATATCAGACCACCCCTTCCTATGGTCGGTGCCTGAATATCGTGTTGCTTCCCTGCATGGCTGCTTGGTCTGCTCGGTTGCTCCCCGTATTCTGTGCCCCTGCACTCTGCTCTGTAGTGCGTCTCTGCACACGCTCTGTGCTTGTACTCTGCCTCTTGTCCCGTGCCTTGTCTTGTGTTTGTCCTTTGTGCCATGTTTTGCCTTTGCTATGCGTTGCCTTGTAGTCCTTCCTGTGTTCTCTGCCATGCCTGTTTTGCCATGTCTTGCCTTTGCTATGCTTTGCCTTGTGGTCCTTCCTATGTTCTGTCTTTGCTTGTTCTTCCTTGCTCTGACCTATGGTGCTCTGTGGTGCCTCCTGGCACCTGCACCATTCCTCCTCTCTTACCTATGGTGCTCTGTGGTGCCTCCTGGCACATGCACCATTCCTCCTTTCTTCCCTATGGTGCTCTCTTGTGCCTCCTGGCACACGCACCATTTCTCCTCTCTTACCTCTGGTGCTCTCTTGCATATTTCCACGCTAGTCTCAAGGTTTTCCCTTGACCCAGCTCTGGGCTTCGGCCTAAGCTCCGCTGCTAGCTCTGTTCTCACTCTGACCTGGCTCTGTTTCTGCCTATGTTCCACTCCGTGTTCCGTACCCTGTCTTGTTTCTCGCCTAGCCTTGCCTTGTTTCTTGCTTTGCCTTGCCTTGTTTCTTTGTGTGCCCTTTGCATGCACCTGGCCTTCCTAACCTCCTACTTGTGCCTCAGCTGTGCCCACCCTAGCCGTGCCCGCCTGCTTGTGCCTCAGCCATGCTAGTCGGTCAGTGACAGCTGTGTCGCCTGCTATGCCCCAGTTGGGTTCGCTGGAGTCTTACCTGTTGTGAGTTCATTCTCTGGTTCACCAATTGTGAGTTCTCCTTCCAGACTCCCTCTGGTGGTAACAGGAGGTAGTGAGGCTGATTTGATCGGTGGAGATCTACCACCTGGGAATGAGGATGACGATTGGACTTCAGGAGTCTCAGATTGGATTTTGCTGGTGATCCTTCTGCTTGTCAGGTCTTTGTTCTCAACTCTGTTCCAGTCAGCTCAAGCTAAGTTTCTCTGTTAATGTTCACACTTGATTTTGTTGGTCTATTCAGTTTTTCGTGATCAGCCAGCCCCGGCTTGGGCTGTGCTGAATGTCCACTCTTATTTATCTGTGTTTGCCAATTTGCTTTTGTCCCTTATTTGGCCTCTTTTTGCTCTGTCTCAGAATATTTCAGAGTGCTGATATAGTGGGAGAAGTCTAGCAACTTCAGGGTTATTTTTGCTATCAGAAGTGTTGGACATTATTTTTGTAGGGTTTTTTGCAGATTGCAAACAGTGTCTTTCCTTTCCTCTCCTTTCTAGTTAGTTTGGGCCCCATCGTTTGCTCAGCCTATTTTCCTACCTGTGTTTGTGTTTTCATCTTGTTTCACCGTCAATACATGTGTGGGGGCTGTCTATTACTTTGGGGTCTGCTCTGGGGCAGTTAGTTTTCCCTTTTCTTGCTTTAGGCTTATGTAGTCCTCCGGCCGTGATGAGGCGTCTAGGTTCATCGTAGGCACGCTCCACGGCTGCTGCTAGTTGTGTGGTAGGATCAGGGATCTGCAATCTGCATAGTTACCAACCTCTCTGTTTTTTCTGGGCTGAGCATGTTTAGGTTTTTTTCCTCCTCGGTGACCCATTCATAACACTTACCCATCTGTTTGTGCTGCAGCCCGTCCAGCTAGCCAATGCCCCAGCCGTGCTCTATGTACTTCCTTGCACTCACGCTGTCTCTGCACTGTGCTCTCCGTGCTTCTCTTAGCACCCGCAGGCCTTCGCCTGCCCCGTGGCATACCTCCCCGTGCTTCTGTAAAAGTACGCGCAGGTCTTGCCATGTACCCTGTCGTGCCCTCTCGCACGTATAGGTCCTTGCCTATACTCTGTCCCTGGCGTGCCCCTCTGCACGCGCAGGACTCTGCCTTGAACTATGACCCTAGCGTGCCCTCTGCACGCGCAGGACTCTGCCTTGTCCCTTGTGCCTTGGCGTGTCTCTATACACGCATCCAGTCTTGTATGTTGAACTTTGAACCCTGGCGTGTCCCCTACACACGCACCGTGTTTCGCACTTTGAACCTGGTTTGTCCCCTACACACGCACCTTGCCTTGCACCTTGCCCTGGACCCTGGTGTGCCTCTAGCATGCACCCTGCCTGGAATCTTGCCTTGGACCTCGGTGTGTTCCCTAACACGCACCATGCCTGGAGATCGGTCGTGCCTCCTTGCCTGTACCCTGGTTTGCCTGCTGGATTCCCGGAACCTTCCATCACTGCCAGAGATCGTAAGCATGAAGACTACAGCC
Source organism: Dendrobates tinctorius (assembly GCF_039654945.1). Classification (NCBI taxonomy): domain Eukaryota; kingdom Metazoa; phylum Chordata; class Amphibia; order Anura; family Dendrobatidae; genus Dendrobates; species Dendrobates tinctorius. Next base: position 22,655,840 of record NW_027361878.1, read on the forward strand.
TGATGCCTTGATGCTTGCCAGCTGTCTGGAGTCCAATGCCATCGTGTCCTTGCCGGTAACCGGGCTTGCCTTCTAGCACGTACCATGCCATGGACCTTGGCGTGCCACGCATGCACCTTGCTGTGTTTTGCCTGTTTTCACGTTTTGCACATAGTGTTATCCTGAATTTGTCTTAATGAAGATACCTTGAACTTACGTCTTGTCTTGCTTCCTGCACGTCCTTTGTCGTCAGACACTCGCACCTAGTGTCTACCTGAGTCGGCCGTCTGGTGCCAGCAGTCGAGGTGGCTCACCCCCTTGGTCTTGCCCCTGACACTCCCTGTATAGGGGGTGGTTCCTCACAAGGTCAGCTCGCCCTAGGTGGGTGGGTGCCACGACCCAGAGGGTCCACTCTAAAGAAAAAGTCGACTCAGCGTAAGCTGATCTCGTCAAATTGTATTTTCCTTGTGTGTATTAGTACAGTGGTGGGATTAGTGTCTGCACCGTCCAATTCACTAGTAAGGGATAGGTGCAGGGCGAGCTAGGGATTAAGGTATCTTGCTCGGCGACAGATGAGGAACCTGTATAGGGATCGTTAGGAGTTTAGGGACACTGCCTCAGGGGAGTGCAGGAGGTCTCCACGTCCCCGTTCCCTATTGCAGGGCCCACCATTGTAACGGTTTCCCCGGTGTTCCCCTTTACTCTGTCTAAATTCGCGCAGCTCTGGAGGCGGTGTATCCAGGCTTCCCTGTCCCTGTCTAAAATTCGCCCTGCTGGAGGCGGTGTCCAGGTCCTCGTGACATTATCACCAACCACTGCCAATTTTTTCCTGGTGAGCCATGGACCTAATGCAGACCTTTGCCCAATTACTGCAGACCTTCTCTGATGAGGTTAGGGGGCTGTGTGGTGAGGTGGTGCAGGAACTGCAGCTGTTGGTGGGCTTTGGGGGCTTGGTTCAGGAACAGGCTCAGCCAGAACCCAACATATCCCTCCCTGACAGGTTTTCTGGAGGGAGAGATAAATTCTTGGTTTTTCAGCAAGCCTGCAAGTTATACTTCAGGCTGCGCCCTCGTTCATCAGGGAGTGAAGAGCAACGGGTGTGAATCATTATGTCCCTTCTTAAGGGGGATCCCCAATCCTGGGCCTTCTCCCTGCTGATCGATTCACTATCTTTAGGATCCGTGGACGAGTTTTTTGCGGCATTGGCGCTAGTGTATGGGGATCCTAATGGCGTCTCCCTGGCGGAAACCCAACTCCATAGGATTAAACAGGGAGCCTGGCTTGCTGAGGAATACTGCTCAGAGTTCAGGAGGTGGGCCACTGACACGCAGTGGAATGACCCTGCACTGAGGAGTCATTTTGTGCAGGGCCTGTCTCCAAAGTTGCAAGATACTCTGGTGCAGTACGCCGCCCCCAGGTCGCTGGAGGCCGCCATGTCCCTTGCCATCCAGGTGGATAGACACCTCAGAGAAAGACATACACCTAATGTGCCCCCTATAGTCCTCGCTAGAGAGGAGGACACACCAGTGCGGACTGAGGAACCCATGCAGCGCAGAGTTGTTGGTGCTAAAAAGGGGTTGCCTGCGGGTCACCGTGGTGTGGGGGTATGTTTTTCCTGTGGAAAGCCTGGCCATTTCATAAGAGCCTGCCCAGTGCATGCCAAGTCTCCAGACGAACCCATGCAAGTAGGAGGAATTAGTTTTCAGACAGGGTTGCCTACGGTTCGTGGAGTGGTGGGGGCATGTTTTCACTGTGGGCAGACTGATCATGTCCTAAAGGCTTGCCCAACGTGCGCCAATTTATCTGTTGCAGCTAAGAAGCCGCGTCCCCCTGGTCGTGTGGAGGAAGACGACCTGGGAGTGTATATTTCCTCCATTTTGCCCTCTAAAGGTACTATGTCAGCAGAAGTGGTGGTTGGCGGGGTACCTGAGGGCATACCGGTGCTTGTGGACAGTGGAGCAGAAGTCAGCCTGGTGGATGCTCGTTTTGTCCAGACTCATGGTCTAAGGTGTAAGATGCTGGCCAAACCCCTAAGCATCCAGGCCATTAACTCTGTCCCACTGAGCCGGGGGGAGGTTGACCCAAGTCGTAGAAGACATTCAACTGCGTATAGGACGTCATGAAGAGTCCCTGTCTTGCTACATCTTGGAGGGAATACCAGTACCTATCGTTTTAGGCCTCCCTTGGTTGAAAAAACACAACCTGGTCTTAGATTGGCGGACTAGGGAAGTAGTCAGCTGGGGGCAGTCGTGTGAGGGCTGCTGCCTGGGGGCTACTGTCTCTGCCGTCTCTCTACAACCGTCCCCTTCCTCTCCAGTGGGGGCAGCAGAGAGGCTGTCGGGGAGTAGCGGCAAGTCTCAACCCTCACCAGTGGCGAACCCTGAGAGGCGCAGGCCTCGTAGTAGGAGAGGTCGGAGGGTGGTGGTACCCTCCGTGAATTGCGGGGGTGTGAGTGTGGTGACACAGGGGGACGCCTCTGCCGTCAGTTCCATAAAGAGTTCACCAATTTGTGACAAATGAATGTGTGGCAATAAACGTTCAGGTCCGGACCTGTGTGTGAACGAGTATGTATGGGTGGCCACCAAAAACATCCGGTGGAAGTGTGTTGCTGGGGTCTGGAGTTCTCAGGTGATTGGGCCGTATCGGGTGTCAGCCATCCTCGGCCCGGAGACTTACCAGCTGGAGTTACCCCCTAATATGCCCATACTCAACTCGTTCCCCAGGTCGGCGCTTTGGAGATTTGTGGTGCCTCCGGAGCATACATTGCCACTAACAGCTGCGCACGTTTGTCATAAACCTGAGATTCAGGTAGTTGCTGGGGTGAACCCTGGGCCTGGACGTCCCCACTGTAGGTGCTTTTTTGGTGAGGAGCGGTCTTAAGGATCCAGAGGCCCCTCATTGAGGGGTGTACTGTCATGATCCAGGTTGGATTCTGACAGAGTTAGCACATATAACTTTTTTCCTTTAAGCCTTTGGCTTAAGGTTAGTTTTGCCCCCAGTGGCCGCTGGGGTTATTAAACTGTAGTTGCTTTAGTTCTGGTTTTGCCCCCGGTGGCCGCTGGGGTTATTGCACGTAAATTACCAAGCAGGTGTGATTACCCTGGCTCCTACCTATAAATGAGTGTCAGGTGTTCTAATTCACTGTTGGTGATATTGTTCATTCCCAACCAACCTAGGTGGTGAAAGGAGCTATTGAGAGGAGTTCCTTGTAGCTCAGCCAGAGCTTTGGAGTAGCAGCTATTCAGGTGGATGCTGTTTTCGGGTGCCGTACTCTGTTGTTTGGAGCAATAACAGCAGAGCAAAGCTAAGTTGTGTGTTTTCCCTGTTTGTTGTATTTTCTTTGTGTGTATTAGTACAGTGGTGGGATTAGTGTCTGCATCGTCCAATTCACTAGTAAGGGATAGGTGCAGGGCGAGCTAGGGATTAAGGTATCCTGCTCGGCGACAGATGAGGAACCTGTTTAGGGATCGTTAGGAGTTTAGGGACACTGCCTCAGGGGAGTGCAGGAGGTCTCCACATCCCCGTTCCCTATTGCAGGGCCCACCATTGTAACGGTTTCCCCGGTACTCCCCTTTACTCTGTCTAAATTCACCCAGCTCTAGAGGCGGTGTATCCAGGCTTCCCTGTCCCTGACTAAAATTCGCCCTGCTGGAGGCAGTGTATCCAGGTCCTCGTGACATTTTCCATCTGGCCCAGACTGACAATGACAACTTCTCCAGCCAGCACTCGGCTGCAGAGAATACAAGAAAGACACGGTTCACTTCTCACATTCCAGCCCCATCACCATCTATCCCCAACCTGCACAAACTCCTCATCCTGTTGATTCACCAATGCTGAGCCGCTGCTGTGTGTGTCCCTATTACTGCACCTGATACCCCAATACTGAGCCGCTGCTGCCGTCCCTATTACTGCACCTGCTGTGTGGTTCTCTGTGCCCTTTAAATTCTAAAGCAACTCTCTACAATATAGTGATGCTGGGTGCAAGTGCCCTAGAAAACAGTTCCCAAATTTTGTCCCCTAGAAAGTAATATTGCCCTGTGTGTGCCCCTTTGACAGTCACAGTTACTTGAGTTCCCCTATAAAAATAAGTGCTCACTTTACATTTAATAATGTCCAGAGTCCCCCCTGTACAGCTCCCCTATACACAATATGGTGCTCTCTTATACACAGTATAATGCCCCTCACTGTATATATACTGACCCCTTACTATCCCCCAAACTTTTTGATGGCTCCAGCACTGTATGATGACCCCCTTACTGTAATATCCATACTGTATGATGGCACTCGATAGCCTCAATATAGCATAATACACCAGATAATCCTCAATATAGTATAATGCACTCCCCATAGGCAGACTCTATAGTATAATGCAGCCCCCCATAAGCAGACTGTAATGTAAGGCAGTACCCTCCCATAGGCAGACTGTAATATAAGGCAGCAACCCCCCCCATAGGCAGACTGTAATGTAAGACAGCACCCCTCCCCCATAGGCAGACAGTAATGTAAGGCAGCACCGTCTATAGGCAGACTGTAAGGTAAGGCAGCACCCCCCCATTGGCAGACTGATAGGTAAGGCAGCATCCCCCCCATAGGCAGACTTATAGGTAAGGCAGCACCCCCCCATAGGCAGGCTGATAGGTAAGACAGCACCCTCCATAGGCAGACTGTTAGGTAAGGCAGCACCCCCCCATAGGCAGACTGATAGGTAAGGCAGGACCCCCCCCCATAGGCAGGCTGTAAAATAATGCACCCCCATAAAAAAAATACTCGCCTTTCCTTCCTCCTGTGCTGCTCTGAGATCCCGCTCTTCTCCTGACAGCGGGCGCCGGGCAGTGACGTCATCGCTCCCCCTGTCAGCACTTGCATCAGACGCTGAGAGTGAGATGATGGGAGAAGGAGCGCTCGCTCCTTCTCTCATCATTGTGGCCAGCTGTATAGCTGACCCTGCGATGACGGGCGGGGGGCCCACTGCTGGCACAGGGCCCCCCACCGCCTGCTCAGGGGCCCCGTAGCGGCCAGGCGGCAGAGCCAAGAGATCGATTCTCCCTGCTCTGCCGTAGAATGTAACTGTATTGGCGCGCTGCACACGCCAATACAGTTACAGTAGTGTAGCTTCGGGTAGGCCCCCTCAGAGCGCGGGGCCCAGGGTCACCGCCCCCTCTGCCCCCCCAGTAGCTACGCTACTGCCCTGCAGAGTAGAAAAGGGCTGAACTGCAGATGTGAGGCATAATTGAGTGATGTCATGCAGAATGGGAGAGAGCAGAGTTAGAGACATGAGACCCAATGGGCTGATACCAAGCAAAGTAGAAAAGAGTAGAGTTGCAGATGTGAAGACCACTGGAGTGATACCCAGCAGAGTGGAAGAGAGCAGAGCTGCAGATGTGAGGCCCACTGGAGGTCACTGAACCACACCAACCAGTTATTGTTATTGTACAGCCTATCCCCTGTAAGAATAAAGTAAGGGTTAGACTTACCGTAAGTAAATGTGGGCTTTAATGAGCCCTCCTCTTTTCTTTGACTTATTGGGTTTTGTGTGCACCACATTACATCATAGGTGGAAAACATTACAGCTGCACACACCCCAATTATGCTGTGCCACATGATGGAGGTTCTGTAGCTCGGCCCCCTTGCGGCAGTTTGGAGGAAGGGGACCTGCCAGCTCTTCCTGCTAACCCCAGACTCAGACTCTTCTATCTCCAGCTGTACAGGCAAAATGGCCGGTCCCCATATTCAGCTATAGAAAATTGATTTTAAAAATTGTCTGTCAGAATATGAAAACAGATAAAAAAAATAAGAATATTTATCTGTTTCCGGCTTAAATCATTAAAACAGAGAAAATAGTTGATGTATTACCTACGTTATAACTATTGTTCATACCATAACATTATGGAAAACTATTAATAGGTTCCAAAGTCCCCAAAATATCAACTCCTAATACTACAAGTGAATATTTAAAAATAAAATTATTAGATATACAATACAGAAAGAACAAGTCCTTTCCTTTAACCAGTTCATGACCTGGCAAATTTTAATTTTAGCTCCTATTTTTTTTCTTCCCCCTTCTTGCAAGAATCATAGCTTTTTTATTTTTCTGTCCATTTAGCAGTATGAAGGATTGTTGTTTTTTTTTGGGGGGGGGGTTGACTTCTAGTTTTAAATTAGCCATTTACTGGAACTAATAATAGATGGAAAAATGGGGAAATAAAGTCCAATTGAGATGAAATGGCAAAAAAAATACCAATTCCGATATTTATTTTTTCTTTTAGAGTTTTGTTTTTTACTTTGGACATTGTGCTGTAAATTGAGCTAGTAACATGATTCCCCAGACTTATTCATTCAGTCACCAGTGGAAAATATTTTTTTCAGCAAGGATTTATTTTACGGTTTAGTAGTTTAAAGAGAAAGCAGAACTTTGTAAAAAAAAAAAATAAATAAATAAATTAAAAAAAATTGGTTTATGTTGTGTGTGAGTAGTGTGAGGGCTTTTTTTTCCTTGGTGAGATGACTTTTTATTGGTACCATCTTGGGGGTAGTAGATAAGACATTTTGAACACTTTTTATTGCATTTTTTTGCAAGAAGTGTGTGGTGACCACAAACCTGTAACTTTGTCTTATCGATCTATTTAATTTTACAGCATTTACTTTATTAGATAATTGATTTCATATTTCCATAGATAGGACTTTTATGGATGCGGCCTGTGTATTTTTTTATTTTTTGTATTTTTAAGAGAGAAAAGGAGGACAGATTACATTTCCACCTTTTTTATTTTTATACTTTTGTGAAAACATTTTTTAAAAATAATATTTTTTTCATCCCTCCTGTTAGTCAATTTGACCTTGCAACCATTTCATTACTTAAATGATATGCTGTTGCACTTCAGCATTGCAGCATATACTAGAAATAATGATCTCTGTCATATAAAGTATAAATTCATGCCCACCTGCTAGGTTTTACGCATTTATTTTTATCCTTTAAATGTCAAATTGACACCTAAATCTGATAGATGATTGCAAAGAAAAAGATAAATACAAATAAAATAATAACTATATACAGTTGTGGCCAAAAGTATTGACACCCCTGAAATTCTGTCAGATAATACTCAGTTTCTTCCTGAAAATGATTGCAAACACAAATTCTTTGGTATTATTATCTTCATTTAATTTGTCTTAAATGAAAAAACACAAAAGAGAATGAAACAAAAAGCAAAACATTGATCATTTCACACAAAACTCCAAAAATGGGCCAGACAAAAGTATTGGCACCCTCAGCCTAATACTTGGTTGCACAACCTTTAGCCAAAATAACTGCGACCAGCCGCTTCCGGTAACCATCAAACGAGTTTCTTACAATGCTCTGCTGGAATTTTAGACCATTCTTCTTTGGCAAACTGCTCCAGGTCCTTGATATTTGAAGGGTGCCTTCTCCAAACTGCAATTTTTAGATCTCTCCACAGGTGTTCTATGGGATTCAGGTCTGGACTCATTGCTGGCCACCTTAGAAGTCTCCAGTGCTTTCTCTCAAACCATTTTCTAGTGCTTTTTGAAGTGTGTTTTGGTCATTGTCCTGCTGGAAGACCAATGACCTCTGACGGAGACCCAGCTTTCTCACACTGGGCCCTACATTATGCTGCAAAATTTGTTGGTAGTCTTCTGACTTCATAATGCCATGCACACGGTCAAGCAGTCCAGTGCCAGAGGCAGCAAAGCAACCCCAAAACATCAGGGAACCTCCGCCATGTTTGACTGTAGGGACCGTGTTCTTTTCTTTGAATGCCTCTTTTTTTCTCCTGTAAACTCTATGTTGATGCCTTTGCCCAAAAAGCTCTACTTTTGTCTCATCTGAGCAGAGAACATTCTCCCAAAATGTTTTAGGCTTTTTCAGGTAAGTTTTGGCAAACTCCAGCCTGGCTTTTTTATGTCTCGGGGTAAGAAGTGGGGTCTTCCTGGGTCTCCTACCATACAGTCCCTTTTCATTCAGACGCCGACGGATAGTACGGGTTGACACTGTTGTACCCTCGGACCGCAGGGCAGCTTGAACTTGTTTGGATGTTAGTCGAGGTTCTTTATCCAACATCCGAACAATCTTGCGTTGAAATCTCTTGTCAATTTTTCTTTTCCGTCCACATCTAGGGAGGTTAGCCACAGTGCCATGGGCTTTAAACTTCTTGATGACACTGCGCATGGTAGACACAGGAACATTCAGGTCTTTGGAGATGGACTTGTAGCCTTGAGATTGCTCATGCTTCCTCACAATTTGGTTTCTCAAGTCCTCAGAGAGTTCTTTGGTCTTCTTTCTTTTCTCCATGCTCAATGTGGTACACACAAGGACACAGGACAGAGGTTGAGTCAACTTTAATCCATGTCAACTGGCTGCAAGTGTGATTTAGTTATTGCCAACACCTGTTAGGTGCCACAGGTAAGTTACAGGTGCTGTTAATTACACAAATTAGAGAAGCATCACATAATTTTTCGAACAATGCCAATACTTTTGTCCACACTCTTTTTTATGTTTGGTGTGGAATTATATCCAATTTGGCTTTTGGGCAATTCTTTTTGTGTTTTTTCATTTAAGACAAATTAAATGAAGATAATAATAACAAAGAATTTGTGTTTGCAATCATTTTCAGGAAGAAACTGAGTATTATCTGACAGAATTGCAGGGGTGTCAATACTTTTGGCCACAACTGTACAGTATGGACCAAAACTTTGGACACACCTTCTCATTCAAAGAGTTTTCTTTATTTTCATGACTATGAAAATTGTATATTCACTCTGAAGGCATCAAAACTATGAATTAACACATGTGGAATTATATAATTAACAAAAAAGTGTGAAACAACTGAAAATATGTCTTATATTCTAGGTTCTTCAAAGTAGCCACCTTTTGCTTTGATTTCTGCTTTGCACACTCTTGGCATTCTCTTGATGAGCTTCAAGAGGTAGTCACCAGAAATGGTTTACACTTCACAGGTGTGCCCTGTCAGGTTTAATAAGTGGGATTTCTTGCCTTATAAATGGGGTTGGGACCATCAGTTGTGTTGTGCAAAAGTCTGGTGGATACACAGCTGATAGTCCTACTGAATAGACTGTTAGAATTTGTATTATGGCAAGAAAAAAGCGGCTAAGTAAAGAAAAACGAGTTTACATGCACTGAGTTCAGGCCGCTAAACGAGTGTGATCGACAATACTGAAGTTGTTCGACGCTTGTTTCCGGCCTCTTAACACCAACTGAGAAAGAATGATGGGGACAGAACAATCACTATTGGATCAGTCTGTCCCCATACAGTATCATGTTATCAGCAGCACATCTACAGTTTACACCGGCGATGTGCTGCTGAGAACAATGATTTTTGTTCCGGCATAAACAATCCAATCACTCAATGAATATGCAGCATTTTGCTTGTTTAGTATAATACACCCCATAGTCCTCCATATATTATAATATGCACCACAGTCCTCCATATTGTAAAATGCACACCCCATAGTCCTCCATATAATATAATGTGCCCCATAGTATAATACATTCTCCATAGTCCTCTATATAGTATAATACACTCCCCATAGTCCTCCATATAGTGTAATACACTCCCTTTAGTCCTCTATACATTGAAATACACTCCTCAGTCCTCCATATAGTATTATACACTCCCCATAGTCCTGCATATAGTAAAATACACTCCTCATAGTCCTCCATATATTAAAATACTCTCCTCAGTCCTCCCTATAGTATAATACATTCCTCAGTCCTCCATATAGTATAATACATTCCTCATAGTCCTCCATATATTGAAATATACTGCTCAGTCCTCCATATAGTGTAAAACACTCCTCAGTCCTCCATATAGTATAATACACTGCTCAGTCCTCCAAATAGTATAATACACTCTTCAGTCCTCCATATAGTATAATACACTCCTCAGTCCTCTATATATTATAATACACTCCTCATAACCCTCCATACATTAAAATACACTCAGTCCTCCATATAGTATAATACACTCCTCATAGTCCTCCATATATTAAAATACACTCAGTCCTCCATATAGTATAATACACTCCTCATAGTCCTCCATATATTAAAATACACTGCTCAGTCCTCCATATAGTATAATACACTGCTCAGTCCTCCATATAGTATAATACACTGCTCAGTCCTCCATATAGTATAATACACTCCTCATAGTGCTCCTTATAGTATAATGTACCGCCATAGGCATCCATGTAGTACAATTCACTTCCCATAGTACAATGCACCCCAAAGTTCTTCATATAGTATAATGTAGTCCCCATAGTCATAGATACAGTATAATGCAGCCCACATATAGTATAATGCAGCCACCCCACAGAGTATAATGCAGCCACCCCACAGAGTATAATGTAGCCCTCCCATAGAATACAATGCATCCCCCTTATATAGTATAATGTAGCCCCTTCATAGAATACAATGTAGCCTTCCTCATATAGTATAATGCAGTTCCCCATTGAATAAAATGTAATCACCCCTCATAGAATATAATAATTATAATACAGCCCCCCATAGAATATAATGTAGCCCCCATAGAATAAAATACAGCCCACCTCCCCATAGAATATAATGTAGCCCCACCAATGAGTATGATGCAATCCTCCCCCATAGAATATAATACAGCCTCCCCATAGAATATAATGTAGCCCCCCCCACGAATGGCCCCACAGTCCAGTACTCACTCACTGATATATTTAAAAAAGAAAACACTATCCTCACCTCTCCTCAAGCCTTGCGCTGCTCCAGGCTCGGCTCCGGTCTCAGCAGCGGCACACAGCAGGTACGCAATGAAGTGTCGTCATCGCGCACCCACAGTGTCAGAGGCAGAGTAGAATGATGGGAGAGGGAGCGTCATTTGGCACTCTCTCATCCATCATTGCTATGAACTGTACCAGAGGGGGGGGGGAGTCGGCGCTGGCAGCAGGCGGGCCCCCCTGACTCACAGGCACTGGCTGGGTGCCCCTGGAGGAGCGGGGGCCCTAGCCAGCTGCCTGATCTGCCTGCCGCTAATGCCGACCCTGGTTGTGACTGAGTGGACATCAGCTTAAAAGGAATCAGTAACCAGGTTTCTGCCATCTAGTCTGAGAACAGGAGGATGTAGAGTCAGAGACCCTGATTCCAGCGGTGTCGCTTGGCTCATGCAGGCGTCTGGGGATCTTGGTCCCAGCACGGACCACAATGCACAGACTGTCCGTGGGTCTCACGATCTGAAATTATCAGTGCCATAAATGCCTATGAGGTTGAGAAAGATACCAATTGTGCCCACTTGTTGGGAGATCTGCTCCCAGTATCCATGATCATTGGACCAGCGCCCGCCCTCATGGCTCACAGACCTGGTGACTTTAGCCTAAATGTCATTGGTTTGAATTCCCAGGTCACATGATCACAAGAACCGGCATTTACAGTCAGCAGGTGGGATAGAATCAATATATGAAATATACTGGTGCTTTATGGTTATTGCTCCAGTTCTGGAATATCCCTTTACATTACCCCTTGGCTAACATCTAGAAGGCCATGTGCCTGGCAGGACAGTACTCTCTCCGTGCAGCCTGCTGCCATAGGAATGCATTACATGCCAGTCTGGCCACTGCCTTCTGCACATGAGCAATCACATTTCCAGTAGTTGTGACTTCCCCTGCCGCCCTGGTACCGGAGGGCACACGGCGGGCTCACCTGGCTGCTCCCCTGGGCACGGCTGCTATACTTTCCTGTTTTCAGCCCCAGACATTTCTCCAGCGCGCTCAGCTCATCCACCGCCATCTTAGTTGGCTATTCACAAAGCCACACACACGCTGCCAACCACCGGTACACACTCAGGAAATAGTTCAATTTCATTGGTCAATACATAGGAAGCGGCCCGGTGCTACACGTACGTTCTAGCGATGATTGGTGGATGTCATGATCGAGACGTACCCTTATGGAACCATAGAGAAGTTTGAACTGTACCAGCTGGGGGGGAGTCGGCGCTAGGGGCACCCGGGCTACCTTGACTCACGGGCACTGGCTGGGTGCCCCTGGGGGAGCGGGGGCCCCAGGCAGCTGCTTGGTATGCCTGCCGCTAACGCCGGCTCTGCCGATGAGTAATTTATATAACACAAATCCGGTAGGAGGTAACATAAAATGTAATATTTATAACTCGTTGGGTCTTTTCCCTTCTCTGCCTTCTTTACTCAGAACAAAAAGAGGTTTCGCTACTCAAACCTTCATCAGTTGCCCAATAAATGTTGTATGCTTTACTTAAAATAAATGTGCGCTGGATCTGTTTCGCCGTGTTTTTTTCTGTTTCGGCTGTTCTATGTGTTTGTCCCATTATTATATTGGAGGAATATCGGGATTAGTATACTGGCAGCTGGTAGAGAAATTCAAAATCATGGATTACACGGAGTTGTGCGTGGCATTACACAACATCAGAAGGTGAGAACTCCATCCTGTACATTTTATATTTTACCTATTGACACTGTCTAATACGACCGTAAGACGGCGCATTTTTTGTCTCTTCTCTCTTTCTGAAGAAACTCCTCTCCAAACTGTTATTCTTCTTTATTTGGGTAAGGGCAGAGCGTTGGGGAAACATTTTGCATTGTAGGATTCAAATATTTTTCACATTTTTTTTTTTTGTTCATATGTATATACAATATATAAATAATATAAGGTGACGCCACAAGACCACTGCAGCCCAGTGCTGAGACTGACAGAGCCCCAGAGCCACAAGACCCCTGCAGCCCAGTGCGAACACTGGCAGAGACCCCCGGAGCCACGAGACCACTGCAGCCCAGTGCTGAGACTGACAGAGAGCCACAAGACCCCTGCAGCTCAGTGCTAACACTGGCAGAGACCCCCAGAGCCACAAGACCCCTGCAGCCTAGTGCTAAGACTGGCAGAGACCCCCGGAGCCACAAGACCCCTGCAGCCCAGTGCTGAGACTGACAGAGAGCCCCAGAGCCACGAGACCCCTGCAGCCCAGTGCTAAGACTGGCAGAGACCCCCGGAGCCACAAGACCCCTGCAGCCTAGTGCTAAGACTGGCAGTGACCCCCGGAGCCACAAGACCCCTGCAGCCTAGTGCTAAGACTGGCAGTGACCCCCGGAGCCACAAGACCCCTGCAGCCTAGTACTAAGACTGGCAGAGACCCCCGGAGCCACAAGACCCCTGCAGCCCAGTGTTGAGACTGACAGAGAGCCCCAGAGCCACAAGACCCCTGCAGCTCAGTGCTAACACTGGCAGAGACCCCCAGAGCCACAAGACCCCCGGAACCACAAGACCCCTGCAGCCCTGTGCTGAGACTGACAGAGAGCCCCAGAGCCACAAGACCCCTGCAGCCCAGTGCTAAGACTGGCAGTGACCCCCGGAGCCACAAGACCCCTGCAGCCTAGTGCTAAGACTGACAGAGACCCCCGGAGCCACGAGACCCCTGCAGCCCAGTACTGAGACTGACAGAGAGCCCCAGAGCCACAAGACCCCTGCAGCCCAGTGCTAAGACTGGCAGTGACCCCCGGAGCCACAAGACCCCTGCAGCCTAGTGCTAAGACTGGCAGAGACCCCCGGAGCCACAAGACCCCTGCAGCCCAGTGCTGAGACTGACAGAGAGCCCCAGAGCCACGAGACCCCTGCAGCCCAGTGCTAAGACTGGCAGAGACCCCCGGAGCCACAAGACCCCTGCAGCCTAGTGCTAAGACTGGCAGTGACCCCCGGAGCCACAAGACCCCTGCAGCCTAGTGCTAAGACTGGCAGTGACCCCCGGAGCCACAAGACCCCTGCAGCCTAGTACTAAGACTGGCAGAGACCCCCGGAGCCACAAGACCCCTGCAGCCCAGTGTTGAGACTGACAGAGAGCCCCAGAGCCACAAGACCCCTGCAGCTCAGTGCTAACACTGGCAGAGACCCCCAGAGCCACAAGACCCCCGGAACCACAAGACCCCTGCAGCCCTGTGCTGAGACTGACAGAGAGCCCCAGAGCCACAAGACCCCTGCAGCCCAGTGCTAAGACTGGCAGTGACCCCCGGAGCCACAAGACCCCTGCAGCCTAGTGCTAAGACTGACAGAGACCCCCGGAGCCACGAGACCCCTGCAGCCCAGTACTGAGACTGACAGAGAGCCCCAGAGCCACAAGACCCCTGCAGCCCAGTGCTAAGACTGGCAGAAACCCCCAGAGCCACAAGACCCCTGCAGCCCAGTGCTAAGACTGGCAGTGACCCCCGGAGCCACAAGACCCCTGCAGCCCAGTGCTAAGACTGGCAGAGACCCCCCCCCGGAGCCACAAGACCCCTGCAGCCCAGCGCTAAGACTGGCAGTGACCCCCGGAGCCACAAGACCCCTGCAGCCCAGTGCTAAGACTGGCAGAAACCCCCAGAGCCACAAGACCCCTGCAGCCCAGTGCTAAGACTGGCAGTGACCCCCGGAGCCACAAGACCCCTGCAGCCCAGTGCTAAGACTGGCAGAGACCCCCCCCCCCGGAGCCACAAGACCCCTGCAGCCCAGCGCTAAGACTGGCAGCGACCCCCGGAGCCACAAGACCCCTGCAGCCCAGTGCTAAGACTAGCAGAAACCCCAGAGCCACCGACCACTGAAGCCCAGTGCTAAGACTGGCAGCGACCCCCCCGGAGCCACAAGTCCACTGCAGCCTAGTGCTAAGACTGCCGGAGACCCCCGGAGCCACAAGACCCCCGCAGTCCAGTGCCAAGACTGGCGGAGACCCCCGGAGCATCAGTGCTGGAGCCGCGGGGGATTTATCATTTCATGCTAATTTTTTTACATTCTCAGAAAACCCCTGTAGTGTCTGTTCACACACACACACACCATTTTTTGCTGTGGATTGGTCTACAGCGCTAGCAGGAAATATTCAGGGGTTTTGCAGCCTTTTCACTTGTATTTTTGTGTCCCATTCATTGGAATAGGGGGAAAAATGCTGCGGAAATGCTGAAAGATGACGTGCAACGGATTTATTTTAACAAAAAAAGTCTTCTGGCCTCTGTCTGTGTCTGGCCGCTGCACTGGGACAGCGCAGAATAGTAGAGTAGACTGCACTAGTCATACAATAGTATATTAAGCCCTGTTCACACTGCGCTTCTGCAGTGCGTCCGGGGGCTCTGCCTGAATCCCTCTAAAATAGGATTCACATAAATCCCTGACGGGGCCACAGACGGCACTGACACCAGCAGAGGTTTAAATGAATTAGTTTTTTTTTTCTGAAATTGACTGCTTTATTTTCTTAGGCCGGGTGCACACGATCAGGAATTGTCAGCGCTTAGGACGCAGCACATGTCCGCTGCCGTCTACTAAACGCAGATGACTCCACATGTGATCACTGAGCTGTGCGGATTCACCGCGTCCAATACATTGTATGGGTGAGATTTATCGCGTCTCCACAAGATAGATAGACATGTTGCGATCTGGAGAGACGCGTCTCATGTCCGTCTCTGCAGGCGATCCGTGGGTGTCTGTGGACATGGGATGTCTTGAGTTCCCATCCACTATGCTGTAACATCTGGTTGCTGCACAAGTACACAGCGGCCAACCCGGAGCGATTACCGATCGTGTGCACCTATCCTCAGAGTCTGTGTTTTTTGTCTGAAAGTGTCCACTTTTCTGTGGCTGTTGGAATAGATGGACACTTTCAGAGAAAAAACATCACGTGGGATTCATGTGAGCTCCATTCCTGTCATTGCAATCTATGGCTCTATAGGGGATTTAGGCAGAACCCACCAGGAGCGCAGTAAAGAAAGACAGTGTGAACAGGCCCTAATCTAAGACACAGGCATTAGACATACCGTATTTTTCGGATTATAAGGCGCACTTTTTTCCCCAAAATTTTGAGTGGAAAATGGGGGTGCGTCTTATAATGCAGATATACCTTACCAGCCTCGGTGGAGCAGGGCCCCAGAGTCCCTGCAGGCTGGGATGAAGGGGTGTGCGCATGTGTGGTGCGCCGCTGCGGGTGTTCGGTGCTGTGGGGGCTCTGCCGACATTCTGTGAAAGGCCAGAGCCCCCCGAAGTTGCATGGTTTCCTATGGGGTGGACTCCGGCAGGGCCGTATCTAGGGGGGGGCAGCCGGGGCAGTTGCCCCGGGCGCAGCCAGCAGGGGGGTGCAGTCTGGCCGCCTAATGCAGCGGTCCGCAGTGTCTCCCCCCGGCGGCTGCGTTCTGCCGCCCCTCTGGCCTGGGAGTCGGCGGTTCTCTGTGTCAGCTGTCAAGCTGACAGCCGGCGCAGAGAAGGAGCGCGTGCCGGCTCCCAGGGAACAATTGCAGAAGCCAGTACAAATGAAGCTCTGACCGCCGGGCCAGAGCGACGTCAGCAGCGTGATCAGGTCATGTGATCACGCTGCTGACGTCACTCCCCGGCGCCCAAAGCAAACGTTGGTGGTAAGTGTGCTCCACTGTGGAGCTGAAGAACCACCGAAGATGGGAGATGAGGGGGAGTTAATGAGTGGAGATGGGGGGGATTTGTAGAGGGGATGGCGGTTAATGTGTGGGGGTATTTAGAGTGGGGATGGGGGTTAATGTGTGTGGGGGTTAATGAGTGGGGATGCCATGGGGTTAATGTATGGGGGTTATTTAATGTGA
This sequence comes from Dendrobates tinctorius, assembly GCF_039654945.1. NCBI lineage: Eukaryota > Metazoa > Chordata > Amphibia > Anura > Dendrobatidae > Dendrobates > Dendrobates tinctorius. The sequence goes on from NW_027361878.1 coordinate 22,672,403, forward strand.
TGGGGGTTAATGTGTGCAGGGGTTAATGAATGGGGATGGGGGTTAATGTGTGGGGGTATTTGGAGTGGGGGTGGGGGGATTTGGAGTGCTGATGGGGGTTAATGAGTGGGGATTGGGTTAATGTGTGGGGGGATTTGGAGTGGGGATGGGGGGTACTTAATGTGTGTGGGGGATTGAGGATGGGGGGATTTAATGTGTGGGGAGATTTGAGGACACAAAATAGAGTATGTATGAGGAAACAGTATGGGGGATTGGTGCAGACAGTATGGGGAGCGAATGGGTTAATGTAAGTGGACACAGTATGGGGAGTCGGGGATATGTGTGAGCAGACAGTATAGAGAGTGAGGGGGTAAATATATGAGGAGACAGTATGGTGAACAGGTGGGATGTTAGAGGGGAATAGTGTGAGGAGACAGTATATTGCAGACATTTTTATTTAGGGGCATTATAATGACACTTCTATCTTAAGGGCGTTGTGTGGAGATTTGCTGCAGAAGACCGGAGAAGATGGAAGTCTACAGAGACGAGATGTGGATGAGAAAACTCATCATGGGGTCTGGACAAGAAGAAGAAAAGGAGACTGACCGCAGAGACGACGACATCTATAAGGTACCTGGATGTAAATATTATTTGTGACACTGACTAATTCTCATGTTTTTATTTGTTAGGAACATTACAGGGGTTGTCCAGGTTTGTGCTGAGTCTGCTGTCATTCTATGTTACTGCAGACTTCTGAATTCTCACAGTGCTCACTGAACGCGGTCAGGATTCTCTCGTGCCGGTAATTTACATACATGCGGTCATATGCTGACTAGACATGTGTGGCCTCACTCAATGAAAATGAACGGAACGAGGCCGGGCACGTCTAGTCGGAATGTGGCCAGAAGTATACAAATCACATACTTGTGCTGACATGACTGTACATCGGCAAGGGAGAATCCTAAAAGTGTGCAGTGCATTTGTTGTGAGAATTCAGAAGCTGCAATGTCAGGACTCAGCTCTGCAGGTTGCAGTAGTCATCACATAGACACTTCACTCATATGCGATTTTCATAGGTATGGTCCTGAGACAGCGAGCCTCTCTTCCTGCTTCTCTCAGTTTTTTACTGAACATTGAGAGCATTAGGAAGAGCAGCTCGCAGGTACATGGCTAAGTGTGCAAGTCGCATATGTACTTGGGGGGGGGGGGGGCGCCGAACCGAATTCTTGCCCCGGGTGCCAGAAAGCCTAGATACGCCTCTGGACTCCGGGAAAATGGCTGCCAGGGGTAACGCATACGCAGATGGAGAGCTCGTCGACTAGATCTTAGGAGATGAGATTTCAGCGCTGAGATCTCATCTCCCAACATCTTGGTGCCAAGATCTCCATCTGCGCATGCGCCGCTCCCGGCAGCCATTTTCGTAGGAGTCCACTGCATAGGAAACCATGCAGCTGGGACAGCATGGTGGCTCAGTGGTTAGGTCTGCAGCCTTACATACCCCTGGGGTCCTACCAAGGACAACATCTGCAAGGAGTTTGTATGTTTTCCCCATGTTTGCATGGGTTTCCTCCGGGTACTCCGGTTTCCTCCTACATTCCAAAGATAGGGAATTTAGATTGTGAACCCCATTGGGGACAGTGCCACTCAAGTCTGTAAAGAGCTGTGGAATTAATGGCGCTATATAAATGAGTAAAAATAAATCCAAACAACACAAGCAATTGTTACCACCCACCTTTCGTGTCTCCTCTTTCCTCATAGACTGTAAGCTTGCGAGCAGGGCCCTCATTCCTCTTGGCATCTGTTATGATCTATGTGATTATTGTTATGCTGTAATGTCTATCGTCTGTACAAGTCCCCTCTAAAATGTAAAGTGCTGCGGAATATGTCGGCGCTATAGAAATAAAATTATTATTATTTTAAATGAATAAACTGCAGGGGTTCTGGTCTTTCACAAAATGTGAAACCGAACACCCGCAATGGCGCACCGCACATCTGAACATCCCCTCATCCCAGCCTGCAGCAACGCTCCACTCTTGCCTCCTCCAGCAGCGACCCTGGAACCCCGCTTCACCGCAGCCACCACCCCTGGTAAGCAAATAAGATGCATGGATTATAAGAAGCACCACCACTTTATTAAAAAAATAGTTTTTTTCCTTTTTTTCTCAAAATTTGGAGTGTGTCTTAAAATCCGGAACGTTTTATAATCTTCAAAATACGGTAAACTACTGATTCCTATTATAGTGACACTACAATTACAGAACTATATATGCAGCAAATATACATGTACACACATTAAATATAGTATAGAAACACACTATATACTGTATACACAGTATACATACACATACAGTGTGTACTGTAGGGATTCGCTCTGGTAGGTAATGGCAGGGCTGCAGTAACGAGGCAACACACAGGCTTAAAGTCCAATTTCAGTGGTTTAATGTCACTTTGCAAACAGCAGGTTAACAGAAAATAAGGGAAAAACATAAATATATTCCAGCTTGAAGAACCACTGGTCCCAGACTCACCCCTTGCACGGGATGGGCTTAACTAAGCGGCTGCCAGGACCACAGCATCCGCCAGGTGCCGCTCCCAGGGTTGTTGAGAGTCTTGCTGCTATAGTCCAGCAGCACGGGAATCCTATATACAAGTTCAGCCAAGTTCCTGTAAATTCCAGACACATACTCACCATGTGCCAAACACCAACCTCCATTACATAGCCCATAACCCCTCCCACCGGTGAGGTAGACATCACATGGGCTGATCACGTGACCATGACATCATCACAGGTCCTGTCTTTAGGGAAAAACTCGGCCAAACATTAATCTGCTGGGATAAATGTATCTCCCATCCAGTAAAACACCCTTTACTGTGCCACAGTACCAATACATATATAAAGTATATACAGTATACAGGCGTATACGGTGTGTACAAGCACATATATAAAGTATATACACACAGAAACATTCAGTTTATATAGCATATACAGTATGCTCACATAAATATACAGTATATAAATATCTATATATAATCTTCTTATGGTGTCTGTCTGTCTGTAACAGAAATTCCGCTGCACTGATTGGTCCCAGCAGCCAGGCTGCGACCAATCAGCGACAGGTGCAGCTGTTTGTAACGGTAAGCTGTGCCTGCCACTGATCGGTCGCTGCCGCCAGGCTGCGACCAATCAGCGGTAGGCGCAATCGGGCGCAGCGCATCTGTAAAAATTAGAATTAAAATAAAAAAAGGTTATACTCACCTTCCAACGGTGTCCGAACTCCTTTCCACGTGCCTGGCCTTGCGGTCCCAGTAATGCCTTGCGCCTTAGACCGGAGATTACGTCACTCTCACGAGAGTGTGACGTCATCAGCGGTGTTTCGCGCAAAGCATTACTGGGACCATGAGGCCGGGCGTGTGCAGTGGAGATCGCGGGCCGTTGGAAGGTAAGCACAGTATATAACTATTTTTTATTTTAACAGAGACCATACATACCAGGAAAGGGGGGTGAGGGGACCATGCATACCAGGAAAAGGGGGTGAGGGGGACCATGCATACCAGGAAAAAGGGGTGAGGGGGACCATGCATACCAGGATAGGGGGGTGAGGGGGACCATGCATACCAGGAAAGGGGGGTGAGGGGGACCATGCATTCCAGGAAAGGGGGGTGAGGGGACCATGCATACCAGGAAAGGGGGGGTGAGGGGGACCATGCATACCAGGAAAGAGGGGTGACGGGACCATGCATATCAGGAAAGGGGTGTGAGGGGACCATGCTTACCAGGAAAGGGTGGTGAGGGGACCATGCATACCAGGAAAAGGGGGTGACGGGACCATGCATACCAGGAAAGGGAGGTGAGGGGACCATGCATACCAGGAAAGGGGGGTGATGGGACCATGCATACCAGGAAAGGGGGATGAGGGGGACTATGCATACCAGGAAAGGGGGTGAGGGGACCATGCTTACCAGGAAAGAGGGGTGAGAGGACCATGCATACCAGGATTAGGGGGTGTGAGGACCATGCATTCCAGGATTGGAGGGTGAAGGGACCATGCTTACCAGGATTGGGGGGTGAGGGGTACCATGCATATCAGGATTGGGGGGTAAGAGGACCATGCATTCCAGGATTGGAGGGTGAGGGGACCATGCTTACCAAGATTGGGGGGTGAGGGGACCATGCATATCAGGATTGGTGGGTGAGGGGACCATGCATACCAGTAAAGGGGGGTGAGGAGACCATGCATACCAGGAAAGGGGGGTGAGGGGGACCATGCATACCAGTAAAGGGGGGTGAGGAGACCATGCATACCAGGAAATGGGGGTGACGGGACCATGCATACCAGTAAAGGGGGGTGAGGGGACCATGCATACCAGGATAGGGGGGAGGGGTACTGTTGTGTATTCGCTTTCTGGCCTCCCTCTGGTTATTACTGAAGGTAGTGGAGCTGGTCAGATCGACAGAGGGGTTGCGAGTTCTCTTTCTGGGCTACCTCAGGGGGTTACTGGAGGTAATGGAGCTGATCTGATTGACAGAGGCTTGCCACCTGATAATGATGATGACGATTGGAGATCTGGAGTTTCAGCCTGGGATTTAAGACAGCCGACTCCCTCTATCCCTGCTGTTGATTTGCTTCCTTTACCTCCTGAGGTCTGATTTCTCCAGCTCTGTCCCTGCATGTTCAGCTAAGTGGTTTATTTGCTATTGTGTTTGCATTTGATCTGGTTTTGTCTATCTCTTCTTGGTGCGGGTCAGCCAGCTCCGGCTGGGGCTGTGCTGAATCACCGCCCATATGTTACTGCTTGTGCCAGTTTGTTTTATCCCCTGTTAGATTGGTCTCTTTTTGCTCTGCTTTCAGAATATACCAGAGTGCTGATATAGTGGGGGGCGAAGTCGTGTGACTTCATTGTTTTTTGCATCAGACGTGTTGGACTTTTTGCAGAGTTTTTTGCATGATTGCAGACAGTGTCTTTCCTTTCCAGTCCTGTCTAGTCAGTGTGGGCCCCATCATTTGCTCAGTCTATTTTCCTGCCTGTGTTTTTGTTTTCATCTTGTCTCACCAATAATATATGTTTGGGGGCTATCTATTCCTTTGGGGTCTGCTCTGGGGCAGTTTAGATTTCCCCTTTCTTGCTTTAGGCTTAGTTAGCTCTCCGGCTGTGCCGAGGTATCTAGGATCATCGTAGGTACGCTCCACGGCTACTGCTAGTTATGTGGATAGGATCAGGGGTCTGCAATCCGCTTAGGTACCAACCTCTCTGGTTTTCTGTGGCTTAGCCTGAACCTGCTCTCCTCCTCGGTGACCCATTCATAACAGGGTACCCTGCATATCAGGATTGGGGGTGAGAGGACCATGCATATCAGGATTGGGGGTGAGAGGACCATGCATATCAGGATTGGGGGGGTGCATTATTGCATTATTATTAAAACTTATTAAATAAACTACATACATATTCTAGAATACCCGATGCATTAGAATCGGGCCACCATCTAGTATAATATAAATATATACAGTATATATATTATATTATATATACTCACATGCACCACAGATATACTCAATCATACTATATACTGTATATATGCACACACACACTATACACATATACAGACACACACAGATACACATATACATGTGTACTTACCAGGTTCTGCGGCTTCACTTGTACAGATACATTCCCAGGACAGTGCTAGGAGCATCCATGTTGAGGATTTAGGAGGAAATGATGACACAGACACACAGGGCTGCAGGAATCTTCCTGGCTCAGCTCTGACCTCTGTCTGCTGTGCTGTAATAGGCCCCTCCACCTCACTCTCAACTTCTAACCTGACTACAGGGAAAAAGAGAGGGGGACTGGAGGGGGGTTTGGGAGACGCTCCAGGACTACAGAGTATGCTAGCAATATCGCTGTAAAGTCACCGATTTTGTGACGTTGCAGTGATATTGCTAGCGATATCGCTGCATGTGATACCTCCGACCGGCTCCCCCGTTGGTTATCGCTGATCGCACAAGAAGCTCCTGGACCATTTCTCGTCGTCTGCTTCCTGCTGGGCTTCCTGTGGCGCCGACGAGCGATGCGTGGAGCCGGGCGGGAGGACGCAGGATCGCCGCGTCTGACAGGTAAGTAGCGATCCCCGTCCCCAGCGATGTCACTGGTGAGATCTGCCTGTGTGGCAGCTCACTAGCGACCACCTAGCGATGCACCAGCGATCCTGACTGCGTCATATCGCTAGTAGGGATCGCTGGTGCATCGCTAGGTGTAACGGTACCCTAAGGCAATAAGTGTTGGATTCTTGGAATTCTATCCAATCCCTTCATATTGTGCAATATCTATCTACAAAAGTGGAGATGGAGAAATTATATCCTCAATCCTATTAAGAAAATAGATTTCGTAGACCCATTCTTCTAGAGGAGGAGCGGTCGTTTATGTTTAGAAAAGCTAGTTGGGATCATTAAGACTAAAAAAGCTTCGAGATTGTTTCACTGTCCGATAATTGGGAAACAAGTGAGGAACGCTCGTTCCCATTTTTTGGCCTGTTTAAACAGCCTGGGGATGACCTGACAAATGTGCAAAACGGTTGTTGGTGGGGTGAAGTGATTTTTAAGCTTGCTTAAAAATCATTGATCTTGGCAGCACATTAGCACATGTGCTGCTGTGAACGTGCTGTTCGATGCGCACAAATAAATCGTTTGAACGTGGAAGTGCGATCAGCCGGTCAACACATGCCATGAAACGACCCCCTGATCGGCTTACATGTATCCATTCACTGGTCATTTAATGGCTGCTGTGGAGGGGTTTAAATGGACCCTTAGTGATAATCATCCTGGCCATTTCCGTAGAGTGAGGACTTCAGTCCAGAACGTCAGTCATTGTTCACTCCTCTACTCTACACCTTCAGGTCATATCGATGACTTCAGGATACCAGCATTGCTGGGACTAGATACTTTTACAAGAGGAATCTTAAGCTGGCCATACGATTAGATAGCGGCTGTCCAAATGATGTTTCCGCCGATCATTGGGTCGATAGCCATCTCATCAGACTTTCACATACATAGGAGAGCTCGCTTGGTCGAAAAACTTGCCAGTGACACTTCAACCGGTGGCTTATCTAAGAGAAAACAATGGTATCGCAGTCTGAAATCAGGCGAGCATGATAACATCTCTCCCGATCATCAGTTGGCCTGCGCCCCCATAATGTTAGACAGTTGGCGAAACCAGTCAATATCGGCAGGTTTTGCCAACTTAACCCTAATGTCTATGTGTCACACCGCTCTCCCTCATGCCTCCTCATATTTCCCGGTCCGCGGCATCCCGGCACACCTCCGGAGCTGGAGTGCAGCGCCCAACATCCTCACTTCCGGTCTCGCGGCCGGCGCTGGGGTCCCGTGTCGGGTGCGCGCGCGTGCCTTGCGCACTGGACTCTGCGGCTGCGCGCCCGGCTCCGGGTCCCGTCAGGTGCGCTTGCACACATCCCACAGCTCTGACTGCGGCCGCGCTAACCCTGAAATCTCTATGGTCCTGGAGGACCCTAACCCGGAAGTGCCGGCGCACATTCACTATATCAGGCAGCCTCTTCCTGTAGGCAGCGCCTGATTGTTTTGCTTCCTTGCTAGGCCAGCTTGGTGCCTGCATGGTCGCTCTCTGTACTCAGGTCCACTACCTTGTACTCTGGCGTGCTTCCTAGTACACACTCTCCACTGTCTTGTACCCAGGCGTACTTCCCAGCACGCACTCTGCACTGTCTTGTACCCAGGCGTGCTTCACAGTACGCGCTCTGCACTATCCTGTACACTGCGTGCCACCGTGTGCACGCTCTACGCACTCCTGTACCTAGCGTACCCCCATGTACATGCTCTACGCACTCCTGTACCCAGCATGCCCCACCTTCACCCTGCTAGACATGGTCTCTTGCGCATCCTTTGAGCCGGCCACCCGGTTCCAGCAGTCGTGGTACTTTATCCCCCTGGGTCTGCCTCTGACGCTCCATGTATAGGGGGTGGTCCTCACTAGGTCAGCTCACCCATGGTGGGTTGGTATCACGGCCCAGAGGGTTCACTCCAGGAGTCATTATACTCTGTTTTAATATTGCATTGTAAAATTAAAGATGTTCAAAAAAACAACTCCCTGAATTCTAATCTCCACCAAAATAGTCTGTGAGGGAACAGTTGGGAGACCCCATACATATCAAATAATCAGCTGGTAATTGGTGCGTTCGGTCACTTTTACTCTAATGTATAGATAGGAGGGATTTTAGTCTAAACATCATCTAGAATTGGTGATAATTCAGGCAAATGGCATCAGATAGTCAAACCTAAGATTTTCCTGTAATTTATAGTTCATAAGTTAACAAAAATATGGTAAACTTTGCGATGACATCTCGTGCTATTTGGGTATTAACATATATGAATTTAAAGAGTGAAGAATCTTTCAGCAATAAAACCCCCAACGGAACGGACGTTGGGTTCAATCGTCAGTCTCATGTGTATGGGACGGCCCCGTCTCGTTAGGCACATCTGATTTTGGACAGCCCATCCCTTTTATAATGCGGCGCTCTCACAGAGAACACAAGAGCACTGGGCACAGTGAGTGCTCCTGTGTAAGGGAGAACCGGGATAAACAGCAGGGCAATCGGCCTAACTATAGCATTTTTTAGACGTGGGGTCTCATACTTACCAATTTTTGCAAGACCTTTAGTCCTTGACCCTCTTCCACTGGGAATGGCCCCAGATTAGTGGTCCAGTCTGTTAATCTATGTTATTGATTGAGTACAATAGCCATGCTGTATATATTGTCCCCACTATCAATCTGGGGTTTTCTTTGAATACCTGAGTTTACTTTGCAGCCATCACTTGACTTTCCCTTGTATCCTTATGTACACACGACACTTTGTCTTGTGCCATTATATACTGTGTAAATCTCACTGACCTTGTGTGCTCGGGTACAAACGCGCCGTGTTAGCTCAGGGAAATGAAGGGATTAGAACTGTTTGTGGATTTGGATATATAGCAGATTTCATCTTTACCTGAGGATAAGTGTATTTGCATGACTTTTCTAGCCAAGTTAGACGGATTGAGAATAACGGACTCAATACAGACAACCTCTACTTCTAAGGGCAGAGCAGAGAATCGGGCCGATTATATAAAAGACACTATGACCGGAGTGTGATCTCAGTGAGATCTATTTCTCTCAGATGAGGAGAAATAAATGTATCCATCTTCTTCACTGTATCTGCCACGCTAAGACTGTACATGAGATAGGGAAATGGGCCCTTCACTATCCCTTGGGCTGGGGCCCTACCTATCCCTGTTCCCAAAGGTACCTCTGAGGAGGTTTGGACCTCATGTCTACTATTATATCCTATCCTAAGATGTCTCCTCCCCCTCTTCCAGGACAGAAATCCTAGTGTTTCAATACATAAGACAAACAGGAATAGCAGAAAATCCAATATCATACAAAAACAGTCACAAAAGGCAGAAAGGTATATAGGGAATGGTAGGAATATACAAATCAAATAGGAATAGGACAAGAAGGAAAACATACACCCAAAAACAGCATGCAACAATCTCCATCAACAACAAATGATCTCCAACTAAGCACAACAGCTGCTGTGAACCAGGAAGTAGAACTTTCACTGGCCAGGAAGAGAAAGCCTGGGCTGTTTTTACAGAGAGAGGAAATGACCAGATCAGGAGCAGCAGAGAGATTGAGCTGCATGTTTCTAGCCAGCATAGAAGAATAATAATAATAAATTTTATTTCTATAGCGCCGACATATTCCGCAGCACTTTACATTTCAGATGGGATTTGTACAGACAATAGACATTACAGCATAACAATAATCACTTAGATTATAAAAAATACCAAGAGGAATGAGGGCCCTGCTCGCAAGCTTACAGTCTATGAGGAAAAAGGGGAGACACGAAAGGTGGGTGGTAACAGTTGCCCTGATTGTTCGGACCAGCCATAATGTTAAGTGTGTAACAGTGCAGACACAGAGGGCTATTGGATGCATAAAGCATGTGGGAACATGATGCGGGGAACCTGGTTATGGTAAAACTTTTGGCTGTGCCACACAGGGATAGATTAGGTTAATGTGTTGAGGCGGTAGGCCAGTCTGAATGAATGCATTTTCAGGGCACGCTTAAACTTGTGGGGATTGGGGACTAATCGTATTGACCTGGGAAGTGCATTCCAAAGAATTGGCGCAGCACGTGTAAAGTCTTGGAGACGGGAGGTTCTGATTATTGAGGATGCTAACCTCAGGTCATCAGGAGAACAGAGGGCGCGGGTAGGGTGGTATACTGAAACAAGGGAGGAGATGTATGGTGGTGCTGAGCCTTGGAGAGCTTTGTGGGTGAGGATCGTTAACCTCTTTAGCACCAAAGTAATCAAAATCCATTTAATATGGGACACGAAACACACAGGCTAAATACAGTGCCTTGCGAAAGTATTCGTCCCCCTGGAACTTTTCAACCTTTTCCCACATATCATGCTTCAAACATAAAGATACTAAATGTAAATTTTTGGTGAAGAATCAACAACAAATGGGACACAGTTGTGAAGTTGAACAAAATTTATTGGTTATTTTATATTTTTGTGGAAATTCAAAAACTGAAAAGTGGGGCGTGCAATATTATTCGTCCCCTTTACTTTCAGTGCAACAAACTCACTCCAGAAGTTCATTGTGGATCTCTGAATGATCCAATGTTGTCCTAAATGACTAATGATGATAAATATAATCCACCTGTGTGTAATCAAGTCTCCGTATTGATGCACCTGCTTTGTGATAGTCTCAGGGTTCTGTTTGATGCACAGAGAGCATCATGAAGACCAAGGAACACAACAGGCAGGTCTGTGATACTGTTGTAGAGAAGTTTAAAGCCGGATGTGGATACAAAATGATTTCCAAAACTTTAAACATCTGTGCATAGAAATCGGACTGCGCTCTGATGTCACCCGAGTGCAGGCTGATATTTTCCACTCACTCATTGACTCACATGGCCAATTGCGATTCGACTATTAGATCAAACTGACGCATGCTGTAACTTTTTTTCTTGGACAGACACTGTGTATGGCCCCATAGAATAACATTGGTCCAAGTGCGTTCCAATATTTTGTCAGATTATACTCAGACCGAAAAACATTGCCAAAGCCATACGAGGGCTTGTTTTTCTATTTTTTTGCTGGATAAGTTTTTGTTTTATATTAAATGATCCATTTTACCACTATGTATTGTATAAAAAATAAGTGAAAAATCTTAGTGGGGTGGAATAAAAAAAAATTTCTTTTTTAATTTTGTATTTATGATGTTTACTTGGGAGTAAAAATAACCTAACAAGTTTGTTCTATGAGTGAATAAGTGAATACAGTTATGGTGGTACTAACTTATTTTTTGCTTGTTTTACTACATAAAAAAAACTCTGAGAACCATATTTTTTTATTTTTTCGCCGACAGGGTTATATAAAATTATATAAAAAAATTTTTTTTTCTTTTTTTTGGAGGGCGAACTGCAGTTTTCATTGGTGATATAATTATCATGTGGTCCGATGTTACATTATCTACTCTATAGCTGCTCGTTAATCTCTGATTTGTAGCCACATGTTTTGCACTTTTATTTTAAAAATAATAAAACTGTTAAAAGCAAAGTTTTTTTTGTTACATTTGTTTTATAGTCCCTTTAGGGGATTTGCACCTATAGGATACAGTTCTATACTTTAAAATTGCATTCTATTGTATAATTACCGATCTTCTGTGATCCCCGGCCACGGGACGTAGCTGAGAAGTTAAACTGTTGCGATCGGAGTTACCTACCGCTACTCTCGACAGTACAGATCGGGCTGAGGAGCTCTTTTAGTGATGTCTCACTTGAGGCTGTGTATGTACAAAAGGTATCATCAAAGGGTTTTTAAATAGATATTTTAGACTTGTTGAAGCTGGTGTGCTTACGTTGAAGTATTCTATTTTAAAATGGCTGTATGTTTATATTTAAAAATAATGTTCTGTCTCATATTGAAATGAGCAACAATCTTCTTTTCCGTGCTCCATTTGTGCTAATCTATCTAAAGTATACTTTACAAACCACCCTGATCAAATGATCGCCGTGACTCCATACTAACGGTAGAGCCATAAATCTGTCAGACCTTTACAGGAAGAGTTGTGACGTTGCTTTCTATAATTTCCCCAGTGAACATAATGAAGGCAGCAGTACAATGGTCTTGGAGAGCACACGCGTCGGGGACACAGGAGGCTGTTAGCTGCTGATAAGGTCACTATCCCTGAAGCAGCCACCAGATGTCCGCTAATTTCCCATTTACTGCTGCCAAATAATCTTAAGGGGGTTTTACACATAGCGATATCGCTAACAATATTGCTAAAGCATCACCGATTTGGTGACGCAGCAGCGATATCGCTATGTGTGATACTTACCTCCGACCGGCTCCCCCGCTGTCCATCGCTGATCGTGAGATCGCGCAGCTCCATTTCTCGCCGGGCGCTTCCTGCTGGACTTCCTGCTGGCACCAACGAGCGACGCGTGGACGCGGACGGATGATATCAGGATCGCCGCGTCTGAAAGGTAAGTAACGACCGCTAGATCGCTGCTGCATCGCTGTGAGATCTGCCTGTGAGGCAGCTCACTAGCGACCATTTAGCGATGCCCCAGCGATCCTGACCGGGTCGTATCGTGGTTGGGATCGCTGGTGCATTGCTAAAAGTAACGGGGCCTTTAGCCTCTCTATACACATAATAGGGACAATTACCAGAAAAGGACACTAGGATGGCAGGGATCCAATCATCATACACAGTAATATATTATTCTGGAGTCAGATTTTATTCCGGATGCAAACACGGATCAATAATGTGTTCCTGTATGAGGCTATTGGGGATTGCTATGTACATGTCTCTAGGAGCAACACAACCAAAAACGGAGTGAAAATCCACAGAGGGTGCACAGTAACGCTACTGAGATCAGTAATATGAAGGGGAATCTTTGTGGTGACTGGCTAAACTTTTTTGGAAGTTTAAGGCTATGTGCACACACTGCAGATTCACCTGTGGGTTTTTTCCCGCGGAACCGCAGGTAAAACCGCAGGTAAAGTGACCTGCGGTTTGGCCTGCAGTTTTGCCCTGCGGTTTCACACCTCTACTATGTTAAAGGTGTGAAACCGCAGCAGAATCCGCAGAAACAATTGACATGCTTCGGAAAAAAAACCGCAGCAAAACCGCGCGGAAAAAACAGCAGCGTGAGCACAGCGGTTTTGAAAACCCATAGGGTTACCTGGTAATGTACCATGTCTGCGGAACTGCTGCAGTTCCGCAGGGTCAAAACCGCAGCGGAACCGCAGCAAAAACCGCAGCGTGTGCACATAGTGAAGTGTAAGCTTTTTTTTTTTTATTTAGAAGATTTGTGTTCCCCGCAGTGCACTCCTTGCCAATCTTAAGGGGTCAATATTTTGAAGCCTTATTGCAGTCCTGCGCAGACTCAGACTGGCCAACTGGACAACAGGAGAATCCTCCGGTGGGCCACCACTCTCTTATATGGACAGTACTTGGCACAATACACTTGAATCACTATATACAGACAAAGGCAGGATCTTAATTATTTAGCGAAATACCTAGATTATTGCTTTAGACAGTCATGAATTAAGGTAAAATCATATTTGCATGTAGCTGAAAAGTTGGGCTCTGGACTTGATGTTACTGGTGGGCCCTTGGCAGCCTAGTCCGACACTGGTCCTGTGTGTTATCCAGCCTGACATTCTAGAAAAGTATTACATGGGGTCAGCTCAAAAGGAACAGCAATGAGGAGCAGAGTGAGGGATCAGACACAGAAAGATCATGCTGAGCTTTTTAACAAGTTTTTATCTCTCCCTAGAGCAGGATTCACATCCACACTGCTCAGTTCTGCTTTATATTTGCTTCCATTCTGCTGCTTTTCTTTGTCTGCTTAAAAGGGAATAAATGGGAAGAATTCTTCACATCTGTGTGCTGTGTATGGGAGACATCATGGCAGCCAGTCTCCATCCACCAGCTTAGTGTCAATTGAAAATTAAGATACAGCGCCTGAGGAGGGGAAAACTGGTGAAATGGCAAGATACAAATCAATAAGGCCAGAGATAGAGTTATTTCTACCTGTCTTAGTCCTGGAAAAATGTTAACTACACTCCTAGTAGAACTTCAAACAACTGGTAACGTGGCTGTAAGTAATAAAAAATGAAGTGGATGCGGCACCTACATGCAACATTGTGCAACACTAGAACAGATCAGGGGTTTCACGTACAAAGAAATTGCATGTGGAGGCCATGTGAAGAGGCAAAAAGTGATGCAAACTTCCAGAAGCTGAGAAGGACAAAATCAAATAATCTATGTATTTATTACAGGGCTGCGTTCACACATTGTGGTCGCTGTGTGTTTTTTTTTTGGCCGTGACTATTAAAACTGCAGGAAAACAACAAAGTGTGAGCGCAGTCTTATATACTTTAGAGGTCACATCCTAAATTACAATTATAGAGGTTGTCTCACTTTCAATCTTCCAGAGTGCACCGCTCATATCTTGCGCCTCCTGTCTTCTTGCTTGCGCGTGGTGCAGATCGTTTGCTCATTTTGCTTTTCTCCTGGGTTACGCCAGTGTGAATGTGCACCTATATCAATATGTCTTCCAGTTTTTTTTTTTGTTTTTCTTTCTTTTTTTTTGTACTTTAGTACATTCAGGGGTGTGGCTTCCCCTTTTTGGGGGCTATGCATTTAGTTTTTATAGCTTTCCATGTGCAGGTGTTTAAACAGTCAGGTCTGGGGTCCTGCTCTGTGCTATGAAGATTCTCAGGTTCTCAGGTTCTTTCGCCGGGAGCGCAAGTATGTGATTTGCATACATACGGTCACGCACCGAATAGACGTGCACTGTTTTGCTTAATACAAATGTATTTGGCGAGACCGGACACGTCTAGTCTGAATGTGGCCGGAAGTATGCATATGACATACTTGCGGAGAATCCTAACGGCGCGCAGAGCGAAATCAGAAGTCTGCAGTCATCATATAAAGTGACTGTAGACTTGTAGGCTGAGGCCGGGCAACCCATTTAAAGTCAACAAGGAACCAAGAAATGAAAACTCTGGTCAGTGATTAGAAACATAGCAATGCAGCAAATATACACTCTGCCTTAGGCTGTGTGCACACGCTGCGGATTTTGCTGCGGTTCCGCTGCGGTTTTGGCCGCTGCGGACCCGCAGCAGTTTCTGCTGCGGTGTACAGTACCATGATTCCCTATGGGAATCAAAAACCGCAGTGCAGACTGTGCGGAATTTTCCGCGCGGATTATCTGCGGTTTTCAATCCGCAGAAAGAATTGACATGTCAATTCTTTCTGCGGATTCTCCTGCGGTTTGCCATCTCCTCTATTGAGGAGATGAAAACCTGCAGGGCAAAACCGCAGAGCAATCCGCAGGTAAAACCGCAGGTCTTTTGACCTGCGGTTTCACCTTCGGATTTAACAAAATCTGCGCGGATGAATCCGCACATAATCCGCAGCGTGTGCACACAGCCTCAAAGTTGTGTTGCTCTTATATAACATGAATGCTCATTCCCATGTACATGAAGGGTATAAAGTGCATGGCACGCAGCCTGATTGCATAGTAAGGGTGAATTAGTCCACCGCCCTTATTGTTCCTTTATTAGCGTGTCATCATTGTTTCACAATCAGTTGCTAATTAGTGATGACTCAGGAGGACTCCACCCTTCATTGCTCCACCTTCGCTTCCTGTGTAAACTCTTCCGCCCCACCAGCCGTCTATGTATGCGCTCAGATTCTACAATTACTAACTTAACACACTGTTTTTTTTCTATTAAACCCAATTTCTTTCCAATCCATAGAATAAAAAATGCTTTGTACGCTCTTAAGGCAAATGTGGAATTAATAATTAATGGTCACAATACAGCAACTATTCAATACAGGAAAAAAGCAAATAAAAAATAATAAATCAATCAATAAATAAATATTGACAGAATCATTCTTTAAATGACGATACCCAGAAGAACAAGCAGAGGACCGACTGCAAAACTTCTCTAAGTCATATCAATCCATGTTATTCTTTAATAATCTAATATATAAAGCTCAAGTGTATGTATGTATGTGTGTGTATGTGTGTATGTCCGGATAGGCATCCGCACCGTCGCAGCTACAGCCACAAAATTTGGCACAGTCACACGTCTGGACCCCGAGAGCGTCCTAGGCTATGTTGTGAGGTGAAATTTTAACCCCGCGCGTTCCAATTCACCAAACAATTTGCCCCTATCTACATACTGGGGAAACAGTGTGTGCGTATCAAGCCCCGCCCCTCATTATGATGTCATAATGGTTGACTATGGGATGGAGGATGTGTGATGGGTATATGGGCACTGGACTATGGGATGGAGGATATGTATGACGGGTATATGGGCACGGGACTATGGGATTGAGGATATGTATGATGGGTATATGGGCACAGGACTATGGGATGGAGGATATGTATGATGGGTATATGGGCACGGGACTATGGGATGGAGGATATGTATGATGGGTATATGGGCACGGGACTATGGGATGGAGGGTGTGTGATGGGTATATGGGCACTGGACTATGGGATGGAGGATGTGTATGATGGGTATATGGTCCCTCGACTATGGGATGGAGGATATGTATGATGGGTATATGGGCACGGGACTATGGGATGGACGATATGTATGATGGGTATATGGGCACAGGACTATGGGATGGAGGGTGTGTGATGGGTATATGGGCACGGGACTATGGGATGGAGGATATGTATGACGGGTATATGGGCACAGGACTATGGGATGGAGGGTGTGTGATGGGTATATGGGCACTGGACTATGGGATGGAGGATATGTATGATGGGTATATGGGCACGGGACTATGGGATGGAGGATATGTGTGATGGGTATATGGGCACGGGACTATGGGATGGAGGGTGTGTGATGGGTATATGGGCACTGGACTATGGGATGGAGGATATGTATGACGGGTATATGGGCACGGGACTATGGGATGGAGGATATGTATGATGGGTATATGGGCACAGGACTATGGGATGGAGGGTGTGTGATGGGTATATGGGCACTGGACTATGGGATGGAGGATATGTATGATGGGTATATGGGCACTGGACTATGGGATGGAGGATATGTGTGATGGGTATATGGGCACGGGACTATGGGATGGAGGGTGTGTGATGGGTATATGGGCACTGGACTATGGGATGGAGGATATGTATGACGGGTATATGGGCACAGGACTATGGGATGGAGGGTGTGTGATGGGTATATGGGCACAGGACTATGGGATGGAGGGTGTGTGATGGGTATATGGGCACTGGACTATGGGATGGAGGATATGTATGATGGGTATATGGGCACAGGACTATGGGATGGAGGGTGTGTGATTGGTATATGGGCACTGGACTATGGGATGGAGGATATGTATGACGGGTATATGGGCACAGGACTATGGGATGGAGGGTGTGTGATGGGTATATGGGTACAGGACTATGGGATGGAGGGTGTGAGATGGGTATATGGGCACTGGACTATGGGATGGAGGATATGTATGATGGGTATATGGGCACGGGACTATGGGATGGAGGATATGTATGATGGGTATATGGGCACAGGACTATGGGATGGAGGGTGTGTGATGGATATATGGGCACTGGACTATGGGATGGAGGATATGTATGATGGGTATATGGGCACTGGACTATGGGATGGAGGATATGTGTGATGGGTATATGGGCACGGGACTATGGGATGGAGGGTGTGTGATGGGTATATGGGCACTGGACTATGGGATGGAGGATATGTATGACGGGTATATGGGCACAGGACTATGGGATGGAGGGTGTGTGATGGGTATATGGGCACAGGACTATGGGATGGAGGGTGTGTGATGGGTATATGGGCACTGGACTATGGGATGGAGGATATGTATGATGGGTATATGGGCACAGGACTATGGGATGGAGGGTGTGTGATTGGTATATGTGCACTGGACTATGGGATGGAGGAAATGTATGACGGGTATATGGGCACAGGACTATGGGATGGAGGGTGTGAGATGGGTATATGGGCATGGGACTATGGGATGGAGGATATGTATGACGGGTATATGGGCACAGGACTATGGGATGGCGGATATGTATGATGGGTATATGGGAACGGGACTATGGGATGGAGGATGTGTGATGGTATATGGACACTGGACTATGGGATGGCGGATATGTATGATGGGTATATGGGCATGGGACTATGGGATGGTGGATGTATGATGGGTATATGGGCACGGGACTATGAGATGGAGGATATGTATGATGGGTATATGGGCATGGGACTATGAGATGAAGGATGTGTGATGGGTATATGGGCACTCGACTATGGGATGGCGAATATGTATGATGGGTATATGGGCATGAGACTATGGGATGGAGGATGTGTGATGGGTATATGGGCACGGGACTATGGGTTGGAGGATATGTATGATGGGTATATGGGCACGGGACTATGGGATGGAGGATGTGTGATGGGTATATGGGCACTTGACTATGGGATGGAGAATATGTATGATGGGTATATGGTCACGGGCCTATGGGATCGTGGATATGTATGATGGGTATATGGGCACGTGACTTTGGGATGGAGGATGTGTGATGGGTATATGGGCACTCGACTATGGGATGGTGGATATGTATGATGGGTATATGGGCACGGGACTATGGGATGGAGGATAGGTATGTTGGGTATATGGGCACGGGACTATGGGATGGAGGATGTGTGATGGGTATATAGGCACTCGACTATGGGATGGTGGATATGTATGATGGGTATATGGGCACAGGACTATGGGATGGAGGATAATTATAATTTGCTATAACTAACCACAGTTAGTTACTATGCCCGGGCAACGCCGGGCTCTTCAACTAGTACTATAATAATAATAATAATATAATATTAAGCCAACAGTTATACTTTTATAACCGTAGGTTTAATTTTTATTTCATAATAGTACACATGAAAATAAAACACTTTGTAACCAATCTTATCAGAGAAATTTGCTTCTTTCTCTTCCTGGACTGATCTTTCACTCTCGATTAATGGGTAAAATCAGTATTCAGCGAAGACAGAGTTTCCCATTACTGAGATAGGAGCTGGCATTTGGTGCTTTCAAAACTCTATGAAGATGGGAGGAGCTAGAGGCAGATGCAAACATTCTGCTGCAGGCTCTTCTGACATGACAGTTAGAGTTCTCCATAGAACTTTATGAGCACCAACTGTCACCTCCTATCTCAGTAATGGGAAAGTCTTTATTCAATAAAAACAGATTTTACCCTTGAATTGAGAATTTTAAGAACGAAAGATCAGTTCCAGGAGAAGAAAGAAGATTTCTCTTATAAGATATATTATAAAGTTTCTTATTTCCATGTGTAGTATTGATTTCTGAAATAAAAAAAACAAAAACAAGTTACTATTTAAATACTGAGACAACTTGAAACACTTTTATACAACACAATTTGGGATCTTTCCATATTCCCTTTTTTTTCCAGTTTACTTTGGAAGCACAAGAGCATAAAAAAAACAAAAAAACCTTTGGTACTGTTTGACAGTGACGAAAAGTTTTATTGTTGCCAGTAAGTCGTTATTCACACGTCAGTAGTTGTCAGTTTTTTTCTGCAGATGCGTTAAAGCATTATATTAACACGCGGTTGTGTGAAGGTCTTAAAGAATCAAACTATTGCTCTTGCACCTATAATCATACGACTGAAAGAAAATAAAAGGAATGATGTTAAGCAGCAAGCTTTCCAGACGTTTTAGATATATAAAAGCGTGCCTGATGAAGAGGCCTCAATTGTCGCTGCATAAAAGTTTTCATTTTTGTTTGGCTTTATAAGGGGGGGGCAAGGAATGTGGGGTCTACATGCAGTAATAATAAATAAAAAAGTTTTATGCTGCTGTAATTTGGAAATCCATAATCATAACACTAGGTGGCAGCAGAGCAGCACCGGAGAAAAGTCCCTGTAGGCCAGCGATCCCCCTGCGCCTATCATTTTCCTGTTACATGGCACCGCATGATACAAGTTATGCACCTGAGGCTTCCAAGGTGCGGAAATAAAAGTTCTATTCTAACACTTCCCATTAGTAATAGGATGAGTCTCCGCAGCCGGATTGTGTGATTTTATATGCTTCCGATTGTCATGCGAGATGATCAATGTATCAATTACGGGAATATTTTATGCTTCTGAAAATCCTAAACATATTTTGGGCAGTATCGATTGCCAATCTAATGAAGTAGCCCAAATGTTAGGGTTACTTGCCAATTTTCGCAGCAACATCATTACAGCTTTAAGGCTATGAACTTTACGACGATGCAGATTTTCTACACCCATTAAATAAGCATTTTTTTTTTTTTAAATACACAGGGTTAAAAAAAAAAACCTCACCAAAAACTAATTGTGTGAACACAGCCTTAGGCCTCTTTCACACATCAGTATTTTTGATCAGTATTTGTATGTCAAAACCAGGAGTGTCTCTGAAACAAAGAACAGACATCAGTCTTTCAATTATATTTTTTCTCGATGAGTTCCATTCCTGGTTTTGGCATACTGACGTGTGAATGAGCCCTTATGCAGGAGAATGGGGTAAAAAAAAAATCCGACTGTTCCAATTACTGCCGACTTGCATGTTGCAGCTGCAGAACCTTGCAGGTCACAATGCAAACGCATTCACCTGCATTTCATGACCCTGTGTAGCCCCAGATTAAGGCCGGGGTTGGATGAGTCTCGCATGTCACTATCCGGCACTCGGATCAGAGCGTTCAGCTGCATAGAGATACATGGCGCTCCCGAGTGCCGGGCATTGACTTCCGAGACTCGTCCGAGTTTCTCGCTTGTGTGACCCCGGCCTTACAGGGAGGGCTGAGCATGATAGATCATTACTCGCCTGAACATTTGTGGCCCTGGCGTGGAGATGAGCGTTGCCAATTCCATCTGGCAGTGGTTTATCTCCAGCTCTTCATTAAAGTAAACACGCACGATGAGCCGATCCAAGCTTGCATGTTTATGAAGGGTTCGGGAAAGATATGTGTTTGGCTTTGGGTCTGAAACGTGATCTCCATGTAATGCCTGCAGTGAAGATTTAACTCCTTTTCTTCCTCCCACATTGCACCTGTAAATGGCATTATAGCTGGTGAGCGGCGGCCGCTACAGGACGGATAGAAGGAGCCGTTTCTTGCAGTAAATACAATGGAGCAAATTACCGGTCATGGCTGCAGATCAGTTTGCACGGAGTAAAGCCGGCTGTGATTTTGTGGCTGATCCGGACAGATATTCACCATCTAGGGGGCTTGTCACACTTTAGAATTGGATGATGCTTCTCTTTTCTCATGAAAAAAAGATTTAAATGCGTTATTGGAAACAATTTATCACCAATCCGCAGGATACATTCGTGATGGCGGATGTCTGATTGGCAGAACCGGGCACTTTATGGAGTGGCAGAAAGTATGCGCAACCGCCACTCCATTCACCCTCTATAGAGCCGCTGAACGCTACACTCGGCTTTTTCCCATCAGTCCTGTAGAGAATGAATGGAGCAGCGGTCGGGCATCCAGCGTGCCTCTCCATTCTGGAATGGGACAAAGGGTCCGACTTCTGCTGATCGTTGCAGGTCCCTGTAATGGGATCAGCAAGTTCTGATCTATACTATGGATGGGCGATAAACTTTAAGGACTCGTTCAGATTTCCATTATCACATACATGTTCTGTCTTTTAAAGATGACAGTCTCTGACAATGTTCACGCCTTTTTTTGGGACAGTGTATCCACACAATAAAAAGGTAATGTCTGTTTTTGTTCTTGATCAAAATCTTTGATACAAGTCTTTGGGTAAGTTTGTAACATCGTAAAAGACGGGATCAGTGGATCACTAAAGAAACAAGACAGAGGAATCGACGCCTTGGAAATGTAGAACTGAAGAAGGAGGTTATCAACACCATGGATGGCAAGAAGAACAATCAATCACTTTTGGAACCAATCCAGCCAGACATGTCACTGGGGGCAAGGATCACCAAGCAACTTGCCTACTTTGGACACATCATACGAAGAGAGCCAATCACCAGAGAAGGACATCATGGTCGGAAGAACAGGAGGAACAAGATGAAGAGGAAGATCAGCAACCCGATGGCTTGTTACTACCAATAGAATGGCGGAGAAGACCCTGGTGGACCTACCATATCTAGTCTTGCACAAGATCGATCTTCCTACAGAATGTTCATCCATCAATTTGCCATGGCTCGAGATTGTTAAAAAAAATAGGACAGGAAAAGATTTGCAATTTTTTATTTATTTTAAGCCATAAAGAAAACAACTAAGAAAACATTGATGGTAAAGATCGGACACAAGTGGTGAAATACTGATGTTTTTTTCACATACGAGCAAAAAAAAAACCAGCCATCTGACTGAGGCCCCCCGATGCGGCAGATGCTATAAGGTGGGCTCATGTCCCACCACTGGTTAGCTTTACTACGTGGGGTTTGAAATATTTTGGGATTTATCATCGTGACCTCTGTGAAATGCCCCATTTTAGCATCAAGCACTTCTGATGTCGGCTTCCTGGGACTTGTCCAGTCTCTGGATAGTGTAATATGAAGGCATATGTAATAACTTAGGCATCCCGGAGTGTTCTAGAGCATACAGTGACACAAAGCCTGCAGGAGACAAACACAGAACCGTACGGGACCTCAAAACACTCACATGGACGGGTGGCACTAGAGCTCCGACAACAAACCAGACTTTAGCTTCCATCTGGTAAAATAAAACATGGTTTCCAATTGGTTGCCATAAACAATGCTAAAGAGAAAGTGTCATCACAAAATAACTTGCTTAAACAATTGTTTGGTGTTAAGTGAATTTTTTTTGTATATATCACAATCCTGTTCTGTAGAGACTTTTCAGTAGTCTCATTGTCATCAGAGGCAGGATTACACTGACAGGTAGCACCTCTATAAACAGCTGATAACACACGATCCACGTATCACAATAAATCATATTACAGCCGATCAGTTCTCTGCTCTATACTGATGAGGGGCGAAAACCCTGAAACAGTTGTCTACAGAGGGAATCTCTTTCTTTAGGAGGAGATTCTGGTTTGTTTAATATTTATCGTTTTGTTGCAAGTTTGTTTCTATGGTTGGAGGTTGATTAACGGCTCATTAAGGCGACAGTTTTGCTCGTATGAGTTCTATCAGTGGTTTTCAAGGATGGCACTCGTTCATCATACTCCATGCTAATTCTCTTGGATCTCTCTGCAGTATTCGACACTGTGGATCATCAGCTCCTCCTCACTATGCTCCGTTCCATTGGCCAAGGACACCGTTCTCTCCTGGTTCTCCTCCTATCTCTCTGACCGCTCCTTTACTGTATCTTTTGCCGGTTCCTCCTCCTCTCACCTTCCCCTTACTGTTGGGGTTCCTCCAGGATCGGTTCTAGGTCCCCTCCTCTTCTCCTTGTACACTGCCCCTATTGGTCAAACAATCAGTAGATTTGGTTTCCAGTACCATCTCTATGCTGATGACACCCAATTATACGTTTCTTCTCCTGACATCACGCCTGCCTTTCTAGAAAACACCGGCCATTGTCTAAACC
Organism: Dendrobates tinctorius; assembly: GCF_039654945.1. NCBI lineage: Eukaryota > Metazoa > Chordata > Amphibia > Anura > Dendrobatidae > Dendrobates > Dendrobates tinctorius. Next base: position 22,696,052 of record NW_027361878.1, read on the forward strand.
AGGGTTCCCCAACTCCAGTCCTCGAGGCCCACCAACAGATCTTGTTTTCAGAATTTCCATTGTATTGCACAGGTGAAGCAATTATCACCTGAGCAATACAAAGGAAATCCTGAAAACATGACCCGTTGGTGGGCCTCGAGGACTGGAGTTGGGGAACCCTGGTCTAAACACTGTGTCTAACATCATGTCCTCACTATATCTGAAACTGAACCTGTCAAAGACTGAACTCCTTGTGTTTCCTCCATCTACTAATGTACCTATACCCGACATTGCCAATTCCGTGTGTGGCTCCACTATTACTCCCCAGCAACATGCCCGCTGTCTTGGGGTCATACTTGATTCCGAGCTTTCCTTTGCCCCCCACATTTGATCACTGGCTCGCTCTTGTCATCTGCACCTCAAAAACATTACTAGAATTCGACCTTTTCTTACTTTTGAGTCTGCAAAATCTCTTATTGTTTCTCTTATTCATTCTCGTCTCGACTACTGTAACTCTCTTCTAATCGGTCTCCCTCTTACCAAACTCTCCCCTCTCCAATCTGTCTTGAATGCTGCAGCCAGGATCATATTCCTCGCCAATCGTTACACCGATGCCTCTACCTTGTGCCAGTCATTACACTGGCTACCCATCCACTCCAGAATTCAGTATAAACTTATTACCCTCACCCACAAAGCTCTTCATGGCTCACCACCACCCTACATCTCCTCCCTTGTTTCAGTATACCATCCTACCCGCACCTTCCGTTCTGCTGATGACCTGAGGTTAGCATCCTCAATAATCAGAACCTCCCACTCCCGTCTCCATGACTTTACACGTGCTGCGCCAATTCTTTGGAATGCACTTCGCAGGTCAATACGATTAGTCCCCTATCCCCACAATTTTAAGCGTGCCCTGAAAACGCATTTATTCAGACTGGCTTATCGCCTCAACACATTAACCTAATCTATCCCTGTGTGGCACAGCCAAAAGTTTTACCATAACCAGGTTCCCCGCACCATTCTCCCACATGCTTTATGCATCTATTAGCCCTCTGTGTCTGTACTGTTACACACTTAACATTATGGCTGGTCCATACAATCAGGGCAACTGTTACCACCCACCTTTCGTGTCTACCTCTTTCCTCATAGACTGTAAGCTTGCGAGCAGGGCCCTCATTCCTCTTGGTATCTGTTATGATCTATGTGATTATTGTTATGCTGTAATGTCTATTGTCTGTACAAATCCCCTCTGAAATGTAAAGTGCTGCGGAATATGTCGGCGCTATAGAAATAAAATGTATTATTATTATTATTATCATAGTCTAGGGGGCTGTTCACATGTCCAGGTATTTTTGCTGCCCTAGCGGTCCGAACAAAATTAGAGAATTCTCCGGCTTGGATCTATCTCGTCAATACAACACTAGGGGTCCGTGAAAATGTTTTACACGTTCTGTCTTGTCCTGACTGTTTGATAGGAGCACATTGAGAAGCCGACATCCGTGGGGGTTTTTTCACCTGTGAAACATTGATGAAACGCTGATGGTAAAAACAGACACTTTCCAAACTCTGATGAATCTCAGACCGATTTGTTTCATACGAAAAAAATCACTAATGTCTTAAGGAGGCCTTATGGCCTCTGAATGCTGAGCTCAGTATAGCCCCGCCCACACCACTGATTGGAAGCTTTCTGTGCACACTTCCCATATCCATAAAGCTGCCAATCAGCGGTGGGGGCGTGGCTGGACCAGGAGGCACAAGACACCTAGTCCTGTAGTGATAATCTACTGCTGATAAAACACTCATTTCATTAAAACAGCAACACAGAGCCTAGTAAGTGACACATCGCCGGAATTAGGCTCTCGGCCTCTAAATCATGCTGCTCTCAGATTACAAAGCAAAACTACTGACATATTCCATTTAAATGCTTCAAAAGATTCTTAGGTTGTGTTCACACATTGAAGTCATTTTCCGGCATTTTTTTGCTGCAGCTCCCGTGTAACGTTGCGCTTTTACCTTAATCTTGCAGGGATATGGTTGCAAGACTGTGTGGCCAATTTACAGTGTTTGAGGTTTTCCTAAATTAAGTGATTGTATCGGGAAAGATCGCAGCGGTACATAAGCGCTGTACTTAAGATCTGCAAAACAGCAACGTGTGAACACAGCCTTAGCAGACTAAGGTCACCTCCTTGTAGCCTAGTCTGTCACGTTGTTGCATTAACATCTAGGAGGACTTCCGTGACACGGAGACTCTCCCACGTCCTCCGGGTCATGTCGCTATACATTCAGGGAGGACGGCAGAGCTCCGGGTATGAACTGTATGACTCTTTATATCATTATACAATTCTGGCTTTGTCTTTACTACTTGGAATAAAGTTGAGAAAGTTGTAAAAAGTTAGTGACACTTTACTACTGATTTCTCAAGACTCAGGAAGTTCCTCCGGAGCAGACGCCGCTCCGTTATAGACTTCTACTGTCGTCCGCCTAGCTCTATTAGAAAATCTTTGGGCCAAAATCAAGAAGGTGGAGTCCCCCCCTCCTGCAACTCTCTGACAATCTCCAGGGCCCCATTCTCCTACATACCTGGCCTGAGAGCAGAAGATTTGGGCCAGGGCCAGCCAGCGCCGGCATGTGTCAGCTATGGGGCATGGTGTGTAAGGAGGAGACACCTGGGGGATGAAGAGGTAAGACACCGGTATGTGCGGAATGTGACGGAACGGGCTACTCCCCACACCTCTGCTACAGACAGGTGTCACCGGCACATTGGGGGAGCAGGTATGGGGAGAGACGAGAAAAGAAGCAGTCCTAGGAAGGTAAGATGGAAGGACATGACCACTGGGCTCCGAGGAGCAATTTTGACGAAATGTTGGATTTGGCACAAAGATTGCAGAACTCCTTTCAGAGGAGACCACCATTGTGCTTCCAGGATCACTTCTACAATAAAAATGCCAAAAATTGGGTCTCACCAAACATGGGGGGTTGGTCAAACGCAGACTGTGCCCCCTCCGCAATCCAAACATTAATTTGGACAAGATGTCACAGACAAGAAGTGAACGTGTCCTCACCCCAAAGACACCTCATGATGTGACATTCCCTCAGCTCCTGCCCCGGATCCCCCCATACGTGTGCACCCTCAGCTTGGTTGAGCGCACAGGTGTTTTCTTATCTCCTGACAGAATGAAATAATGAGGCATTGAAATGGAACATGCGGGAACCTTCGATTGCCTGGATCATCCGTCATAGCATCAAACTACTGGATATATGAAGGGGCGATGGAGGGGCCGTCCACGCTGTGAGCTAGAAGCCTCTCTACACACGATGCCTCAGCACCAACAGTGCCAGGCACAACGCCCCCATGAGTAGTGCCAGCCACAGTGCCCCCATGAGTAGTGCCAGGCAAGTGCCCTCATAAATAGTGCCAGGCACAGAGCCCCCCTGAATAGTTCCAGGCACAGTGCCCCCATGAATGGTGCAAGGCGCAGCGCCCCCATGAATAGTGCCAGGTATAGAGCCCCCATGAATAGCGCCAGGTACAGCGCCCCCATGAATAGTGCCAGGAATAGAGCCCCCATAAATAGTGCCAGGCACAGTGCCCCCATGAATAGTGCAAGGCGCAGCGCCCCCATGAATAGTGCCAGGTATAGAGCCCCCATGAATAGCGCCAGGTACAGTGCCCCCATGAGTAGTGCCAGCCACAGTGCCCCCATGAGTAGTGCCAGGCACAGTGCCTTCATAAATAGTGCCAGGTATAGAGCCCCCCTGAATAGTGCCAGGCACAGTGCCCCCATGAATGGTGCAAGGCGCAGCGCCCTAATGAAGAGTGCCAGGTATAGAGCCCCCATGAATAGCGCCAGGTACAGTGCCCCCATGAATAGTGCCAGGAATAGAGCCCCCATAAATAGTGCCAGGCACAGTGCCCCCATGAATAGTGCAAGGCGCAGCGCCCCCATGAATAGTGCCAGGTATAGAGCCCCCATGAATAGTGCCAGGTATAGAGCCCCCATGAATAGCGCCAGGTACAGTGCCCCCATGAATAGCGCCAGGTACAGTGCCCCCATGAATAGTACCAGGTATAGAGCCCCCATGAATAGTGCCAGGTATAGAGCCCCCATGAATAGCGCCAGGTACAGTGCCCCCATGAATAGTGCCAGGTATAGAGCCCCCATAAATAGTGCCAGGCACAGTGCCCCCATGAATAGTGCAAGGCGCAGCGTCCCCATGAATAGTGCCAGGCACAGTGCCCCCATGAATAGTGCCAGGTATAGAGCCCCCATAAATAGTGCAAGGCGCAGCGCCCCCAAGAATAGTGCCAGGTATAGAGCCCCCATGAATAGTGCCAGGTATAGAGCCCTCATGAATAGCGCCAGGTACAGTGCCTCCATGAACAGTGCCAGGCACAGTGCCCCCATAAATAGCGCCAGGTACAGTGCCCCCATGAATAATGCCAGGTATAGAGCCCCCATGAACAGTGCCAGGCACAGTGCCCCCATGAATCGTGCAAGGCACAGTACCCCCTTGAATAGTGCCAGGCACAGTGCCCTCATGAATAGTGCCAGGCACAGTGCCCCAATGAATAGTGCCAGGCACAGTGCCCTCATGAACAGTGCCAGGCACAGTGCCCCCATGAATAGTGCCAGGTATAGAGCCCCCCATAAATAGTGCCAAGCACAGTGCCCCCATGAATACTGCCAGGCACAGTGCCCCCATGAATAGTGCCAAGCACAGTGCCCCCCCATAAATAGTGCCAGGCACAGTTCCCCCACGAATAGTGCCAGGCACAGTTCCCTCATGAGTAGTGCCAGGCACAGTGCCCCCATGAATAGTGCCAGGTATAGAGCCCCCCATAAATAGTGCCAGGCACAGTGCCCGTATGAATACTGCCAGGCACAGTGCCCCCATGAATAGTGCCAGGCACAGTGCCCCCATGAATAGTGCCAGGCACAGTGCCCCCCATAAATAGTGCCAGGCACAGTGCCCCCATGAATACTGTCAGGCACAGTGCCCCCCATAAATAGTGCCAGGCTCAGTGCCCCCATGAATAGTGCCAGGCACAGTGCCCCCATGAATAGTGCCAGGCTCACTGCCCCCATGAATAGTGCCAGGCACAGTGCCCCCATGAATAGTGCCAGGCACAGTGCCCTCATGAATAGTGCCAGGCACAGTGCCCCCATTAATAGTGCCAGGTATAGAGCCCCCCATAAATAGTGCCAGGCACAGTGCCCCCATGAATACTGCCAGGCACAGTGCCCCCATGAATAGTGCCAAGCACAGTACCCCCCATAAATAGTGCCAGGCACAGTGCCCCCACGAATAGTGCCAGGCACAGTTCCCTCATGAGTAGTGCCAGGCATAGAGCCACCATGAAAAGTTCCAGGCACAGTGCCCCCATGAATAGTGCCAGGCTCAGTGCCCCCATGAATAGTGCCAGGCACAGTGCCCCCATGAATAGTGCCAGGCACAGTGCCCTCATGAATAGTGCCAGGCACAGTGCCCCCATGAATAGTGCCAGGTATAGAGCCCCCCATAAATAGTGCCAAGCACAGTGCCCCCATGAATACTGCCAGGCACAGTGCCCCCATGAATAGTGCCAAGCACAGTGCCCCCCCATAAATAGTGCCAGGCACAGTGCCCCCACGAATAGTGCCAGGCACAGTTCCCTCATGAGTAGTGCCAGGCACAGTGCCCCCATGAATAGTGCCAGGTATAGAGCCCCCCATAAATAGTGCCAGGCACAGTGCCCCCATGAATACTGCCAGGCACAGTGCCCCCATGAATAGTGCCAAGCACAGTACCCCCCATAAATAGTGCCAGGCACAGTGCACCCATGAATAGTGCCAGGCACAGTGCCCCCATGAATAGTGCCAGGTATAGAGCCCCCCATAAATAGTGCCAGGCACAGTGCCCCCATGAATACTGCCAGGCACAGTGCCCCCCCATAAATAGTGCCAGGCACAGTGCCCCCACGAATAGTGCCAGGCACAGTTCCCTCATGAGTAGTGCCAGGCATAGAGCCACCATGAAAAGTTCCAGGCACAGTGCTCCCATGAATAGTGCCAGGCACAGTGCCCCCCATAAATAGTGCCAGGCACAGTGCCCCCATGAATACTGCCAGGCACAGTGCCCCCACGAATAGTGCCAAGCACAGTACCCCCCATAAATAGTGCCAGGCTCAGTGCCCCCATGAATAGTGCCAGGCACAGTGCCCCCATGAATAGTGCCAGGCTCAGTGCCCACATGAATAGTGCCAGGCACAGTGCCCCCATGAATACTGCCAGGCACAGTGCCCCCATGAATAGTGCCAGGCTCAGTGCCCACATGAATAGTTCCAGGCACAGTGCCCCCATGAACAGTGCCAGGCACAGTGCCCACATGAATAGTGCCAGGCTCAGTGCCCCCATAAATAGTGCCAGGCACAGTGCCCCCCATAAATAGTGCCAGGCACAGTGCCCCCATAATTAGTGCCAGACACAGTGCCCTCATGAATAGTGCCAGGCACAGTGCCCCCCATAAATAGTGCCAGGCACAGTGCCCCCATGATTAGTGCCAGACACAGTGCCCTCATGAATAGTGCCAGGCACAGTGCCCCATGAACAGTGCCAGGCACAGTGCCCCCATAAATAGTGCCAGGCACAGTGCCCCCATGAATAGTGCCAGGCACAGTGCCCCCATGAATAGTGCCAGACACAGTGCCCCCATGAATAGTGCCAGGCACAGTGCCCCCATGAATAGTGCCAGACACAGTGCCCCCATGAATAGTGCCAGGCACAGTGCCCTCATGAATAGTGCCAGGCAGAGTGGCCCCATGAATACTGCCAGGCACAGTGCCCCCATGAATAGTGCCAGACACAGTGCCCCCATGAATAATGCCAGGTATAGAGCCCCCATGAACAGTGCCAGGCACAGTGCCCCCATGAATAGTGCAAGGCACAGTACCCCCTTGAATAGTGCCAGGCACAGTGCCCTCATGAATAGTGCCAGGCACAGTGCCCCAATGAATACTGCCATACACTGTGCCCCCATAAACAGTGCCAGAGACAGTGCCCTCATGAACAGTGCCAGGTATAGAGCCCCCATGAATGGTGCCAGGCACAGTGTCCCCATAAACAGTGCTAGACAGTGCCAGGTATAGCGGCCCCATAAATAGTGCCAGGCACAGTGGCCACATGAATAGTGCCAGGCACAGTGCCCCCATAAATAGTGCCAGGCACAATGCCCTGAGTAGTGTCATGCATAGAGCCCCCATGAAAAGTTCCAGGCACAGTGCCCCCATGAATACTGCCAGGCACAGTGCCCCCATAAATAGTGCCAGGCACAGTGCCCCCATGAACAGTGCCAGGCACAGTGCCCCAATGAATATTGCCATACACTGTGCCCCCATAAACAGTGCCAGAGACAGTGCCCTCATGAACAGTGAATGGTGCCAGGCACAGTGTCCCCATAAACAGTGCTAGAGACAGTGCCAGGTATAGTGCCCCCAATAATTAGTACCAGGCACAGTGCCCCCACAAATAGTGCCAGGCACAGTGCCCTCAAGAGTAGTGCCAGGCATAGAGCCCCCATGAAAAGTTCCAGGCACAGTGCCCTCATGAATAGTGCCAGGTACAGTGCCCCCATAAATGGTGCCAGGCACAGTAACACCATGAAAAGTTCCAGGCACAGTGCCCCCATGAATAGTGCCAGGCACAGTGCCCCCTTGAATAGTGCCAGGCACAGTGCCCCCTTGAATAGTGCCAGGCACAGTGCCCCCATGAATAGTGCCAAGCACAGTTCCCCCATGAATAGTGCAGGCACAGTGCCCCCACAAATAGTGCCAGGCACAGTGCCTTCAAGAGTAGTGCCAGGCATAGAGCCCCCATGAAAAGTTCCAGGCACAGTGCCCTCATGAACAGTGCCAGGTACAATGCCCCCATAAATGGTGCCAGGCACAGTGCCCCCATGAATAGTACCAGGCACAATGCCCCCACGAATAGTGCCAGGCACAGTTCCACCATGAAAAGTTCCAGGCACAGTGCCCCCATGAATAGTGCCAGGCACAGTGCCCCCATGAATAGTGCCAGGCTCAGTGCCCCCATGAATAGTGCCAAGCACAGTGCCCCCATGAATAGTACCAGGCACAGTGCCCGAATGAATAGTGCCAGGCACAGTGCCCCCATGAATAGTGCCAGGTATAGAGCCCCCCATAAATAGTGCCAGGCACAGTGCCCCCATGAATACTGCCAGGCACAGTGCCCCCATGAATAGTGCCAAGCACAGTACCCCCCCATAAATAGTGCCAGGCACAGTGCCCCCACGAATAGTGCTAGGCACAGTTCCCTCATGAGTAGTGCCAGGCATAGAGCCACCATGAAAAGTTCCAGGCACAGTGCCCCCATGAATAGTGCCAGGCTCAGTGCCCCCATGAATAGTGCCAGGCACAGTGCCCCCATGAATAGTGCCAGGCACAGTGCCCTCATGAACAGTGCCAGGCACAGTGCCCCCATGAATAGTGCCAGGTATAGAGCCCCCCATAAATAGTGCCAAGCACAGTGCCCCCATGAATACTGCCAGGCACAGTGCCCCCATGAATAGTGCCAGGCACAGTGCCCCCCCATAAATAGTGCCAGGCACAGTTCCCCCACGAATAGTGCCAGGCACAGTTCCCTCATGAGTAGTGCCAGGCACAGTGCCCCCATGAATAGTGCCAGGTATAGAGCCCCCCATAAATAGTGCCAGGCACAGTGCCCGTATGAATACTGCCAGGCACAGTGCCCCCATGAATAGTGCCAGGCACAGTGCCCCCATGAATAGTGCCAGGCACAGTGCCCCCCATAAATAGTGCCAGGCACAGTGCCCCCATGAATACTGTCAGGCACAGTGCCCCCCATAAATAGTGCCAGGCTCAGTGCCCCCATGAATAGTGCCAGGCACAGTGCCCCCATGAATAGTGCCAGGCTCACTGCCCCCATGAATAGTGCCAGGCACAGTGCCCCCATGAATAGTGCCAGGCACAGTGCCCTCATGAATAGTGCCAGGCACAGTGCCCCCATTAATAGTGCCAGGTATAGAGCCCCCCATAAATAGTGCCAGGCACAGTGCCCCCATGAATACTGCCAGGCACAGTGCCCCCATGAATAGTGCCAAGCACAGTACCCCCCATAAATAGTGCCAGGCACAGTGCCCCCCATAAATAGTGCCAGGCACAGTTCCCTCATGAGTAGTGCCAGGCATAGAGCCACCATGAAAAGTTCCAGGCACAGTGCCCCCATGAATAGTGCCAGGCTCAGTGCCCCCATGAATAGTGCCAGGCACAGTGCCCCCATGAATAGTGCCAGGCACAGTGCCCTCATGAATAGTGCCAGGCACAGTGCCCCCATGAATAGTGCCAGGTATAGAGCCCCCCATAAATAGTGCCAAGCACAGTGCCCCCATGAATACTGCCAGGCACAGTGCCCCCATGAATAGTGCCAAGCACAGTGCCCCCCCATAAATAGTGCCAGGCACAGTGCCCCCACGAATAGTGCCAGGCACAGTGCCCCCATGAATAGTGCCAGGTATAGAGCCCCCCATAAATAGTGCCAGGCACAGTGCCCCCATGAATACTGCCAGGCACAGTGCCCCCATGAATAGTGCCAAGCACAGTACCCCCCATAAATAGTGCCAGGCACAGTGCACCCATGAATAGTGCCAGGCACAGTGCACCCATGAATAGTGCCAGGTATAGAGCCCCCCATAAATAGTGCCAGGCACAGTGCCCCCATGAATACTGCCAGGCACAGTGCCCCCCCATAAATAGTGCCAGGCACAGTGCCCCCACGAATAGTGCCAGGCACAGTTCCCTCATGAGTAGTGCCAGGCATAGAGCCACCATGAAAAGTTCCAGGCACAGTGCTCCCATGAATAGTGCCAGGCACAGTGCCCCCATGAATACTGCCAGGCACAGTGCCCCCACGAATAGTGCCAAGCACAGTACCCCCCATAAATAGTGCCAGGCTCAGTGCCCCCATGAATAGTGCCAGACACAGTGCCCCCATGAATAGCGCCAGACACAGTGCCCCCATGAATAGCGCCAGACACAGTGCCCCCATGAATAGTGCCAGGCACAGTGCCCCCATGATTAGTGCCAGACACAGTGCCCCCATGAATAGCGCCAGACACAGTGCCCCCATGAATAGCGCCAGACACAGTGCCCCCATGAATAGTGCCAGGCACAGTGCCCCCATGAATAGTGCCAGACACAGTGCCCCCATGAATAGCGCCAGACACAGTGCCCCCATGAATAGTGCCAGGCACAGTGCCCCCATGATTAGTGCCAGACACAGTGCCCCCATGAATAGCGCCAGACACAGTGCCCCCATGAATAGTGCCAGGCACAGTGCCCCCATGAATAGCGCCAGGCACAGTGCCCCCATGAATAGTGCCAGGCTCAGTGCCCCCATGAATAGTGCCAGACACAGTGCCCCCATGAATAGTGCCAGGCTCAGTGCCCCCATGAATAGTGCCAGGCACAGTGCCCCCATGAATAGTGCCAGGCACAGTGCCCCCATGAATAGTGCCAGGCACAGTGCCCCGCCCCCATGAATGATGGTGTTTCCCCCCTAGCGCCGCTAGTATACTAGTGTGGGGGCCCCCACGCGTGTTCGCCACAGTTAACCCCTTGTCTGCCGCCGCTCTTCTTCTCCTGTCTCCTCCCCGCTCCTCTCTCCCTCCTCCTTCCTCTCCTCCCCTCCCGCTCCCTCCCTCAGTCTCTGCTCTTCTCTGGCCGCTGTCTCCTCGTACTTTTCCTCCGTCCTCCCCTGCAGCCATGGCGGGGGCCCGGCCCGGGGTCCATGCCCTCCAGCTGGAGCCAGTCCGGGTGCCGGAGACCCTGCAGCGGGGCAGCAAGTTCATCAAGTGGGATGAGGTGAGCGGGGCCCGGCCGGGGTGGCAGGGGTTAATAGTGAGGGGGGCAGGTCCCGGCCGTCACACAGGGGGCGCTGCACGCTCCGGGCAGACCTGTGGCATGCTGGCACTTGTTGTTCTGCTTTCCAGAAAGTTTTCCTTATGATGTAGTGTTCTTACTAGGGGCCTGCTGCTTGTCATCTAGTGTGGTACTACAACTCCCAGCGTGCCATGACAGCCGCAGGATGAGGACTACAGTCCATGGAGGAGCTCGGGGTTGGCCATGTGCGCTGTATAGATGACAGGACCACAGTTACATAATTATATATCTCCATAGATCAATAAATGCAGAGCATGCATGTGATCCAGAGAGCGGCGCGTGAGATCTGTGAACGATCCTGTGAGCGGTGCGTGCGGTCGTATGTGAGATCTGGGTACGATCCTGTGCGCGGTGCGTGCAGTCGTATGTGAGATCTGTGTATGATCCTGTGAGCGGTGCGTGCAGTCGTATGTGAGATCTGTGTACGATCCTGTGAGCGGTGCGTGCGGTCGTATGTGAGATCTGTGTACCATCCTGTGAGCGGTGCGTGCAGTCGTATGTGAGATCTGGGTACGATCCTGTGAGCGGTGCGTGCGGTCGTATGTGAGATCTGTGTACCATCCTGTGAGCGGTGCGTGCAGTCGTATGTGAGATCTGTGTATGATCCTGAGAGCGGTGCGTGCGGTCGTATGTGAGATCTGTGTACGATCCTGTGAGCGGTGTGTGCGGTCGTATGTGAGATCTGTGTATGATCCTGTGAGCGGTGCGTGCGGTCGTATGTGAGATCTGTGTATGATCCTGAGAGCGGTGCGTGCGGTCGTATGTGAGATCTGTGTACGATCCTGTGAGCGGTGTGTGCGGTCGTATGTGAGATCTGTGTATGATCCTGTGAGCGGTGCGTGCGGTCGTATGTGAGATCTGTGTACGATCCTGTGAGCGGTGCGTGCGGTCGTATGTGAGATCTGTGTACGATCCTGTGAGCGGTGTGTGCGGTCGTATGTGAGATCTGGGTACGATCCTGTGAGCGGTGCGTGCAGTCGTATGTGAGATCTGTGTACGATCCTGTGAGCGGTGCGTGCGGTCGTATGTGAGATCTGTGTACGATCCTGTGAGCGGTGCGTGCGGTCGTATGTGAGATCTGTGTATGATCCTGAGAGCGGTGCGTGCGGTCGTATGTGAGATCTGTGTACGATCCTGTGAGCGGTGCGTGCGGTCGTATGTGAGATCTGTGTATGATCCTGAGAGCGGTGCGTGCGGTCGTATGTGAGATCTGTGTATGATCCTGTGAGCGGTGCGTGCGGTCGTATGTGAGATCTGTGTACGATCATGTGAGCGGTGCGTGCGGTCGTATGTGAGATCTGTGTACGATCCTGTGAGCGGTGCGTGCGGTCGTATGTGAGATCTGTGTATGATCCTGTGAGCGGTGCGTGCGGTCGTATGTGAGATCTGTGTATGATCCTGTGAGCGGTGCGTGCGGTCGTATGTGAGATCTGTGTATGATCCTGTGAGCGGTGCGTGCGGTCGTATGTGAGATCTGTGTATGATCCTGTGAGCGGTGCGTGCGGTCGTATGTGAGATCTGTGTATGATCCTGTGAGCGGTGCGTGCGGTCGTATGTGAGATCTGTGTATGATCCTGTGAGCGGTGCGTGCGGTCGTATGTGAGATCTGTGTACGATCCTGTGAGCGGTGCGTGCGGTCGTATGTGAGATCTGTGTACGATCCTGTGAGCGGTGCGTGCGGTCGTATGTGAGATCTGTGTACGATCCTGTGAGCGGTGCGTGCGGTCGTATGTGAGATCTGTGTACGATCCTGTGAGCGGTGCGTGCGGTCGTATGTGAGATCTGTGAGCGGTGCGTGCGGTCGTATGTGAGATCTGTGTACGATCCTGTGAGCGGTGCGTGCGGTCGTATGTGAGATCTGTGAGCGGTGCGTGCGGTCGTATGTGAGATCTGTGTACGATCCTGTGAGCGGTGCGTGCGGTCGTATGTGAGATCTGTGTACGATCCTGAGAGCGGTGCGTGCGGTCGTATGTGAGATCTGTGTACGATCCTGTGAGCGGTGCGTGCGGTCGTATGTGAGATCTGTGTATGATCCTGTGAGCGGTGCGTGCGGTCGTATGTGAGATCTGTGTATGATCCTGTGAGCGGTGCGTGCGGTCGTATGTGAGATCTGTGTACGATCCTGTGAGCGGTGCGTGCGGTCGTATGTGAGATCTGTGTACGATCCTGTGAGCGGTGCGTGCGGTCGTATGTGAGATCTGTGTACGATCCTGTGAGCGGTGCGTGCGGTCGTATGTGAGATCTATGTACGATCCTGTGAGCGGTGCGTGCGGTCTTATGTGAGATCTGTGTATGATCCTGTGAGCGGTGCGTGTGGTCTTATGTGAGATCTGTGTATGATCCTGTGAGCGGTGCGTGCGGTCGTATGTGAGATCTGTGTATGATCCTGTGAGCGGTGCGTGCGGTCGTATGTGAGATCTGGGTACGATCCTGTGAGCGGTGCGTGCGGTCGTATGTGAGATCTGGGTACCATCCTGAGAGCGGTGCGTGCGGTCGTATGTGAGATCTGGGTACCATCCTGAGAGCGGTGCGTGCGGTCGTATGTGAGATCTGTGTACGATCCTGTGAGCGGTGCGTGCGGTCGTATGTGAGATCTGTGTATGATCGCGTGAGCTCGTATGTGAGATCTGGGTACAATCCTGTGAGCGGTGCGTGCGGTCGTATGTGAGATCTGTGTATGATCGCGTGAGCGGTGCGTGCGGTCGTATGTGAGATCTGGATACAATCCTGTGAGCGGTGCGTGCGGTCGTATGTGAGATCTGGGTACCATCCTGAGAGCGGTGCGTGCGGTCGTATGTGAGATCTGTGTACGATCCTGTGAGCGGCGCGTGCGGTCGTATGTGAGATCTGGATACAATCCTGTGAGCGGTGCGTGCGGTCGTATGTGAGATCTGGGTACCATCCTGTGAGCGGTGCGTGCGGTCGTATGTGAGATCTGTGTACGATCCTGTGAGCGGCGCGTGCGGTCGTATGTGAGATCTAGATACAATCCTGTGAGCGGTGCGTGCGGTCGTATGTGAGATCTGGGTACCATCCTGAGAGTGGTGCGTGCGGTCGTATGTGAGATCTGGGTACCATCCTGAGAGTGGTGCGTGCGGTCGTATGTGAGATCTGGGTACGATCCTGTGAGCGGAGCGTGCGGTCGTATGTGAGATCTGGGTACGATCCTGTGAGCGGCGCGTGCGGTCGTATGTGAGATCTGGGTACCATCCTGTGAGCGGTGCGTGCGGTCGTATGTGAGATCTGGATACAATCCTGTGAGCGGTGCGTGCGGTCGTATGTGAGATCTGGGTACGATCCTGTGAGCGGTGCGTGCGGTCGTATGTGAGATCTGGGTACGATCCTGTGAGCGGTGCGTGCAGTCGTATGTGAGATCTGGGTACGATCCTGTGAGCGGTGCGTGCGGTCGTATGTGAGATCTGTGTATGATCGTGTGAGCGGTGCGTGCGGTCGTATGTGAGATCTGGGTACCATCCTGTGAGCGGTGCGTGCGGTTGTGAGATCTGGGTACCATCCTGTGAGCGGTGCGTGCGGTCGTATGTGAGATCTGGGTACCATCCTGTGAGCGGTGCGTGCGGTCGTATGTGAGATCTGTGTATGATCCTGTGAGCGGTGCGTGCGGTTGTATGTGAGATCTGGGTACCATCCTGTGAGCGGTGCGTGCGGTCGTATGTGAGATCTGGGTACCATCCTGTGAGCGGTGTGTGCGGTCGTATGTGAGATCTGGGTACCATCCTGTGAGCAGTGCGTGCGGTCGTATGTGAGATCTGGGTACCATCCTGAGAGCGGTGCGTGCGGTCGTATGTGAGATCTGTGTACGATCCTGTGAGCGGTGCGTGCGGTCGTATGTGAGATCTGTGTATGATCGCGTGAGCTCGTATGTGAGATCTGGGTACAATCCTGTGAGCGGTGCGTGCGGTCGTATGTGAGATCTGTGTATGATCGCGTGAGCGGTGCGTGCGGTCGTATGTGAGATCTGGATACAATCCTGTGAGCGGTGCGTGCGGTCGTATGTGAGATCTGGGTACCATCCTGAGAGCGGTGCGTGCGGTCGTATGTGAGATCTGTGTACGATCCTGTGAGCGGCGCGTGCGGTCGTATGTGAGATCTGGATACAATCCTGTGAGCGGTGCGTGCGGTCGTATGTGAGATCTGGGTACCATCCTGTGAGCGGTGCGTGCGGTCGTATGTGAGATCTGTGTACGATCCTGTGAGCGGCGCGTGCGGTCGTATGTGAGATCTAGATACAATCCTGTGAGCGGTGCGTGCGGTCGTATGTGAGATCTGGGTACCATCCTGAGAGTGGTGCGTGCGGTCGTATGTGAGATCTGGGTACGATCCTGTGAGCGGAGCGTGCGGTCGTATGTGAGATCTGGGTACGATCCTGTGAGCGGCGCGTGCGGTCGTATGTGAGATCTGGGTACCATCCTGTGAGCGGTGCGTGCGGTCGTATGTGAGATCTGGATACAATCCTGTGAGCGGTGCGTGCGGTCGTATGTGAGATCTGGGTACGATCCTGTGAGCGGTGCGTGCGGTCGTATGTGAGATCTGGGTACGATCCTGTGAGCGGTGCGTGCGGTCGTATGTGAGATCTGGGTACGATCCTGTGAGCGGTGCGTGCGGTCGTATGTGAGATCTGTGTATGATCGTGTGAGCGGTGCGTGCGGTCGTATGTGAGATCTGGGTACCATCCTGTGAGCGGTGCGTGCGGTCGTATGTGAGATCTGGGTACCATCCTGTGAGCGGTGCGTGCGGTTGTATGTGAGATCTGGGTACCATCCTGTGAGCGGTGCGTGCGGTCGTATGTGAGATCTGGGTACCATCCTGTGAGCGGTGCGTGCGGTCGTATGTGAGATCTGTGTATGATCCTGTGAGCGGTGCGTGCGGTTGTATGTGAGATCTGGGTACCATCCTGTGAGCGGTGCGTGCGGTCGTATGTGAGATCTGGGTACCATCCTGTGAGCGGTGGGTGCGGTCGTATGTGAGATCTGGGTACCATCCTGTGAGCGGTGCGTGCGGTCGTATGTGAGATCTGGGTACCATCCTGTGAGCGGTGCGTGCGGTCGTATGTGAGATCTGGGTACCATCCTGTGAGCGGTGCGTGCGGTCGTATGTGAGATCTGGGTACCATCCTGTGAGCGGTGCGTGCGGTCGTATGTGAGATCTGGGTACCATCCTGTGAGCGGTGCGTGCGGTCGTATGTGAGATCTGGGTACCATCCTGTGAGCGGTGCGTGCGGTTGTATGTGAGATCTGGGTACCATCCTGTGAGCGGTGCGTGTGGTCGTATGTGAGATCTGGGTACCATCCTGAGAGTGGTGCGTGCGGTCGTATGTGAGATCTGTGTATGATGATGTGAGCGGTGTGTGCGGTTGTATGTGAGATCTGGGTACCATCCTGTGAGCGGTGCGTGCGGTCGTATGTGAGATCTGGGTACCATCCTGTGAGCGGTGTGTGCGGTCGTATGTGAGATCTGGGTACCATCCTGTGAGCGGTGCGTGCGGTCGTATGTGAGATCTGGGTACCATCCTGTGAGCGGTGCGTGTGGTCGTATGTGAGATCTGGGTACCATCCTGTGAGCGGTGCGTGCGGTCGTATGTGAGATCTGGGTGCAATCCTGTGTGCATTCGCTACCTGGATCCGGGGATTTGCGCACGTTTGCTTCTCTATAGATTGGGAAGTTTGAACGTTACAGAAGCATGTAACCTTTTCTATGAAAGCCAAGAACTGTGCTGCGGAGAAGTAGAGCCAAGCGGACGTCAGTGAGTTGGATCTGAGGGTCCTGACTAGTTCTCAGCCGATCTGGGTGCAGACCAGGAAATGCTGCTGATGTTACATAGCGGAGGCCGCGGGCTCCGTCCTATGCGAGGACCAGCTATAGGGCCCATAGCGACTAATTACCAGCCATCTGGTTCCTGTGACTCCACGCTGGGAGTTGTAGTTTCGGGGCAGGGTACAGGCCGCTGCTTTGTGCCGTGGTGTAACAAGCTGCACTCGCATATAATCCGCCTTTTGTATCTTCCTTCTTCTTTTGCTGACGGCTGCGCTTTTGCCTGTGTGAATTACGCCCCGGGCTGGATTCTGCAATCTGGAGCTCCAGCGATTGGTCGGATGTGATTAGTATTCAGTAATGATCCCGACTTGTGTCACTTTGTTTCCCGTCTGATGTATCGGAGCATGGACTGTCCCTCTGGAGACCCGTGAGGCCGGACGGTAGAGTAGTAGTCCTCCACAATACGTTCATGGTGCAGATCTTCATAGACTTGGGTCTCGTTTCTGACGTTCGCAGCAGGTTATAAGCCTCCAATTCTGAATCTACACCTCCCGATACGTTCGCACAGAGTATTTAGGCGTGGATTTGACACATTACCAAGGCAAGAAACTGCATCAGAAACTGCGATAAGGCTATGTTCACACTAGGCATTTTTTTTCAGCGGGTTTTTTTTTTCTGCTCTCTTGGCAGTAAGAAAGTTGTCTCCAAAAAAACAGGTTTTTCTTGTTTCTTCTTGCGATTTTGCTGCGTTTTTGTCACGCTACATTTGTCTCTTGTGCATGCTGATAAAGCTTTGTGCAAAAAAAAAAAATTAGAGTCTGATTCTTTATCAGGTTTGGGCACCAAAAACGCTGCAAAACCTGATGCCTGCGTGTTTTACAGAGTTTTTTCAGCAGCTTTTATTGGGTAGAAAACACTGAAAGAAGTGACATGCTCCATTGTGCAAAGGACAAAATCCTGATGTGTGTGCATGAGATTTCTGAAATCGCGTAGACTTTGCTGGTACTGTGAAACACAGCTGAAAATTTACATTAAAAAACCGCCTAATGTGAACATGGCCTAAAAGCAGAAAATGCAATAAAAATTGCATCAGAAGTTGATAAAAATTTCATTAGAAATTGCAATAATAAACCACAAAAAACTACAAATTTTGATGCAATTTGCTCATAAAATTGCCCTAAGGATAAGTTTTCCTATAGTCTTTTGCATATTAAAGGGAATCTGTCATCCTCCAGTACATATATGACCTATTAATATGGGCATACAGGTAATAGAAATGTTACGGTAGCCATACCTGTCTGCCTCATATTAATGGTCTTGTTGTGGAGAAATGCTATATTGTGTCTTTATGCTAATGATTTCTTCCAGGCTGCGGGGCGTGCGGTGCCTTGAAGAAATCACTGCGTCCTTTTGTGCTTATTTTATGCCATCTGCTCCCCTGAGTTTTCCAGTTATTTTTTTTATACAATCCGCCTTCTGGTTCCATAGATATGGTCCTTTTTTTGTATTTATGAGTGGGTGTGGCTCATAGGATCCTCGGGGGCGTGTCTTTAGGCTGCTAGGCATAACTACCTTGTGAGCCACACCTAAGCTAGAAAAAATAAATAAATGGAGATTGGAAAAACTGAGTGTACATGAAAATCCCCTTAAAACACAATTTTATTATTGATCATAAAAACACCTTCCCAGTGACGTTGGAAAAAATGTCAAAAAAATAAACCTAGTATAAGGTGCTGCATAGCCCTAAATTAAGGCCTAACTGATACCTTCCTATCCGTGGAGGTTGGCACCCTAATAGTACGATATTGGCGCCCCCACTCAACGAGGACTATCCCTCACTTCCCTAGTGATCCCTAGTATCACAGAGAGGAAAACAATATCAAGATAGAAAAGTAATGAAAAAATCAGAATGCCCTAGGACTTATGCAGACCAAACAGATAATACAACAATAAAAAATAAACAACCCACATCATGATATCATGTGACCCTAAAGAAATAGCAGCTATTCTCACTTGGAGAGATAAATATCAAATATAATCAGCAATAAATGAAGAGGTCACTTATCATATCTCATGGGGGACCCTCAACGCGTTTCCCCGCCGTAGCGGTTCATCAGGAGGAATAGTCCATCAAAAATATTGTTGCTGCTTCATGCCGCATGAAGCAGCAACAATGGACTATTCCTCCTGATGAACCGCTACGGCGGGGAAACGCGTTGAGGGTCCCCCATGAGATATGATAAGTGACCTCTTCATTTATTGCTGATTATATTTGATATTTATCTCTCCAAGTGAGAATAGCTGCTATTTCTTTAGGGTCACATGATATCATGATGTGGGTTGTTTATTTTTTATTGTTGTATTATCTGTTTGGTCTGCATAAGTCCTAGGGCATTCTGATTTTTTCATTACTTTTCTATCTTGATATTGTTTTCCTCTCTGTGATACTAGGGATCACTAGGGAAGTGAGGGATAGTCCTCGTTGAGTGGGGGCGCCAATATCGTACTATTAGGGTGCCAACCTCCACGGATAGGAAGGTATCAGTTAGGCCTTAATTTAGGGCTATGCAGCACCTTATACTAGGTTTATTTTTTTGACCTTGTGAGCCACACCCCCTTAGTACAGACCATAAAAATTTGTACTAAATAAAAAGACCCTGATCACTGGAGCCAAAAGGAGGATTTAAAAAATGAAAAGGAAAGACTGGAGTACTCAGGGGAACAGTGGGATTACAATAAGAGCAAAAACTGAGCACCTTTGACCTGGTGACAGATTCACTTTAATAAACCTGTACAGAAACAATGTGCAAAAGGAGTGCATCCCCAATGGTATATTTTGACTACAGGCTTCTTGACCAGCCCCCCTCGCTAAGCCCCAACCCTCCGTATCCACCCTGGTTCTGTTATCACAGTACAAAGTTAACGGGAATGGGAGCTAAAGAAACAGCCATGTTCTTGAGATCAGTGGAGCTTCCAGCGGTCAGTCCTTCTCATGTCTTATGTGTGGCTGTGGTACAACTGGCTGCAGCAGAAGCCTCTCCCCTCTGCTCCTGTCTGCAGTAGGACAAAAATCACTAATCCTGCCTTCACACATCCTTGCGTCACGATCCAAGCACGGACTAACCACGGTTCTCCTGACCCCATCTTCACAGCCTCATATCCATATACGCCCCATCCAAAATGTTTTAAAGGGATGGACTCAACGTCTTAAATGGATAAAATTGCAAAAACTTTTTAGTAAAAACGAGCAAGTTTACAATTTACCTCTTACTAAAAATCGTTTCTGTTCTCAAGAAATTTGTGATTCTGTTGTTTACTTCTCATTTCCTTTGGCTCCCGACCACCTCTGCACTCCCATCAGCGGTGGCCGATCTTTAAGGCAATGAGTGCAGCGCTTACAAGATCTATCCAGCAGTCGTCAGAGCAGTTGAATTCTACAACTTTACGTGCGTTTCCGTCAGGTTCTTTCTCCCAGTGTGACTAGACCCATAAGAGTCTGTTCACACACAGCTTCTAATTGAACTTTTAAATGGCTCTTCTCAAAAAAAAAAAAACCTCTTTCAAATTCTTTTTGAATACGCTTCCTATTCAACCCATGTCGCAGGTGTTATTTTTATTTATTTTTTTTTCAGATTTTAGGGGCAGTTTTTTTTTCTGCTTCAAAATGATTCGTCTGTCAATGTTGATGTATTTTTTTTTCATATGTTTCTTCTTTATCAACTTAACAAAAAAAAAATTAAAAATTGTAAAAAAAAAATGGAAATTATTGGGAAAATCTATTTAAGGTTATGTTCAAATGTTGCATTTTGCTGCTTTTTTATGCAAATTAAAAGTTGCGTTTTATAGTAACCGCAAAAGTGATGAGATTTTAGAAATCTCATACCCACATTTTTGTTTTGTTTCTTTCCTGTTATTTTTTTTTCCTGTTATTTTTTTCTTCTTCCAGGTTTTGCTTGCATAAAAAAGTGGCAAATCTGCAGTATGATACAGTAGCAGCAATGTACAGGGTGGGCCATTTATATGGATAAACCTAAATAAAATGGGAGTGGTTAATGATATCAACTTCCTGTTCGTGGTACATTAGTATATTGGAGGGGGGAACTTTTCAAGATTGGTGGTGACCATGGCGGCCATTTTTGGAATGCATCTTTATAAATGGCCCATCCCGGTGTATCCATATAAATGGCCAATCCCGGTGTATCCATATAAATGGCCCATGCAGGTGTATCCACATAAATGGCCCATCCAGGTGTATCCACATAAATGGCCCACCCAGGTGTATCCACATAAATGGCCCACCCAGGTGTATCCATATAAATGGCCCATGCAGGTGTATCCACATAAATGGCCCACCCAGGTGTATCCACATAAATGGCCCACCCAGGTGTATCCACATAAATGGCCCACCCAGGTGTATCCACATAAATGGCCCACCCAGGTGTATCCATATAAATGGCCCACCCAGGTGTATCCACATAAATGGCCCACCCAGGTGTATCCATATAAATGGCCCACCCAGGTGTATCCACATAAATGGCCCACCCAGGTGTATCCACATAAATGGCCCACCCAGGTGTATCCACATAAATGGCCCACCCAGGTGTATCCATATAAATGGCCCACCCAGGTGTATCCACATAAATGGCCCATCCAGGTGTATCCATATAAATGGCCCACCCAGGTGTATCCACATAAATGGCCCATCCAGGTGTATCCATATAAATGGCCCATCCAGGTGTATCCATATAAATGGCCCATCCCGGTATATCCATATAAATGGCCCATCCAGGTGTATCCACATAAATGGCCCATCCAGGTGTATCCACATAAATGGCCCATCCAGGTGTATCCACATAAATGGCCCATCCAGGTGTATCCATATAAATGGCCCATCCAGGTGTATCCACATACATGGCCCATCCAGGTGTATCCACATAAATGGCCCACCCAGGTGTATCCACATAAATGGCCCACCCAGGTGTATCCACATACATGGCCCATCCAGTGTATCCACATAAATGGCCCATCCAGGTGTATCCACATAAATGGTCCACCCAGGTGTATCCACATAAATGGCCCATCCAGGTGTATCCACATAAATGGCCCACCCAGGTGAATCCACATAAATGGCCCACCCAGGTGTATCCACATAAATGGCCCATCCAGGTGTATCCACATAAATGGTCCACCCAGGTGTATCCACATAAATGGCCCATCCAGGTGTATCCACATAAATGGTCCACCCAGGTGTATCCACATAAATGGCCCACCCAGGTGTATCCATATAAATGGCCCACCCAGGTGTATCCACATAAATGGCCCACCCAGGTGTATCCACATAAATGGCCCACCCAGGTGTATCCACATAAATGGCCCACCCAGGTGTATCCATATAAATGGCCCACCCAGGTGTATCCACATAAATGGCCCATCCAGGTGTATCCATATAAATGGCCCACCCAGGTGTATCCACATAAATGGCCCATCCAGGTGTATCCATATAAATGGCCCATCCAGGTGTATCCATATAAATGGCCCATCCAGGTGTATCCATATAAATGGCCCATCCCGGTATATCCATATAAATGGCCCATCCAGGTGTATCCATATAAATGGCCCATCCCGGTATATCCATATAAATGGCCCACCCAGGTGTATCCATATAACTGGCCCACCCAGGTGTATCCACATAAATGGCCCACCCAGGTGTATCCATATAAATGGCCCATCCCGGTGTATCCATATAAATGGCCCACCCAGGTGTATCCATATAAATGGCCCACCCAGGTGTATCCATATAACTGGCCCACCCAGGTGTATCCACATAAATGGCCCACCCAGGTGTATCCATATAAATGGCCCATCCCGGTGTATCCATATAAATGGCTCACCCAGGTGTATCCATATAACTTGCCCACCCAGGTGTAGCCATATAAATGGCCCACCCAGGTGTATCCATATAAATGGCCCATCCCGGTGTATCCATATAAATGGCCCACCCAGGTGTATCCATATAACTGGCCCATCCCGGTGTATCCATATAAATGGCCCACCCAGGTGTATCCATATAACTGGCCCACCCAGGTGTATCCATATAACTGGCCCACCCAGGTGTATCCATATAAATGGCCCACCCAGGTGTATCCATATAAATGGCCCATCCCGGTGTATCCACATAAATGGCCCACCCAGGTGTATCTACATAAATGGCCCATCCAGGTGTATCCACATAAATGGCCCACCCAGGTGTATCCATATAACTGGCCCACCCAGGTGTATCCATATAACTGGCCCACCCAGGTGTATCCATATAACTGGCCCACCCAGGTGTATCCATATAACTGGCCCACCCAGGTGTATCCATATAACTGGCCCACCCAGGTGTATCCACATAAATGGCCCACCCAGGTGTATCCACATAAATGGCCCACCCAGGTGTATCCATATAAATGGCCCATCCCGGTGTATCCATATAAATGGCCCACCCAGGTGTATCCGTATAACTGGCCCATCCAGGTGTATCCATATAAATGGCCCACCCAGGTGTATCCATATAACTGGCCCACCCAGGTGTATCCACATAAATGGCCCACCCAGGTGTATCCATATAAATTGCCCATCCCGGTGTGTCCATATAAATGGCCCACCCAGGTGTATCCATATAAATGGCCCACCCAGGTGTATCCATATAACTGGCCCACCCAGGTGTATCCACATAAATGGCCCACCCAGGTGTATCCATATAAATGGCCCATCCCGGTGTATCCATATAAATGGCTCACCCAGGTGTATCCATATAACTGGCCCACCCAGGTGTATCCATATAAATGGCCCACCCAGGTGTATCCATATAACTGGCCCACCCAGGTGTATCCATATAAATGGCCCACCCAGGTGTATCCATATAAATGGCCCATCCCGGTGTATCCATATAAATGGCCCATCCCGGTGTATCCATATAAATGGCCCATCCCGGTGTATCCATATAAATGGCCCATCCCGGTGTATCCATATAAATGGCCCATCCCGGTGTATCCATATAAATGGCCCACCCAGGTGTATCCATATAACTGGCCCACCCAGGTGTATCCATATAAATGGCCCACCCAGGTGTATCCACATAAATGGCCCATCCCGGTGTATCCACATAAATGGCCCACCCAGGTGTATCCATATAAATGGCCCATCCCGGTGTATCCATATAAATGGCTCACCCAGGTGTATCCATATAAATGGCCCACCCAGGTGTATCCATATAAATGGCCCACCCAGGTGTATCCATATAACTGGCCCACCCAGGTGTATCCATATAAATGGCCCATCCCGGTGTATCCATATAAATGGCCCATCCCGGTGTATCCATATAAATGGCCCATCCCGGTGTATCCATATAAATGGCCCACCCAGGTGTATCCATATAACTGGCCCACCCAGGTGTATCCATATAAATGGCCCACCCAGGTGTATCCATATAAATGGCCCATCCCGGTGTATCCACATAAATGGCCCACCCAGGTGTATCTACATAAATGGCCCATCCAGGTGTATCCACATAAATGGCCCACCCAGGTGTATCCATATAACTGGCCCACCCAGGTGTATCCATATAACTGGCCCACCCAGGTGTATCCATATAAATGGCCCACCCAGGTGTATCCATATAACTGGCCCATCCCGGTGTATCCATATAAATGGCCCATCCCGGTGTATCCATATAAATGGCCCACCCAGGTGTATCCATATAACTGGCCCACCCAGGTGTATCCATATAAATGGCCCACCCAGGTGTATCCATATAAATGGCCCATCCCGGTGTATCCACATAAATGGCCCACCCAGGTGTATCTACATAAATGGCCCATCCAGGTGTATCCACATAAATGGCCCACCCAGGTGTATCCATATAACTGGCCCACCCAAGTGTATCCATATAACTGGCCCACCCAGGTGTATCCATATAACTGGCCCACCCAGGTGTATCCACATAAATGGCCCACCCAGGTGTATCCATATAACTGGCCCACCCAGGTGTATCCACATAAATGGCCCACCCAGGTGTATCCATATAAATGGCCCACCCAGGTGTATCCATATAAATGGCCCACCCGGTAGATGAGATTTATCAATATACTCATATATATTGTAAATATTTATAGCAAATAAGTTGTGGGTTTTCAAACTAGCACAATTCATTGCTGACTTCGCCCTTGCAATGTATAGAAGCAAAACCCGCTTGCATCTTTTGTGTATTTTGCTTCCAATTTGCGGCAATTTTGCCACAAAATCCAAGTTAGATTTGCAACAAACCAATTCATTGTCTTCTCAGGGAACATAAAAGTGAGCTGCTGAATTATTCAGTTTCCTACCTAGAAAAGCAAAGCGGACCCAGCATATAATTATAGATGCGCAGCAGCGTGATGGATCGCCCACTGTACTGCAGAAAGAGATCTGGTGATCTGTCCCTCGTCGTACACGATCGCGCATGTTACTCACGGATTCTAGTAGAAAGTCATGTGTAGGCAGTCATCTGTATCGGGACAAGTGGAAGCTTGAAGCGTCTTAAAACAAATCCAGTCATGTCGCAGTTCCACTTTTCCACGTCTCCATGTTACAGTTTTGATGTACGGTATATAAAAAAAGTTTGTGTATAAATTAAAAAAAAAAAAGCTTAAAATTTGCATTAGAAAAAAACTACAGGAAAAACGCAACGTGTGAATGCTTTAAAAAGTAAAAAGGTTTTATAGTTTTATTTTATCATTAATAAAATGCAAAGTGATTGAATAAAAATGAAATCTAAATCCCATCAATATTTTGGCCTCAAAACAACATCACTTCCTCTAGGTACTCTCGCACTTGCACACAGTTTTTGAAGGTTGTTCCAAACATCTTGGAGAGCTGACTACAGATCTTCTCTGTATGAGGCTATTATAAATCCTTCTGTCTCTTCATGTCGTCGTCATCCTCCAGTCTGGGATTACATTAGGGCTCTGTGGAGGGGGCCATATCATCACTTCCAAGCCTTGTTCTTCTAAACACTCAAAAGTTCTTATATTGGTGGTCTAGCATTTATTTTAATCCTAAATCTCTATTTATTGTTATAATCTAATCTTTATTTTTCTGATACACTTAAATTAAAAAGTCCCTACCATTCCCTTCTTACTGTAACTCCTTTATTTTAATTTATTTTTTTTTCTATTTCCTATTTGACGCTTCATTTGAGACTCCCACTGCATAATGGGTACTCAAACAAGTTGTCATCAAGGGGCGGAGGCTGAGATCATCTGTTGTCCATTCCAACAGATACTCAGCAGGATCTTGTCACTCACTGTGTACAGTGACAGTGCGCTTCCTCACGCCTCTGATGAGAAGTGACGAGCCAGCAAGCGAGTGCACTGTCAGTGCACATTGTAAGGAGAGAACAAACAGGCAGAGACCAGCGCTGCCCCCGCAAGTGACACTTTGTTTCAAGGAGGTGGCATAGGCTGTGGCAGTGACCGCTGGCTATGCTCCCCTGATGATGGCTCTTTTGGCTATCTCATCATGTTCTGAGATTCTCAAGCAAAACGTCATCACGCAGCGAAAGATAAACATAAACAAAGCAGTTAAAGTTGTTAGGGAAGAATAGGGAATCATTAATTAAAGTACATAACACAAAGATTAGATTATGAAATTAAATAGAGATTTAGGAGTAAAATACACTTTTGTTTCAGATCACCCCTTTAATAACATTGGCTGTATGTTTGAGGTCGTTGTCCTGTTGCAAAACAAATTTATAGCCGATCAGATTCTTCCCTGACATTATTACATGATGGATACATGTCTGTCTGTATTTCTCAGAAATGAGGACACCATTAATCCTGACCAAACTATGAACTTCGTTTACTGAAATACATCCACACCCTATCAAGGAGCTTCCACCAAATGATCTCCAGCCCATTTTTCTGCACTTCAGTTCCTACGTTTTTGTGCATAGCTAAGTCGCTTGGCTTAGTTTCTATGTGGAAGGTATCGTTTTTTGCTTTTTTTTTTTTGTTTTTTGCTGCTATTCTTCCATGAAGACCACTTCTGGTAAGACATCTCTGAAGAGTAAATGGATTTAGCTGGCTCCCATTGGTTACTGGCAGTTCTGAGCTGATGCCACTGCTGGACATCTTCTGTCCTTCATCTGTTGCACCGTTTCCTTTGCTGACCAAAGCATCTACGGTTCTCATTGTTGCCAATTCTTGATGCTTCTTCAAAAGAGCTAGAACAGCACACCTTGAAATCCCAGTTTCCTACAAAATCAATCACATTTTGCTAATCAATACAAATAAATTAACACTTTTTTTGTAATTGGAATCCGTCGGTACCCTTTTACATATGAAAGTAGTGGGGTAGCTTTGAATGAGTTTGTGTACCTATAAAAAAATTATCCTTTTTTTTTTGCTATCTGTCTTGACAAATCTAGAATCACATGCAAATAAGACAGACTGGAAGTGACCTGTCTGCTTCTTCCAAGTGCTTGGACACACCTCCATTGCACTTCCAGCCCGATATACTGTGTGTGTGTGTATGTATGTATGTATATGTATGTGTGTGTGTATATATATATATATATATATATATATATATATATATATGTGTGTGTGTGTATAATATTATGCACAGCTCTGGCTTAAATTAAGAGACCACTGCAAAATTTTCAGTTTGTCTGATTTTTCTCTTTATATTTTTGAGTAAAATGTAAATCGCTCTTTTAGTCTATAAACTACTGACAACATGTCTCCGAATTTCCAAGCACTAAATATTGTATTTATTTTCAGGAAATGAGAAATGGTCAATATAACAAAAAAATGCAGTGCTTGCAGACCTCAAATAATGCTAAGAAAACAAGTTCATCATCATTTAGTAACAACAATACTAATGTTTTAACTCGGGAAGAGTTCAGAAATCAATAATTTGTGGAATAACCATGATCTTTAATCACAGCTTTCCTGCGTCTTGGCTGCTTTCCACCAGCCTCTCACACTGCTTCTGGGTGACCTTATGCCACTCCTGGTACACACATTTAAGCAGTTCTTCTTTGTTTGATGGCCTGTGACTATCCATCTTCCTATTGATTACATTCCAGAGGTTTTCGATGGGGTTCAGGTCTGGAGATTGGGCTGGCCACGACAGGGATTTGATGTGGTGATCCTTCCTCCACACATTGATTGACCTAGCTATTTGGCATGGCGCATTGTCCCGCTGGAAAAACAGTCCTCAGAGTTGGGGAACATTGCCAGAGCAGAAGAAATCAACTGTTTTTCCAGGGTAACCTTGTATGCGGTTTGATTCATATGTCCTTCACAAAGATTAACCTGCCCAATTCCAGCCTTGCTGAAGCATCCCCAGATCATCTCCGATCCTCCACCAAGTTTCACAGTGGGTGCAAGACACTCTGGCTTGTACGCCTCTCCAGGTCTCTGTCTAACCATTAGACGACCAGGTCTTGGGCAAAGCTGAAAATTAGACTCATCAGAGAAGATTACCTTACTCCAGTCCTGTATGGGCCAATCCTTATGGTCTTTGGCAAACTTCAGCCTGGCTCTCCTTTGATTCTTGATTGCTGAAAGGCTTTTTTCTACCTTTACATGACTTGAGCCCTGCCTCTAGGAGCCTGTTACGAACTGTTCTTGCTGTGCACTTCACCCCAGCTGCCATTTGCTATTCCTTTTGTAGATCACTTGACAAGCTGGATGGCACTGCACCCTTGCAGCGCTGGAGTCCTGGGTTCAAATCCCACCAAGGACAACATCTGCAACCTGTTTGTATGTTCTCCCCGTGTTTGCGTGGGTTTCCTCCGGGTACTCCGGTTTCCTCACACATTCCAAAGACATACTGATAGGGAATTTAGATTGTATGCGGTTGCTGAGTGACATTCGAATAAGATGACAGTCATCCCAGTCAGTGGAGAGCCGTTTTCGCCCTCTGCCGGTCTGTAGCTTTGTTGTCCACAATATCTGCTGCTTGACCTTGTTGTAATGGACTGCCATCTTAGAAATTTTAAGGATGTAGGCAACATGACGCTCACTGCATTGACTTCAGAACTCTTCCTGAGTTAAAACATTAGTATTGTTGTTTCTAAATGATTATGAGCTTGTTTTCTTTGCATTATTTGAGGTCTGAAAGCACTGTTCTGTTTTTTAATTTTGACCATTTTTCTTTGTCAGAAAAAAATACAAAATTCTTTGCTTGGACATACGGAGACAAGTTGTCAGAACTTTATAGACTAAAAGAACATTGAACATTTTACTCAAAATATACCTGTGAAGAGAAAAATCAGACAAACTGAACATTTGAAAGTGGTCTCTCAATTTTTTCAGAGCTGTATTTGTATATATATGTATGTGTGTGTATATGTGTGTGTGTGTGTGTGTGTGTGTGTGTGTGTGTATGTGTATGTATATGTATATGTGTAATATATATATATATATATCTACGCTAGATTTCTCATGATTGGATCATCAAATTTCTACAAAAACAGTAGCATTTTTATAGGGGGACAAACGCCTGCAGATCCATACCACTTCTTTCATATGTAAAAACATGCTGACTGGTTCCCTTTAATGGATAAAATCTAGGGAAAATATTTTCCAGGGAAAATCAATAAGGTTAGGTTTCCATCTGCTTTGAAAATTTTCATAGGAGCCTCCTTTGTGGATTCCATGAAATTTGTATTCATTGATATTTTTCCAGTAAAATGACAGGGACCGCGATGGGAACCCAACAAACCCCATTATACATCAGTAGGGTCTACCATGTACCGTTGCAATCATCTTTTCTCATATCTGTACCAGAATTGCATTAATTTTTTCAAATCTAGTAAAAGAACAGAAAAAAAAAAACAAATTCTTAACAGAGATGTGAGTTTACTGCCTAATTCAATTAAAGGTATTGTCCAGGATCAGAAAATCTTTTTTTTTTCCCTTTGGGAAAAACCAACTTGTGTTTTTGATTGCGTGTCTGGTAATGCAGTTGTGCTTCATTCACTGCAAGGGAACTGAGCTGCAGTACCAGACTTCACCAATGGACAGGGGTAGCGCTTTTTTCTAGGAAAAATCAGCCATATAGTAGGAAAGATCAGATGTGACTGTCAGTAAGTAATTTTTCTTTATTTTGATGCCAAAAAGCCTAGAGAGAGTGCACTTTTTTGTGTGCCATTGGTCAATAAGAAGTGGACATTCATTTTTTTCATATATATGCACCGATACAACGCTAAGCCCCAAGTTTCCTCGCACCCATCAGTATGGTCAAGGGAAAATACTTGCCCGTGTGTTTCTTTTTCCCCCTTGCTCTTCTCATATGCCACATGGGAGTTATAGGAGGGCTGCGTGCTTGCCGCTTATCGGGAAACCACGGCTTAAAGGAAGTAACGCTGAAAACTATAAATATTATTTGCTCGACCTGCTCCAATAAACAACTTCTATTGGATATGATGATAAGCTGAGGTTGCTAGAGCCAGGAATCCAAAGTAAATGTCTGCCCTCCATTAAAGGCGCCATGCAAACATCATAAATTCTAGACGGAAATGTCTCGACTGGCATACACCCTGAATTATCAAAACACCCAATTTGTAGCCACGTATATAGTGTCTTTGTCCTGTGCCGCTGTGAATACCTTGTATCATCTAGGTGTGGGGGAAACGTCATTTTGTTGGTTTCCCACACATATGGCTTGGAGCAAAAGGAGCAGAGTGCGGTATGAGGAGGACGTTCAGTGAGCTCAGAAGTGTGTCCTGCCTCCTTGGTGATTACGTTTTGTACTGATGATTCACACATAAATATCAATAAGATATTTCCAAAATGACAGGGTAGGTCTGACCAGTCTGGCCTGTCTTCACGGATGTGTGAACTTCGGTCTACAGAGATACACGAATACTTCTTATATAATGGCGGCTTGAACTGCTCTTTTCTGCCCCCGTTTTTGTTTTTCCGCCAGCGCGTGTTATAACCTGAGGACCTGTCCTGCCAGTTTTATAAGAGCTTTAATGGACTCGTTGAGTAATGAATGTTTTACAGGAGACTGCGAGTTTCATAGAATAAGTGGTAACGTGCAAGAAAGAAAAGGTTCAAAGGCCGGCAGTATTAGTGTTCAGCATTGTGTCCATCCCCACGGTAGTATTTCAGTACTGTTGTAGTATTGTGCAGCTTCCTAAGCTGCTCATCTCTTCTCTCCCTTTCGTGATGTTTCACTGAAGTGAGAAGCTGCAGCTGCATCCCCCTCCTCCCTGCTGTCTATGCTTCTATCTAGTTTCTTAGGGGGATTCTATTATCAGAAAGTGACTTCTTGTTTAAATCAGGGTTTGTGTTAAATGTTACAATTTTCACACTGACCCCTGGGGCTTTATTTTTTAGACCAGTACCTCTTGCCCTTTATAGAAAGAGTTTGCAACAGTCTCATTATCATCACAGGCAGGAATGCAATGGCAGTTAACACTTCTATACACAGCTGGTAACACAGGATCCGCCAGTCACAACAGGCAGTGTCACAGGTGACCTTGCACATACTCATTAAATGCATTAATACCAATGATAGGGTCGGGATCTGACCATTGTGGCTAAGTACATCCCTCTTCCACTAAACTTTTTACTGTTGGCAAAATGTAGTCAGGCGGGTAACGTTCTCTTGACACTTACCAAACCCAGACTCCTCCATCAGAAGCCAGATTGAGAAGTGTGATCCGTCACTGCACAAAGCACGTTTCTTCTCCAGTGTCCACTGGT